>NC_091330.1:15014744-15044744 GCF_038502225.1 Cherax quadricarinatus
TTAGAGAGACACGTGAGCAAACTGGTTTACCGCCCAGTGGTTTAGAGACACGTGAGTAAACTGGTTTACCGCCCAGTGATTTAGAGAGACACGTGAGCAAACTGGTTTACCGCCCAGTGGTTTAGAGACACGTGAGTAAACTGGTTTACCGCCCAGTGGTTTAGAGACACGTGAGTAAACTGGATTACCGCCCAGTGGTTTAGAGACACGTGAGTAAACTGGTTTACCGCCCAGTGGTTTAGAGACACGTGAGTAAACTGGTTTACCGCCCAGTGGTTTAGAGAGACACGTGAGTAAACTGGTTTAGCGACCAGTGGTTTAGGGAGACACGTGAGTAAATTGGTTTAGCGACCAGTGGTTTAGAGAGACACGTGAGTAAACTGGTTTAGCGACCAGTGGTTTAGAGAGACACGTGAGTAAACTGGTTTAGCGACCAGTGGTTTAGGGAGACACGTGAGTAAACTGGTTTAGCGACCAGTGGTTTAGAGAGACACGTGAGTAAACTGGTTTAGCGACCAGTGGTTTAGGGAGACACGTGAGTAAACTGGTTTAGCGACCAGTGGTTTAGGGAGACACGTGAGTAAACTGGTTTAGAGACCAGTGGTTTAGAGAGACACGTGAGTAAACTGGTTTAGCGACCAGTGGTTTAGGGAGACACGTGAGTAAACTGGTTTAGCGACCAGTGGTTTAGAGAGACACGTGAGTAAACTGGTTTAGCGACCAGTGGTCTAGGGAGACACGTGAGTAAACTGGTTTAGCGACCAGTGGTTTAGGGAGACACGTGAGTAAACTGGTTTAGCGACCAGTGGTTTAGGGAGACACGTGAGTAAACTGGTTTAGCGACCAGTGGTTTAGGGAGACACGTGAGTAAACTGGTTTAGCGACCAGTGGTTTAGAGAGACACGTGAGTAAACTGGTTTAGCGACCAGTGGTTTAGGGAGACACGTGAGTAAACTGGTTTAGCGACCAGTGGTTTAGAGAGACACGTGAGTAAACTGGTTTAGCGACCAGTGGTTTAGGGAGACACGTGAGTAAACTAGTTTAGCGACCAGTGGTTTACAGAGACACGTGAGTAAACTGGTTTAGCGACCAGTGGTTTAGAGAGACACGTGAGTAAACTGGTTTAGCGACCAGTGGTTTAGAGAGACACGTGAGTAAACACCAACATAGAAATTACAAAGTCACAGAACAAAACGTTTTGTGGTAAATATTTTCCAGTGTTTGTACAAATGTCTTTTTTTTTAAAGCAGAAGTGAGACAACATTAGAGACGAGGTTGGTAGCACCTGTGCAGGGTGAGACGGCAGGCTTCCTGCAGTGCTGCCTGCCCTGGGTGAGATGGTAGGCTTCCTGTAGTGCTGCCTGCCCTGGGTGAGACGGTAGGCTTCCTGTAGTGCTGCCTGCCCTGGGTGAGACGGCAGGCTTCCTGCAGTGCTGCCTGCCCTGGGTGAGACGGCAGGCTTCCTGCAGTGCTGCCTGCCCTGGGTGAGACGGCAGGCTTCCTGCAGTGCTGCCTGCCCTGGGTGAGACGGCAGGCTTCCTGCAGTGTTGCCTGCCCTGGGTGAGACGGCAGGCTTCCTGCAGTGCTGCCTGCCCTGGGTGAGACGGCAGGCTTCCTGCAGTGTTGCCTGCCCTGGGTGAGACGGCAGGCTTCCTGCAGTGCTGCCTGCCCTGGGTGAGACGGCAGGCTTCCTGCAGTGTTGCCTGCCCTGGGTGAGACGGCAGGCTTCCTGCAGTGTTGCCTGCCCTGGGTGAGACGGCAGGCTTCCTGCAGTGTTGCCTGCCCTGGGTGAGACGGCAGGCTTCCTGCAGTGTTGCCTGCCCTGGGTGAGACGGCAGGCTTCCTGCAGTGTTGCCTGCCCTGGGTGAGACGGCAGGCTTCCTGCAGTGTTGCCTGCCCTGAGTGAGACGGCAGGCTTCCTGTAGTGCTGCCTGCCCTGGGTGAGACGGCAGGCTTTCTGCAGTGTTGCCTGCCCTGGGTGAGACGGCAGGCTTCCTGCAGTGCTGCCTGCCCTGGGTGAGACGGCAGGCTTCCTGCAGTGCTGCCTGCCCTGGGTGAGACGGTAGGCTTCCTGCAGTGCTGCCTGCCCTGGGTGAGACGGTAGGCTTCCTGCAGTGCTGCCTGCCCTGGGTGAGACAACAGGCTTCCTGCAGTGCTGCCTGCCCTGGGTGAGACGGTAGGCTTCCTGCAGTGCTGCCTGCCCTGGGTGAGACGGTAGGCTTCCTGCAGTGCTGCCTGCCCTGGGTGAGACGGCAGGCTTCCTGCAGTGCTGCATGCCCTGGGTGAGACGGCAGGCTTCCTGCAGTGCTGCCTGCCCTGGGTGAGACGGTAGGCTTCCTGCAGTGCTGCCTGCCCTGGGTGAGACGGTAGGCTTCCTGCAGTGCTGCCTGCCCTGGGTGAGACGGCAGGCTTCCTGCAGTGCTGCCTGCCCTGGGTGAGACGGCAGGCTTCCTGTAGTGCTGCCTGCCCTGGGTGAGACGGTAGGCTTCCTGTAGTGCTGCCCGCCCTGGGTGAGATGGTAGGCTTCCTGTAGTGCTGCCTGCCCTGGGTGAGACGGCAGGCTTCCTGTGGTGCTGCCTGCCCTGGGTGAGACGGCAGGCTTCCTGTAGTGCTGCCTGCCCTGGGTGAGATGGTAGGCTTCCTGTAGTGCTGCCTGCCCTGGGTGAGACGGTAGGCTTCCTGTAGTGCTGCCTGCCCTGGGTGAGACGGTAGGCTTCCTGTAGTGCTGCCTGCCCTGGGTGAGACGGTAGGCTTCCTATAGTGCTGCCTGCCCTGGGTGAGACGGTAGGCTTCCTGTAGTGCTGCCTGCCCTGGGTGAGACGGTAGGCTTCCTGCAGTGCTGCCTGCCCTGGGTGAGACGGTAGGCTTCCTGTAGTGCTGCCTGCCCTGGGTGAGACGGTAGGCTTCCTGTAGTGCTGCCTGCCCTGGGTGAGATGGTAGGCTTCCTGCAGTGCTGCCTGCCCTGGGTGAGACGGTAGGCAGGCTTCCTGCAGTGCTGCCTGCCCTGGGTGAGACGGTAGGCTTCCTGCAGTGCTGCCTGCCCTGGGTGAGACGGTAGGCTTCCTGCAGTGCTGCCTGCCCTGGGTGAGACGGTAGGCTTCCTGCAGTGCTGCCTGCCCTGGGTGAGACGGTAGGCTTCCTGTAGTGCTGCCTGCCCTGGGTGAGACGGTAGGCTTCCCGTAGTGCTGCCTGCCCTGGGTGAGACGGTAGGCTTCCTGTAGTGCTGCCTGCCCTGGGTGAGACGGTAGGCTTCCTATAGTGCTGCCTGCCCTGGGTGAGACGGCAGGCTTCCTGTAGTGCTGCCTGCCCTGGGTGAGACGGCAGGCTTCCTGTAGTGCTGCCTGCCCTGGGTGAGACGGTAGGCTTCCTGTAGTGCTGCCTGCCCTGGGTGAGACGGTAGGCTTCCTGTAGTGCTGCCTGCCCTGGGTGAGACGGTAGGCTTCCTGTAGTGCTGCCTGCCCTGGGTGAGACGGTAGGCTTCCTATAGTGCTGCCTGCCCTGGGTGAGACGGTAGGCTTCCTGTAGTGCTGCCTGCCCTGGGTGAGACGGTAGGCTTCCTGCAGTGCTGCCTGCCCTGGGTGAGACGGTAGGCTTCCTGTAGTGCTGCCTGCCCTGGGTGACACGGTAGGCTTCCTGTAGTGCTGCCTGCCCTGGGTGAGATGGTAGGCTTCCTGCAGTGCTGCCTGCCCTGGGTGAGACGGTAGGCAGGCTTCCTGCAGTGCTGCCTGCCCTGGGTGAGACGGTAGGCTTCCTGCAGTGCTGCCTGCCCTGGGTGAGACGGTAGGCTTCCTGCAGTGCTGCCTGCCCTGGGTGAGACGGTAGGCTTCCTGTAGTTCTGCCTGCCCTGGGTGAGACGGTAGGCTTCCTGTAGTGCTGCCTGCCCTGGGTGAGACGGTAGGCTTCCTGTAGTGCTGCCTGCCCTGGGTGAGACGGTAGGCTTCCTGTAGTGCTGCCTGCCCTGGGTGAGACGGTAGGCTTCCTGTAGTGCTGCCTGCCCTGGGTGAGACGGTAGGCTTCCTGTAGTGCTGCCTGCCCTGGGTGAGACGGTAGGTTTCCTGTAGTGCTGCCTGCCCTGGGTGAGACCGTAGGCTTCCTGTAGTGCTGCCTGCCCTGGGTGAGACGGTAGGCTTCCTATAGTGCTGCCTGCCCTGGGTGAGACGGCAGGCTTCCTGTAGTGCTGCCTGCCCTGGGTGAGACGGCAGGCTTCCTGTAGTGTTGCCTGCCCTGGGTGAGACGGTAGGCTTCCTGTAGTGCTGCCTGCCCTGGGTGAGACGGTAGGCTTCCTGTAGTGCTGCCTGCCCTGGGTGAGACGGCAGGCTTCCTGTAGTGCTGCCTGCCCTGGGTGAGATGGTAGGCTTCCTGTAGTGCTGCCTGCTCTGGGTGAGACGGTAGGCTTCCTGCAGTGCTGCCTGCCCTGGGTGAGACGGTAGGCTTCCTGCGGTGCTGCCTTCCTTATGTGAGACGGCAGGCTTCCTGCAGTGCTGCCTGCTCTGGGTGAGACGGCAGGTTTCCTGCAGTGCTGCCTGCCCTGGGTGAGACGGCAGGCTTCCTGCAGTGCTGCCTGCTCTGGGTGAGACGGCAGGTTTCCTGCAGTGCTGCTTACTCTGGGTGAGACGGTAGGCTTCCTGCGGTGCTGCCTTCCTTATGTGAGACGGCAGGCTTCCTGCAGTGCTGCCTGCTCTGGGTGAGACGGTAGGCTTCCTGCAGTGCTGCCTGCCCTGGGTGAGACGGTAGGCTTCCTGCAGTGCTGCCTGCTCTGGGTGAGACGGTAGGCTTCCTGCAGTGCTGCCTGCCCTGGGTGAGACGGTAGGCTTCCTGCAGTGCTGCCTGCCCTGGGTGAGACGGCAGGCTTCCTGCAGTGCTGCCTGCTCTGGGTGAGACGGCAGGTTTCCTGCAGTGCTGCTTACTCTGGGTGAGGCGGCAGGCTTCCTGCAGTGCTGCCTGCCTGGTAATCATTTGGCCTTGGTCTAGCAGTTATAGAGTATCGAAAACCCTGGCCGAACGGTTCTTTCCCAACAGTGATACCGCCGTCAGATAATGACTAGTTACATCAGGGAGCACTGCAGGAAGCCTGTTCCACGGAGGGCAGGCAGCACTGCAGGTAGCCTGCCGTCCCACCCTGCACAGATGCTACCAACTCCTACTCTTAATGTCACCTCGCTGCTCGTCTCAAGGAAGGCACTTGGGCAAACATTAGAAAACATTCACCACAAAACGTTTTAGTTCTGTGATCTCGATCATTTATCTGCTGGTGTTCACTCACGTGTCACGCTAAACCACATTATTATAATCAAAACCAAGCGCTAAACCCACTAGGGTCAAACAGCATCGCTAAACCACAGTTCGGTAGCCATTACCAGGGTTAATATCATGCTACTGACTTTTATCCTCCTGATATTTCCTGCTAAATATTTCGCTTGTTTTTGCTACTCATTGTTAGTACTGAAAAAGCCACACTGTACGTAAGTGTCCTTTTTTTCCATATGGGCCAGTAAGCCTGCTGCAGTGTTCCTCCATTTAAATATTTTCCTTCATAGTGCATGATTGACTTTTATCTATCGCTTGTAGGTATCAACATACCAGTTCACTGAGAGGATGAAGGAACTAAGTAAGACACGTGTGCAACACTTAGGTATCTTTATTACGAAACGTCTCGTCTTCTCGGCTTCATCAGTCGAATACAGAGGTGGTAAACAGTGAGATTGCAGAATCAGTTGAGATGATGTGGTCAGTTTATCAACCTTGAAGGGGTAGTTTGAGGTGGTCATTCCATCAACCTGGAGAAGTTCTATTCCAATCCAATCATTCCCACTCATGTATTTGTCTAACTCACTTTTAAACCCACGAAAGTAACGTATTAGTTTCATTGACTCTACCTGGCAGTTTGAATAAGTGCGACTGAAACTTGATCTATAATACCCTACCTAATCTCGCAATCTTATCCTCTGTTCTGGCCATCTAAAGTCAGGTCAGATCAGGTCAGGTCAGGTCAGGTCTAATCCTGAATATATTTATATATTTTTTATTTTCCCTTGTTTTATGATGCAAACACAAATAAACTCTGGCTATTAGCACAAAACCCACTTGGAGATAATAAGAAAATACTTAAAATTAGTATTGTATATTTCAGCCTCACACTGAGGCCCTCTTCAGCAGACCGCGTGCGTGGCCGAAATATACAACACTCACATTAAGTGTTGCTTTATTTTATCCTTGTTGGTTGTTTTTTCTCGTTCTTCTATAATACAATAACATGATGTAAATATACGAAAGCGCTTGCCATATATCTGTAACCTACCTGAAGATAAGACAGTATTAGAAGGAGGCTTTAGGAATGTAATCAATGTATTAAAAAGAGACATGGTATTGACACTCGTTGAAGCACATTTTCCTACTTTACTTACCTTCGTTTCAGCTGGATACAGCAAGAATTCGACGCTGCTGTTTGGGGAGCACGAAGTCACTTCGTCGGAGGGCGTCCAGCAGGGAGGTCCTCTCGCCTCATTCCTCTTCTGCATACATAGCGGTTAGTGAAATCACCAACAGATTCACCAGCGAGCTGAACATCTGGTTCCTGGATGATGATACTCAGGCAGGCATAAAAAGACTCCCTGTTAGCGGATTTCCAGCTGGCGAAGGAGCAGGGACGAGCCTTTAGCACTTGTCCTTAATCCTTCCAAATGTTAAATCTCAGCCAACCAACCGGCTATCGATGCATTGGAGCTCCATACTTCAAGAACCTTCAACGATTGTCTCCAGTAACAGCATCTCACTAGAAGCTCGTTTCGGGGACATGTGCTACTGACGGTGTTATCGAAAATAAACTGAATGACTTAAAGAGGATGGAACAGAGCATATATGACCTGTACGACTGCGATGCTTTCTACTGTCTCACAAAATACTTTACCTTGCCCAGACTAACCTGTTCCCTGAGGTGTATATCTTCGTTTGACATCCAAATCTGATTTATCTAAAACACCCATTCTTACCCTAACATATGGTCAATGGGATCAAATTTCCCTTCCACCTACAATTGATGGGGAGGAACGTCCGAAAAGCAACGCACTCACCACTATATTACTGTCTTTGTAAAATATATGAAAGTCATAGGTAAGAATTCTCCAGGAACGCCTGAAACACTCCGTTAGGATTGACGATCTCACATTCACCAAAGGAGACAGGCAGTAGGATACCCTTTCAGTTTCTCGAAATAGATAATTTTTTCTCGAGATCACAAACAGTAAAGAATATCGCCTCAAAAATGTTTCAGAATGTGCCAGGGAAGGACAGAACTCGGCTAGCGTTGTGAGCTCTTCATTGTGGGTATTTCATGTTGGCTGCCCCTAGTTAATAAATGAACTGTCTTTTAGATCAGAGGAAAAAATTGTACACTATGAGGAGATTAATATTAACATATTTACGACAGATCTAGTTAAAACAACGTAGTTCCAACGTCTATCAAAAGTGTCAAGTTGGAGCTACCATGCTACCTGGGAAGGTGATGTGGGAATCTATACTTGGATTCATGTTAACGTAGACTTATCTACAGCAGATTGGATCACAACGAGACGATGTAGGATCCAAGTGGCGTGGTGCCAAGACTGTAGAGCAAGCTTTCGTCCGGACAATGTTTCGGTCTGCGTAGAGCTTCAGGTCATCTCTTGAATGCTCTACAGAGACAGGGACGTTGTCCCAATAAATTCCTGTTCAATGAGATGATGATACTACGAGATCTCGTTACGTGGGCTGGGAGGGGGGGAATATGTGCACTCATCCTCCTAAAAGATTCCCGCAATGAACGCATTAAGGGGAAAAAGTCATTGGATTCTAGAGCAGCCAGTATTAAGCCACAGAAGCACTGCCTCCAGTATTCCAAGGCACCCGCCCGACCTCCCGGCACCCGCCCGACCTCCCGGCACCCGCCCGACCTCCCGGCACTCTCCCGACCTCCCGGCATCCGCCCGACCTCCCGGCACCCGGGTGAACTTTCTGAAACGTCAATAACCAACGTTTCGATTTATTGGTCCTTTGGTTTCCAACCGAGCCACTGCATATATATATATATATATATATATATATATATATATATATATATATATATATATATATATATATATATATATATATATATATATATATATATATACATATATATATATACAAGGAATTCGCGAGAGCAGGCGAAATATACACAAACACTGATTTCTGGCTGCAGGAGACTCGAACCTACGAACCTTAGGACAAGGTACGCAGTGCTTTACCAATCTACCCACATGCATGCAGGGGATGAGATGAAAAGCTGTAAGCCTTCTCCCTGAAAGTTGGCTGCCTTGGATCAAACGTGTAGCGCAAGCTACACGCCAAGGTATTGTCCAGTGTGGGTAGATTGGTAAAGCACTGCGTACCTTGTCCTAAGGTTCGTAGGCTCGAGTCTCCTTCAGCCAGAGATCAGTGTTATATATTATATATATATATATATATATATATATATATATATATATATATATATATATATATATATATATATATACAATAAGATCACAGTAAACAGGTGATTTCAAAATATGCCAAACAACCACTGTGAAAGAATAGAGAAATTCCAAGCGCTTTCGTGACTACTCACATTATCAAGGAACAATGTGATAATGTGAGTAGTCACGAAAGCGCTTGGAATTTCTCTATTCTTTCACGGTGGTTGTTTTACACACACACACACACACACACACACACACACACACACACACACACACACACACACACACACACACACACACACACACACACACACACACACACACAAAATATACACACACATATATATATATATATATATATATATATATATATATATATATATATATATATATATATATATATATATATATTCTTTTTTTTTCAACAAGTCGGTCGTCTCCCACCGAGGCAGGGTGACCCAAAAAAGAAAGAAAATCCCCAAAAAGAAAATACTTTCATCATCATTCAACACTTTCACCACACTCACACATTATCACTGCTTTTGCAGAGGTGCCCAGAATACAACAGTTTAGAAGCATATACGTATAAAGATACACAACATATCCCTCCAAACTGCCAATATCCCAAACCACTCCTTTAAAGTGCAGGCATTGTACTTCCCATTTCCAGGACTCAAGTCCGACTATATGAAAATAACAGGTTTCCCTGAATCCCTTCACTAAATATTACCCTGCTCACACTCCAACAGATCGTCAGGTCCCAAGTATCATTCGTCTCCATTCACTCCTATCTAACACGCTCATGCACGCTTGCTGGAAGTCCAAGCCCCTCGCCCACAAAACCTCCTTTACCCCCTCTTTCCAACCCTTTCGAGGACGACCCCTACCCCTCTTTCCTTCCCCTATAGATTTATATGCTTTCCATGTCATTCTACTTTGATCCATTCTCTCTAAATGACCAAACCACCTCAACAACCCCTCTTCTGCCCTCTGACTAATGCTTTTATTAACTCCACACCTTCTCCTAATTTCCACACTCCGAATTTTCTGCATAATATTTACACCACACATTGCCCTTAGACAGGACATCTCCACTGCCTCCAACCGTCTCCTCGCTGCTGCATTTACCACCCAAGCTTCACATCCATATAAGAGTGTTGGTACTACTATACTTTCATACATTCCCTTCTTTGCCTCCATAGATAACGTTTTTTGACTCCACATATACCTCAACGCACCACTCACCTTTTTTCCCTCATCAATTCTATGATTAACCTCATCCTTCATAAATCCATCCGCCGACCCGTCAACTCCCAAGTATCTGAAAACATTCACTTCTTCCATACTCCTCCCCAATTTGATATCCAATTTTTCTTTATCTAAATCATTTGATACCCTCATCACCTTACTCTTTTCTATGTTCACTTTCAACTTTCTACCTTTACACACATTCTCAAACTCATCCACAAACCTTTGCAATTTTTCTTTAGAATCTCCCATAAGCACAGTATCATCAGCAAAAAGTAACTGTGTCAATTCCCATTTTGAATTTGATTCCCCATAATTTAATCCTACCCCTCTCCCGAACACCCTAGCATTTACTTCTTTTACAACCCCATCTATAAATATATTAAACAACCATGGTGACATTACACATCCCTGTCTAAGACCTACTTTTACCGGGAAGTATTCTCCCTCTCTTCTACACACCCTAACCTGAGCCTCACTATCCTCATAAAAGCTCTTTACAGCATTTAGTAACTTACCACCTATTCCATAAACTTGCAAAATCTGCCACATTGCTCCTCTATCCACTCTATCATATGCCTTTTCTAAATCCATAAATGCAATAAAAACTTCCCTACCTTTATCTAAATACTGTTCACATATATGCTTCAATGTAAACACTTGATCTACACATCCCCTACCCACTCTGAAGCCTCCTTGCTCATCCGCAATTCTACATTCTGTCTTACCTCTAATTCTTTCAATTATAACCCTACCGTATAATTTTCCTGGTATACTCAGTAAACTTATTCCTCTATAATTTTTACAATCACTTTTGTCCCCTTTCCCTTTATATAAAGGGACTATACATGCTCTCCGCCAATCCCTAGGTACCTTCCCCTCTTTCATACATTTATTAAACAAAAGTACCAACCACTCCAACACTATATCCCCTCCTGCTTTTAACATTTCTGTCATGATCCCATCAGTTCCAGCTGCTTTACCCCCTTTCATTCTACGTAATGCCTCACGTACCTCCACCACACTTATATTCTGCTCTTCTTCACTCCTAAAAGATGGTATACCTCCCTGGCCAGTGCATGAAATTACCACCTCCCTTTCTTCCTCAACATTTAAAAGTTCCTCAAAATATTCTCGCCATCTACGTAATACCTCCCTCTCCCCATCTACTAACTCCCCTACTCTGTTTTTAACGGACAAATCCATACTTTCCCTAGGCTTTCTTAACTTGTTTAACTCACTCCAAAATTTTTTCTTATTTTCATTAAAATTTCTTGACAGTGCCTCTCCCACTCTATCATCTGCTCTCCTTTTGCACTCTCTCACCACTCTCTTCACCTTTCTTTTACTCTCCATATACTCTGCTCTTCTTATAACACTTCTGCTTTGTAAAAACCTCTCGTAAGCTACCTTTTTCTCTTTTATCACACCCTTTACTTCATCATTCCACCAATCACTCCTCTTTCCTCCTGCCCCCACCCTCCTATAACCACAAACTTCTGCCCCACATTCTAATACTGCATTTTTAAAACTATTCCAACCCTCTTCAACCCCCCCACTACTCATCTTTGCACTAGCCCACCTTTCTGCCAACAGTCGCTTATATCTCACCCGAACTTCCTCCTCCCTTAGTTTATACACTTTCACCTCCCTCTTACTTGTTGTTGCCACCTTCCTCTTTTCCCATCTACCTCTTACTCTAAATGTAGCTACAACTAAATAATGATCTGATATATCAGTTGCCCCTCTATAAACATGTACATCCTGGAGCCTACCCATCAACCTTTTATCCACCAATACATATATATATATATATATATATATATATATATATATATATATATATATATATATATATATATATCATATGTATATATATATATATATATATATATATATATATATATATATATATATATATATATATATATATATATATATATATATATATATTTTGTATATATATATATTTTCTTTTCCTCTAGAAGAATTATAGATTCTCGTGTTGCAGTAGGATTATAGATTATCGTTGTTTCATAGAGTAAAAATATCTTGGACTATTACAATTATAGGTGGTGATGATCTAGTTAAATTATATACTTTGGTTATTCAACAGAATTATAGATGTTGATCCGCTATTATTCTAAGAACGTAAACTCTATTCCTCTTGTAGAATTATAGGTTCAAATTCTCTGGCAGAGTTGTAGGATCTGGTCTTCCAGTAGAATTAAAGGTACGACCTGAGACTGTATGAAACTTGAAGATTCATACACATTGTATGAGTTGTTGTTGTTGTTGTTGTTGTTGTTGTTGTTGTTGTTGTTGTTGTTGTTGTTGTTGTTGTTGTTGTTGTTGTTGTTGTTGTTGTTGTTGTTCTTCTTCTTCTTCTTCTTCTTCTTCTTCTTCTTCTTCTTCTTCTTCTTCTTCTTCTTCTTCTTATTCTTCTTCTTCTTCTTCTTATTCTTCTTATTAATATAAATTATTACAAATCATTGTAATTATTATTATTCATTTACTTGATAATAATTCTTATTAATAATCTGGAACAGAATAATTTTACAATAAATTTAACTAATTTTGTCTTTATTTCAAAAAGATTCATAAATAGAAACATTTAAACAGAATTATTGAAATGGAATTATCTAAGTAGAATTATTTTAAATTAAATACTTTAAATACAATTATATGGAATTATCTAAGTAAAATTATTTAATAAAAACTTCTAAGTAGAATCATTTAAATATAATTTAAATAGAATTATTTAAATAGAATTGTTTAATCAGAATTATATAAATAGAATTATTTAGAAGAAAATATTGAGGATATAATTACATTAGAAAGAGGTGATCTTGATCCGAGGAATTGGAAGCAAGGAGCCCGTTCCTCGGATCAGACCAGATTGCCTATTATTTTTCAGGCGCTGTGTGACCCTTACGGGTTTTGCTCTTATGAATAATAGATATAATAATAATAATAATAATAATATTATTATTATTATTATTATTATTATTATTATTATTATTATTATTATCATTAATATTATTATTATTATTATTATTATTATTATTATTATTATTATTAATATTATTATTATTATTATTATTATTCTACTTCTTCTACTTCTAGTACTTCTACTACTACTACTACTTCTAGAAATACTACTACTATTACTACTACTATTATCAACAACAACAGCAATAAAAGCTGATTGCTTCCCGGGTAATGTTCGTCTGCGTAGGTACAAGCTACGTAAATGTCACTTGTTCAAGGTGACCTTTGATGTGGACAACCTTGTTACCAGGACCAGACAACCTTGTTACCAGGCCCAGACAACCTTGTTACCAGGACCAGACAACCTTGTTACCAGGCTCAGGCAACCTTGTTACCAGGCTCAGGCAACCTTGTTACCAGGACCAGACAACCTTGTTACCAGGCTCAGGCAACCTTGTTACCAGGCCCAGACAACCTTGTTACCAGGACCAGACAACCTTGTTACCAGGACCAGACAACCTTGTTACCAGGCCCAGACAACCTTGTTACCAGGACCAGACAACCTTGTTACCAGGACCAGACAACCTTGTTACCAGGACCAGACAACCTTGTTACCAGGCCCAGACAACCTTGTTACCAGGACCAGACAACCTTGTTACCAGGCTCAGGCAACCTTGTTACCAGGCTCAGGCAACCTTGTTACCAGGACCAGACAACCTTGTTACCAGGCTCAGGCAACCTTGTTACCAGGCCCAGACAACCTTGTTACCAGGACCAGACAACCTTGTTACCAGGACCAGACAACCTTGTTACCAGGCCCAGACAACCTTGTTACCAGGACCAGACAACCTTGTTACCAGGACCAGACAACCTTGTTACCAGGACCAGACAACCTTGTTACCAGGCCCAGACAACCTTGTTACCAGGACCAGACAACCTTGTTACCAGGCTCAGGCAACCTTGTTACCAGGCTCAGGCAACCTTGTTACCAGGACCAGACAACCTTGTTACCAGGCTCAGGCAACCTTGTTACCAGGCTCAGGCAACCTTGTTACCAGGCCCAGACAACCTTGTTACCAGGCCCAGACAACCTTGTTACCAGGCCCAGACAACCTTGTTACCAGGACCAGACAACCTTGTTACCAGGACCAGACAACCTTGTTACCAGGACCAGACAACCTTGTTACCAGGCCCAGACAACCTTGTTACCAGGACCAGACAACCTTGGCAATATAAACACAAATGCAGTATAATGTGATCCTTTATTGACTACGTTTCGCCCACACAGTGGGCTTTTTCAAGTCACAAACAGAACTACCTGGGGTGGAAGGAACGCGAGTATTTATAGTCCGGCTGAGGTCAGGTGAAGAATGCTGCATCTGATGATGTACCGAGTTGGGTTGTAGAGTCTAAAAACTTGGGTAGCTTGGAAAGGAGACTGGACAAGTTTGTGAGCAGACCTTCTACAGTGTTCTTATGTGGGATAGCGATGAAGAAGTTTCTTGGCAAGTGGTTCAGCTATGTTATAGAAGCCACTATTCTGGTTGAAGTTGTCGGATATAGAAATAAGTGATGATTCCAGGATTCTTCGGTATTAAGTGTTGTCTTCTGTGGCGATAAGTCTTGAGTTTCTGTAGTTTATCAAGTGGTTGTGTGAATTACGGTGTTGTACGCAGGCATTCCTTGTGTCGTCAGACCTGCTTGCGTATTGGTGTTCTGAAATACGTGTTTGGAGGTCCCTTGATGTTTCGCCCACGTATAACTTGTTGCAGTCATTACAAGGGATTATGTATACCCCTGCAGAGGATGGAGGCTTGTCCTGCCTACTACTGGTGATGTCCTTGATGGTCGTGGTTGTGGAGGTAGATACTTGGAATGATGTTTTGGCAAAGATGTTGGAAACATGTTTGGCAATGGAGTTGGTGGGAAGGACTATGTATCTCTTCTCGGCAGTGTCTTCTCTGGGTGTGTTGAAGATGTTTAGTGCTCGCCGTCTGCAGTCTCTGATGAAGTGACGAGGATAGTGGAGTTTGGAAAATACCTGTTCAATTATAGTGCATTCTTCCTCAAGGAACTCGTTGCTGCAGATTCTGAGTGCACGCAGGAAGAAGCCTATAATTACACCACGTTTGGTTTTGGTGTCGTGGTGAGAGTAGAAGTGGAGAAGATCGTTTTGGTTGGTGGGTTTTCTTTTGAAAATCACCTCTTTCAGCAGACTTTTGGACTACCCATGGGTTCGCCACTCAGTGCAGTCCTAGCGAACCTATACATGGAACATCTAGAAGCCGAACGTTTCTCCACCATTATTCCTTCGTCTGTCACCTGGCTCCGTTATGTTGACGACATTCTCCTCATAACTCCTAAACGCTTCAACGTTCAAGCTCTCCAAGACAAGCTCAACCAGGTCGAGCCTTCAATCCAGTTCACACTTGAAGAAGAGGTCGACAACACTCTTCCTTTCCTTGATGTTCTACTCTGCAAAGCTGACCACGAACTTCGTTTTAAAGTCTATCGAAAACCCACCAACCAAAACGATCTTCTCCACTTCTACTCTCACCACGACACCAAAACCAAACGTGGTGTAATTATAGGCTTCTTCCTGCGTGCACTCAGAATCTGCAGCAACGAGTTCCTTGAGGAAGAATGCACTATAATTGAACAGGTATTTTCCAAACTCCACTATCCTCCTCACTTCATCAGAGACTGCAGACGGCGAGCACTAAACATCTTCAACACACCCAGAGAAGACACTGCCGAGAAGAGATACATAGTCCTTCCCACCAACTCCATTGCCAAACATGTTTCCAACATCTTTGCCAAAACATCATTCCAAGTATCTACCTCCACAACCACGACCATCAAGGACATCACCAGTAGTAGGCAGGACAAGCCTCCATCCTCTGCAGGGGTATACATAATCCCTTGTAATGACTGCAACAAGTTATACGTGGGCGAAACATCAAGGGACCTCCAAACACGTATTTCAGAACACCAATACGCAAGCAGGTTTGACGACACAAGGAATGCCTGCGTACAACACCGTAATTCACACAACCACTTGATAAACTACAGAAACTCAAGACTTATCGCCACAGAAGACAACACTCAATACCGAAGAATCCTGGAATCATCACTTATTTCTATATCCGACAACTTCAACCAGAATAGTGGCTTCTATAACATAGCTGAACCACTTGCCAAGAAACTTCTTCATCGCTATCCCACATAAGAACACTGTAGAAGGTCTGCTCACAAACTTGTCCAGTCTCCTTTCCAAGCTACCCAAGTTTTTAGACTCTACAACCCAACTCGGTACATCATCAGATGCAGCATTCTTCACCTGACCTCAGCCGGACTATAAATACTCGCGTTCCTTCCACCCCAGGTAGTTCTGTTTGTGACTTGAAAAAGCCCACTGTGTGGGCGAAACGTAGTCAATAAAGGATCACATTATATTGCATTTGTGTTTATATTGCCATTGTGTCGGTATTTTATACCATTTATTTCCACCAGACAACCTTGTTACCAGGACCAGACAACCTTGTTACCAGGACCAGACAACCTTGTTACCAGGACCAGACAACCTTGTTACCAGGCCCAGACAACCTTGTTACCAGGACCAAACAACCTTGTTACCAGGCCTAGACAACCTTGTTACCAGGCCCAGACAACCTTGTTACCAGGACCAGACAACCTTGTTACCAGGCCCAGACAACCTTGTTACCAGGCCCAGACAACCTTGTTACCAGGACCAGACAACCTTGTTACCAGGACCAGACAACCTTGTTACCGGGCTCAGGCAACCTTGTTACCAGGCTCAGGCAACCTTGTTACCAGGCCCAGACAACCTTGTTACCAGGCTCAGGCAACCTTGTTACCAGGACCAGGCAACCTTGTTACCAGGCCAGATCCAGGCAACTTTGTTACCAGGACCAGACAACCTTGTTACCAGGACCAGACAACCTTGTTACCAGGCTCAGGCAACCTTGTTACCAGGACTAGGCAACCTTGTTACCAGGCCCAGACAACCTTGTTACCAGGCCCAGACAACCTTGTTACCAGGACCAGACAACCTTGTTACCAGGCCCAGACAACCTTGTTACCAGGCCCAGACAACCTTGTTACCAGGACCAGACAACCTTGTTACCAGGACCAGACAACCTTGTTACCAGGCTCAGGCAACCTTGTTACCAGGACTAGGCAACCTTGTTACCAGGACCAGACAACCTTGTTACCAGGACCAGAAAACCTTGTTACCAGGACCAGACAACCTTATTACCAGGCTCAGGCAACCTTGTTACCAGGACTAGGCAACCTTGTTACCAGGCCCAGACAACCTTGTTACCAGGACCAGACACCCTTGTTACCAGGACCAGACAACCTTGTTACCAGGCTCAGGCAACCTTGTTACCAGGACTAGGCAACCTTGTTACCAGGCCAGATCCAGGAAACTTTGTTACCAGGACCAGACAACCTTGTTACCAGGCCCAGACAACCTTGTTACCAGGCCCAGACAACCTTGTTACCAGGACCAGACAACCTTGTTACCAGGCCCAGACAACCTTGTTACCAGGACCAGACAACCTTGTTACCAGGACCAGACAACCTTGTTACCAGGACCAGACAACCTTGTTACCAGGCCCAGACAACCTTGTTACTAGGCCCAGACAACCTTGTTACCAGGCCAGGCCCAGGCAACTTTATTACCAGGACCAGACAACCTTGTTACCAGGACCAGACAACCTTGTTACCAGGACCAGACAACCTTGTTACCAGGACCAGACAACCTTGTTACCAGGACCAGACAACCTTGTTACCAGGCCCAGACAACCTTGTTACCAGGACCAGACAACCTTGTTACCAGGACCAGACAACCTTGTTACCAGGCCCAGACAACCTTGTTACCAGGCCCAGACAACCTTGTTACCAGGCCCAGACAACCTTGTTACCAGGCCCAGACAACCTTGTTACCAGGCCCAGACAACCTTGTTACCAGGCCCAGACAACCTTGTTACCAGGACCAGACAACCTTGTTACCAGGACCAGACAACCTTGTTACCAGGCCCAGACAACCTTGTTACCAGGCCCAGACAACCTTGTTACCAGGCCCAGACAACCTTGTTACCAGGCCCAGACAACCTTGTTACCAGGACCAGACAACCTTGTTACCAGGACCAGACAACCTTGTTACCAGGACCAGACAACCTTGTTACCAGGACCAGACAACCTTGTTACCAGGACCAGAATATCTTGTTACCAGACCAGGACCAGACAACCCTGTTACCAGACCAGGATCAGACAACCTTGTTACCAGGATCAGACAACCTTGTTACCAGGACGAGACAACCTTGTTACCAGACCAGGACCAGACAAACTTGTTACCAGACCAGGATCAGACAATCTTGTTACCAGGACGAGATAACCTTGTTACCAGACCAGGACCAGACAACCTTGTTACCAGACCAGGATCAGACAACCTTGTTACCAGGACCAAACAACCTTGTTACCAGACCTGGAACAGACAACCTTGTTACCAGACCAGGAACAGACAACCTTGTTACCAGACCAGGACCAAACAACCTTGTTACCAGACCAGGAACAGACAACCTTGTTACCAGACCAGGAACGGACAACCTTGTTACCAGACCAGGAACAGACAACCTTGTTACCAGACCAGGACCAAACAACCTTGTTACCAGACCAGGAACAGACAACCTTGTTACCAGACCAGGATCAGACAACCTTGTTACCAGACCAGGATCAGACAACCTTGTTACCAGGACCAGACAACCTTGTTACCAGACCAGGACCAGACAACTTTGTTACCAGACCAGAATCAGATAAACGTTTTACCAGACCAGGACCAGACATAACCTTTTTACCAGACCAGGATCAGACAACCTTGTTACCAGACCAGGATCAGACAACCTTGTTACCAGACCAGGACCAGACAACCTTGTTACCAGACCAGGACCAAACAACCTTGTTACCACACCAGGATCAGACAACCTTGTTACCAGACCAGGACCAGACAACCTTGTTACCAGACCAGGACCAGACAACCTTGTTACCAGACCAGGACCAGACAACCTTGTTACCAGACCAGGACCAGACAACCTTGTTACCAGACCAGGACCAGACAACCTTGTTACCAGACCAGAATTAGAGACATCATGGCAACAAGTGATCCTCACTACAACATGGAGAACACACATGCAACACTATGTAACTTTATTGACGGAGGCTTCCTCGGTCGAATACTGGGATGAGGTAATCAGTCCCTCTTTCATGGGAGAAATCCTTTAAATAGTAGAAGACGTTAGATCGTTTGAGGTAGTCAGTCCCTCAGCTTTGATGGAAGATAGTCGATCTTTTAAACTTAATGTATGAGGTCAGAAACATAGATTTCGGAGGTGAGGTGTAGCAGCTGGAGATGATGCCACAAGTGAGCGGGGCCCCCACTAGTAGACCATTTATAACATGATACAACATTTAGCTCTTTGTTGAGCTTTCTCGAGTTGTGACTTGGAAAAAAGATCTACAGAGAGTGAAATGTGATTTGATTTGGCTCTACACCGAGTGAAACATGACTTGATAAAAGCATAATCCGAGTGAAAAGTGAGTTAATAAAACTCTACACCGACCGAAATATCACTTGATGAACGCTACACCGAACGAAACATGATAAAGATCTACCCAAAGCGAAACGACTTGACAAACCTCTAAGCCGAGCGAAACATGACTTGATAATGCTTTACACCTAGACCGAAATGTTGCCCCAATAGAATCTCGTGCAAAATGTGTTCTGTCGCGAAACGAAGCAATTGTTCTTACCTACCGTGGAGTCAAGTGCCACCAACACTTGTCAACGCAAACTGAGATGTTAACTCTTATTTGCGGTGATAATATATATATATATATATATATATATATATATATATATATATATATATATATATATATATATATATATGGGTCAGAGAGTCTCTTCAGCAGGTGAAGATGGTCTCTGGCAGAGGTCGAAATGTGTACGTCTCGTTTTACCCGTGTTAATGTATTTTCAGCTCAAAAGCTTTTTATTTCACTTAGTTATAATAATAATAATTATTGTTATTATTATAATAATTATAATAATAATAAAAAATATAATAAAAAATAATATTAATACTAATAATATAATATAATAATAATGTTAATAATAGTATCAATAATAATAACAATAGTATTAATAATAGTACTAATAATAATAATTTTTAGCTACAATAAGCCAGAAAGCGGGACCAAGTACCGAGGTTCAAACTCCCTAAAACTCATCTAGGTAAATACACACACACACACGAAACTTACTGAGACAATAACAGATGCAATCTTCCCACCAGGATATTAGATCCTGAGGAAAGATAGAGGCCTCAGAGGGGGAGGAGGGGTTGCACTGCTTATGAAAACCGATGGGGATTTGAGGAAATGGAAGGCATGGACGAGGTTGGAGAAAGGGACTACATAGTAGGTACAATTCAGTCTGGGGAACATAAGGTAGTCATTGCAGTGATGTATAATCCACCACAGAAGTGCAGGAGGCCAAGAGATGAATACGAAGAGAACAACAGAGCAATGGTGGACACACTAACTGAGGTGGCAAGAAGAGTTCACTCGAGCAGAGTAAGGGAAACCTGGAGCCACATGGTGGTCCAGAAACATGGAGAGCCAAGATGATGGATGTGGTACTGGAAAACTTCATGCATCAACATGTCAGGGACACTACCAGAGAGAGAGCGGGGAGGATGAACCAGCAAGACTGGACCTCGTGTTCACCCTGAGCAGTTCAGACATTGAGGACACCACATGAGAGTCCCCTTGGAGCTAGTGATATCGTGGTTATGGGCTTTGAATACATAGTAGAGTTACAAGTGGAGAGGGTAAGAGGAGTTGAATGGGAAAAGCAAAACTATAAAAGGGAGGACTACACAAGTATGAGGAATTTCCTGCAGGAGGTTCAGTGGGACAGAGAATTGGCAAGTCAGTCAGTAAACGAAATGATGGAATACGTAACAACAAATGCAAGGAGGTACAGGAAAGGTTTGTTCCCAAGGGCAACAAAAATAATGGGAAGACCAAAGCGAGTCCTTGATTTATCTGAATGTGTAGGGAGACAAAAACTAAGTGCTCTAGAGAATGGAAAAAATACAGAAGGCAAAGGACCCAGGAAAATAGAGATTAGTCGAAGAGCCAGAAACGAGTATGCACAGATAAGGAGGGAGGCCCAGCGACAGTAAGAAAACGACATAGCATCGAAAGTCAAGTCTGACCCGTAACTGTTGTATAGCCACATTAGGAGGAAGACAACAGTCAAAGACCAGGTGATCAAGCTGAGGAAAGAAGGTGGGGAACTAACAAGAAACGATCAAAAGGTATGTGAGGAGCTCAACACGAGATTTAAGGAAGTATTTACAGTGGAAACAGGAAGGACTCTGGGAAGACAGAACAGAGGGGGACACCAGCAAGGAATATACTAACAAGTGTTGGATGATATACACACAACTGAGGAGGAGGTGAAGAAGCTGCTAAGTGACCTTGATACCTGAAAGGCAATGGAACCGGACATCTCCCCATGGGTCCTTAAAGAAGGAGCAGAAACTGTGTGTGTGCCACTAACCACAATCTTCAACACATCCCTTGAAACTGGGCATCTACCTAACGTATGGAAGACGGCAAATGTAGTTCCCATTTTTAAAAAAGGAGACAGAAAAGAGGCACCTGGAGCACCTGGAACCAAACAAGATTATAAACGAAAACCAGCACAGATTCATGGAAGGCAGATCCTGTGTCACAAACCTTCTGGAGTTTTATGACAAAGTAACAGAAGACACTAGAGAGAGGGGTGGGTTGATTGCATTTTCTTGGAATGCAAGAAGGCCTTCGACACAGTTCCTCACAAGAGATTAGTGCAGAATGTAGAGGATCAGGCGCATATAACAGGAAGGGCACTGCAGTGGATCAGAGAATACCTGACAGGGAGGCAACAACGAGTCATGGTACATGATGAGGAATCACAGTGGGCACTTGTGACGAGCGGGGTCGCACAGGGGTCGGTCCTAGGACCAGTGCTATTTTTGGTATATATCAATGTCATGATGGAAAGGATAGACTCAGAAGCGTCCCTGTTAGCAGATGATGTAAAGTTAATAAGAATTAAATCAGATGAGGGTCAGGCAGGACTACAAAGAGACCCGGACAGGCTGAACATGTGGTCCAGCAACTGGCTTCTCGAGTTCAACCCCGCCAAATGCAAAGTCATGAAGATTGGGGAAGGGCAAAGAAGACCGCAGACAGAGTATAGGCTAAGTGGCCAAAGACTGCAAACCTCGCTCAAGGAGAAAGATCTTGGGGTGAGTATAACACCGAGCATGTCTCCGGAAGCACACATCAACCAGATAACTGTTGCAGCATATGGGCGCCTGGCAAAGCTGAGAATAGTGTTCCGATACCTTATTAAGGGATCGTTCAAGACACTGTACACAGTGTACGTCAGGCCCATACTGGAGTATGCAGCACCAGTTTGGAACCCACACCTGGACAAGCACGTCAAGAAATTAGAGAAAGTGCAAAGGTTTGCGACAAGGTTAGTTCCAGAGCTAAGGGAAATGTCCTATGAAGAAAGGTTAAGGGAAATCGGCCTGACGGCACTGGAGGACAGGAGGGTTAGGGGAGACATGATAACGACATACAAAATACTGCGAGGAATTGACAAGGTGGACAGAGACAGAATGTTCCAGAGATGGGACACAGAAACAAGGGATCACACTTGGAAGTTGAAGACTGAGATGAGTCAAAGGGATGTTAGGAAGTGCTTCTTCAGTCACAAGGTTCTCAGGAAGTAGAATAGTCTAGCAAGTGACGTAGTGGAGGCAGGAACCATACATAGCTTTAAGATGAGGTATGATAAAGCTCATGGAGCAGGGAGAGGACTTAGTAGCGTTCAGTGAAGAGACGGGGCCAAGAGCTGAGTCTCGACCCCTGCAACCACAATTAGGTGATTACACACACATACATAGATACACACACACATACACAAGACGTATTAGTGTTTCAGACACGTTACAAAATTAACGCCGTTATGTGTGTTCCTAGATTAGTGGTCTTAAATAAAGAATTTAACACTTACTGGTGTGTGTGTACTCACCTAATTGTGGTTACAGGGGTCGAGACTCAGCTCCTGGCCCCGCCTGTGTGTGTGTGTGTTTGCATAGCAATGCGTACACGTCTCAGTCACACAGGTGTATGTGTATATGAATGGAAGAGAGAGAGAGAGAGAGAGAGAGAGAGAGAGAGAGAGAGAGAGAGAGAGAGAGAGAGAGAGAGAGAGAGAGAGAGAGAGAGAGAGAGAGAGAGAGAGAGTGAGTGAGTGAGAGAGCATGTAAATTTACACATTAACAAAAAAGTCAGCAGCTGGCAACGTGTGATTCAGTAGTCATTTACGCAACGACTACTGACTGGCGTATACCTCCCCTCCCCTCCCCTCCAACCTGCCCTCCCCTCCCCTCCAACCTGCCCTCCCCTCCCCTCCCCTCCAACCTGCCCTCCCCTCCCCTCCCCTCCAACCTGCCCTCCCCTCCCCTCCCCTCCAACCTGCCCTCCCCTCCCCTCCCCTCCAACCTGCCCTCCCCTCCCCTCCCCTCCCCTCCAACCTGCCCTCCCCTCCCCTCCAACCTGCCCTCCCCTCCAACCTGCCCTCCCCTCCCCTCCCCTCCAACCTACCCTCCCCTCCCCTCCAACCTGCCCTCCCCTCCCCTCCAACCTGCCCTCCCCTCCAACCTGCCCTCCCCTCCCCTCCCCTCCAACCTACCCTCCCCTCCACTCCCCTCCAACCTGCCCTCCCCTCCCCTCCAACCTGCCCTCCCCTCCCCTCCCCTCCAGCCTACCCTCCCCTCCACTCCCCTCCAACCTGCCCTCCCCTCCACTCCCCTCCAACCTGCCCTCCCCTCCCCTCCCCTACCCTCCAACCTGCCCTCCCCTCCACTCCCCTCCACTCCCCTCCAACCTGCCCTCCACTCCCCTCCAACCTGCCCTCCCCTCCAACCTGTCCTCCCCTCCACTCCCCTCCAACCTGCCCTCCTCTCCACTCCCCTCCAACCTGCCCTCCCCTCCCCTCTAACCTGCCCTCCCCTCCCCTCCAACCTGCCCTCCCCTCCCCTCCAACCTGCCCTCCCCTCCCCTCTAACCTGCCCTCCTCTCCACTCCCCTCCAACCTGCCCTCCCCTCCCCTCTAACCTGCCCTCCCCTCCCCTCCAACCTGCCCTCCCCTCCCCTCTAACCTGCCCTCCCCTCCCCTCCAACCTGCCCTCCTCTCCACTCCCCTCCAACCTGCCCTCCCCTCCCCTCTAACCTGCCCTCCCCTCCCCTCCAACCTGCCCTCCCCTCCCCTCCAACCTGCCCTCCCCTCCCGTCCAACCTGCCCTCCCCTCCCCTCTAACCTGCCCTCCCCTCCCCTCCAACCTGCCCTCCCCTCCCCTCCAACCTGCCCTCCCCTCCCGTCCAACCTGCCCTCCCCTCCCCCCTAACCTGCCCTCCCCTCCCCTCCAACCTGCCCTCCCCTCCCCTCCAACCTGCCCTCCCCTCCCCTCCAACCTGCCCTCCCCTCCCCTCCAACCTGCCCTCCCCTCCCGTCCAACCTACCCTCCCCTCCCCTCCATCCTGCTCTCCCCTCCCCGCCAACCTACGCTGATGCACATGCATGCGCACACTCTGACACACACACTTGTACACGCTACCACACGCATGTGCACACGCTGACACATACACATATGCACACGCTGGCACACCCATGTGCACACGCTGAACACACATGTGCACTTGCTGACACACACATATCTACATGCCTAAATACACACGCTGACACGCGCATGTGCACACGCTGACACACACAATGTGCACACACTGTGTGCTTACGTTGATACATGCGTGTGCACGCGCTGACACAAACACATGTGCACATGCTGACATGCACATATGCACACGGTGACACACACATGTACACACGCAGGCATACGCATGTGGACACGCCGACATACATGTGTACACACTGACACATTCACATGTGCACACGGTGACACACACGTGCACACACGCTGACACACGCATGTGCACACGCTGACACACACATGTGCACACGCTGACACATGTACACACGCTGACACACATGTTCACACACTATGTTCTTACGCTGATACATGCGTGTGCACGCGCTGACACACAAACACATGTGCACATGCTGACATGCACATATGTACACACTGACACACACATGTACACACGGTGTCATACGCATGTGGACACTGACAAATGTGCACACGCTGACATACGCATGTGCACACACTGACATACATGTGTACACACTGACACATACACATGTGCACACGGTGACACACACACACGCAACCTAAAATTCAGGTCGAATGAATACTTGATATGCTCGGCGTAGTGTTCACCTCGAGGTCCTTCTTTCAGTAGTGTTCACCTCGAGGTCTTCTCTTGGTAGAGTGCTCGACTTGAGGTCCTCTTTAAGTGAGTCTTTATACCCCACCTAGCAGTCTTAACTTATTTTACTACTCACGCCTCTTTCACTACTGGCCTCATACCTACTCTTGAAACTGTGTATGGGATTACCCTCCACCATGTTTTCATCCGGCTGATTTCATTAATTTACCATCCTGAGAGGAAAAACAAATATATTTTGGGTCCTTATGGTTCATCCGTGTCTTTAGCTCCCGTAGCTCGATCGCTAGGGCCCTCAGCTTACACACTGAAGTCCGGGGGTCGATCCCTAGTACATCCAGAAAGCATTAGGACATGTTTCCATAAGACACTCGCTGTCCATGTTCACCTATCAGTAAAACAGGTACCTGGGTGTTAGTCGACTGGTGTGGGTCGCATCCCGGGACAAAATTGACCTAATTTGCAAGAAATTCTCTGCATAACAAGGGGCTTTCTGTGTAGTAGTATGTCACTGATGTCAGCTAGGACTGTATACCTTGAGCACGTACTTGTAGAAATAATAATAATAATTACAGTAATAATCGTTATTATTATGATTATTTATTATATCTCCCTCACTCCTGTATCTCGCATTTCACTGTGTCATTACCCGCTCTTCTGTATCCCCTGAGTAACAGGTAAACGCTTGTGTCCGCTACTCTTCCTGGCTACATTCTCTCACTAGGCAGAGAATTGAAATTGAGACACATGTGCAACATCTGGGTTTCTTTATTGTAGACGTTTCGCCATCCAGTGGCTTTATCAATACCTAGCAGTAGGTGCGAAGAGCACCGTAGTCGTGGAGAATCTCCACGACTACGGTGCTCTTCGCACCTACTGCTAGGTTGAGGAATTTATTACCTCATCTTCTGTACATAGTTCTCCTGTCTTCAAGTTATGTCCTGGAATTTGTATTGATAAAGCCACTGGATGGCGAAACGTCTACAATAAAGATACCCAGATGTTGCACATGTGTCTCAGTTTCATATTGTCGGTATTGTATACCATTCTTGTACAGGCAGATAATTGCTACTCACGAAATCGTTATAACAGGATTGCAAACCAATCACTGCACCACTGGGCCAGCTGACCCAGTGGTACAGTGACCACTGGGCCAGCTGACCCAGTGGTACAGTGACCACTGGGCTAGCTGACCCAGTGGTTAACACACTCACCCGTGAGTTTTATTATTCACTTGCCATGATTGGATAAAATTACTGGTTAAAGCTACTTGCTGTAAAGAGTATGGGATGAGTATCGCCTGTTTTTGGCGAGTTTCTGGGTCTACCTGGAGAGTATTCCGGGGGTCAACCCCCCCGCGGCCCAGTCCTTGCCCAGGCCTCCCGGTGGATCAGGGCCTGATCAACCAGGCTGTTACTGCTGGCTGCACGTAGTCTGACATACGAACCACAGCCCGGCTGATCGGGTATTGACTTCAGGTATCTGTGGTCGCCCTCGCATCACTCGCCATACAGTTATTGCCTCGGTTATTGATTTCTAATTGTAGTGATATTATTGTGAGTTTAGTTAGTGAAGAACACGAGTATGACGGGAATATAACCCGGGAATAGTTAAGTATTTATTGTTTAACTTTTATGCTGGTGAGGTCACGATAGTACCTGAGCGCAGCAGTGTCTGTCTGCTGGTGAAGTTATGATAGTACCTGACTGCAGCAGTGTCTGTCTGCTGGTGAAGTTATGATAGTACCTGAGCGCAGCAGTGTCTGTCTGCTGGTGAAGTTATGATAGTACCTGAGCGCAGCAGTGTCTGTCTGCTGGTGAAGTTATGATAGTACCTGAGCGCAGCAGTGTCTGTCTGCTGGTGAAGTTATGATAGTACCTGAGCGCAGCAGTGTCTGTCTGCTGGTGAAGTTATGATAGTACCTGAGCGCAGCAGTGTCTGTCTGCTGGTGAAGTTATGATAGTACCTGAGCGCAGCAGTGTCTGTCTGCTGGTGAAGTTATGATAGTACTTGAGCGCAGCAGTGTCTGTCTGCTGGTGAAGTTATGATAGTACCTGAGCGCAGCAGTGTCTGTCTGCTGGTGAAGTTATGATAGTACCTGAGTGCAGCAGTGTCTGCTGGTGAGGTCACGATAGTACCTGAGTGCAGCAGTGTCTGCTGGTGAGGTCACGATAGTACCTGAGTGCAGCAGTGTCTGTCTGCTGGTGAAGTCATGATAGTAACACAGCGCAGCAGTGTCTGTCTGCTGGTGAAGTTATGATAGTACCTGAGCGCAGCAGTGTCTGTCTGCTGGTGAAGTTATGATAGTACCTGAGCGCAGCAGTGTCTGTCTGCTGGTGAAGTTATGATAGTACCTGAGTGCAGCAGTGTCTGTCTGCTGGTGAAGTCATGATAGTACCTGAGTGCAGAAGTGTCTGTCTGCTGGTGAAGTTATGATAGTACCTGACTGCAGCAGTGTCTGCTGGTGAGGTCACGATAGTACCTGAGTGCAGCAGTGTCTGCTGGTGAAGTCATGATAGTACCTGAGTGCAGCAGTGTCTGTCTGCTGGTGAAGTCATGATAGTATCTGAGTGCAGCAGTGTCTGTCTGCTGGTGAAGTCATGATAGTATCTGAGTGCAGCAGTGTCTGTCTGCTGGTGAAGTCATGATAGTACCTGACTGCAGCAGTGTCTGTCTGCTGGTGAAGTTATGATAGTAACACAGCGCAGCAGTGTCTGCTGGTGAAGTCATGATAGTACCTGAGTGCAGCATTGTCTGCTGGTGAAGTCATGATAGTATCTGAGTGCAGCAGTGTCTGTCTGCTGGCGAAGTCATGATAGTACCTGAGTGCAGCAGTGTCTGTCTGCTGGTGAAGTCATGATAGTACCTGAGTGCAGCAGTGTCTGTCTGCTGGTGAAGTTATGATAGTATCTGAGTGCAGCAGTGTCTGTCTGCTGGTGAAGTCATGATAGTACCTGACTGCAGCAGTGTCTGTCTGCTGGTGAAGTCATGATAGTAACACAGCGCAGCAGTGTCTGCTGGTGAAGTTATGATAGTACCTGACTGCAGCAGTGTCTGCTGGTGAGGTCACGATAGTACCTAAGCGCAGCAGCGTCTGCTGGTGAAGTCATGATAGTACCTGAGTGCAGCAGTGTCTGTCTGCTGGTGAAGTCATGATAGTACCTGAGTGCAGCAGTGTCTGTCTGCTGGTGAAGTCATGATAGTATCTGAGTGCAGCAGTGTCTGTCTGCTGGTGAAGTCATGATAGTACCTGAGTGCAGCAGTGTCTGTCTGCTGGTGAAGTCATGATAGTATCTGAGTGAAGCAGTGTCTGTCTGCTGGTGAAGTCATGATAGTATCTGAGTGCAGCAGTGTCTGTCTGCTGGTGAAGTCATGATAGTACCTGACTGCAGCAGTGTCTGTCTGCTGGTGAAGTCATGATAGTAACACAGCGCAGCAGTGTCTGCTGGTGAAGTCATGATAGTACCAGAGCGCAGCAGTGTCTGCTGGTGAGGTCTCGATAGTACCTGAGTGCAGCATTGTCTGCTGGTGAGGTCACGATAGTACCAGAGCGCAGCAGTGTCTGCTGGTGAAGTCATGATAGTACCTGAGTGCAGCATTGTCTGCTGGTGAGGTCACGATAGTACCTGAGTGCAGCAGTGTCTGTCTGCTGGTGAGATCATGATAGTACCTGAGTGCAGCAGTGTCTGCTGGTGAAGTCATGATAGTACCTGAGTGCAGCAGTGTCTGCTGAAGTCATGATAGTACCTGAGCGCAGTAGTGTCTGCTGGTGAGGTCACGATAGTACCTGAGTGCAGCAGTGTCTGTCTGCTGGTGAAGTCATGATAGTACCTGAGTGCAGCAGTGTCTGTCTGCTGGTGAAGTCATGATAGTACCTGAGTGCAGCAGTGTCTGCTGGTGAGGTCACGATAGTACCTGAGTGCAGCAGTGTCTGTCTGCTGGTGAAGTCATGATAGTACCTGAGCGCAGCAGTGTCTATCTGCTGGTGAGGTCATGATAGTAACACAGCGCAGCAGTGTCTGTCTGCAGGTGAAGTCACGATAGTACCACAGCGCAGCAGTGTCTGCTGGCGAAGTCACGATGGTAACACAGCGCAGCAGCGTCTGCTGGTAAAGTCACGATAGTACCACAGCGCAGCAGTGTCTGCTGGTGAAGTCACGGTAGTACCACAGCGCAGCAGTGTCTGCTGGTGAAGTCACGATAGTACCACACCTCAGCAGTGTCTGCTGGTGAAGTCACGATAGTACCACACCTCAGCAGTGTCTGCTGGTGAAGTCACGATAGTACTACACCTCAGCAGTGTCTGCTGGTGAAGTCACGATAGTACCACACCTCAGCAGTGTCTGCTGGTGAAGTCACGATAGTACCACACCTCAGCAGTGTCTGCTGGTGAAGTCACGATAGTACCACACCTCAGCAGTGTCTGCTGGTGAAGTCACGAGAGTACCACACCTCAGCAGTGTCTGCTGGTGAAGTCACGATAGTACCACACCTCAGCAGTGTCTGCTGGTGAAGTCACGATAGTACCACACCTCAGCAGTGTCTGCTGGTGAAGTCACGATAGTACCACACCTCAGCAGTGTCTGCTGGTGAAGTCACGAGAGTACCACACCTCAGCAGTGTCTGCTGGTGAAGTCACGATAGTACCACACCTCAGCAGTGTCTGCTGGTGAAGTCACGATAGTACCACACCTCAGCAGTGTCTGCTGGTTAAGTCACGAGAGTACCTCAGTTCAGCAGTCATCCCCTGTCATCTGCTGCTCACAACTGCCACACTTGCTGTCTAACTCTTAAT
>NC_091330.1:15049744-15127244 GCF_038502225.1 Cherax quadricarinatus
TGGGAGTTGACGTGTCGGCGGATGGATTTATGAAGGATGAGGTTAATCATAGAATTGATGAGGGAAAAAAGGTGAGTGGTGCGTTGAGGTATATGTGGAGTCAAAAAACGTTATCTATGGAGGCAAAGAAGGGAATGTATGAAAGTATAGTAGTACCAACACTCTTATATGGGTGTGAAGCTTGGGTGGTAAATGCAGCAGCGAGGAGACGGTTGGAGGCAGCGGAGATGTCCTGTTTAAGGGCAATGTGTGGTGTAAATATTATGCAGAAAATTCGGAGTGTGGAAATTAGGAGAAGGTGTGGAGTTAATAAAAGTATTAGTCAGAGGGCAGAAGAGGGGTTGTTGAGGTGGTTTGGTCATTTAGAGAGAATGGATCACAGTAGAATGACATGGAAAGCATACAAATCTATAGGGGAAGGAAGGCGGGGTAGGGGTCGTCCTCGAAAGGGTTGGAGAGAGGGGGTAAAGGAGGTTTTGTGGGTAAGGGGCTTGGACTTCCAGCAAGCGTGCGTGAGCGTGTTAGATAGGAGTGAATGGAGACAATTTAATAAATAACTCGATAAATAAGCAGACGGGACTGATTACCTCTAACTCCTCTCCACCCTTTTTTGCATTAGACTGAAGAAGCCACTGGCTGGCGAAACGTTTCCTGAATAAAGATACTCAAATGTTGCACAAGTATCCCGCTTATCAAGCCTTTTGTTGTTGACTCAGGTGAGGGTAGTTAGTGATGCGAGAGTCTGGTTCTGCCGGGGGTTCAAACAAGGGATGTACGGGAGGGATATTTGCCTCACTTAATTTGAAACGCATTGTCACTATTTCGTTTAAGAAATGAAACCTGTTTCCTCTCCATTACGAGTCCAGACTTAGCCAGTATATTCACCAGACCTTCGAGAGTAGGAGTCCTACGGCACGACACGTCATTGCCCCTATAAACCATCAACAACAGCAACAATGCTTATATTGCTTTCAAGCGGTGGAGGGGGGAAGGGGGTGTACCTTGATGCCGGTGTACCTTGATCCTAAGAATTCGAGCTACTTCTCCTCTCCCTCGGATTAAACCAGACTATTTCCCCCTTACAAGAGCTATTTTAATGTCCAGTGTAATGGGGAGCCCATCACTTTGGTTTCATCAGTAAAATATCTGGGATTCCCCTTTGACCCATGCATGTCAGGAGAATTGATAGGGAACAGTTTAGTAAAGAAAGCGAATGCCAGACTGAAGTTCCTGTATAGACAAGCACAGTGTCTACCTACTGAGGCTCGCAGGACCCTATGTCTAGCCCTTATACAATGCCATATGGACTACGCTTGCTCATCACGGTACTCTGCCTTGACAAAAAACTGAAAGATAGACTGCAAATCACCCAGAACAAAATCGTAAGATTCATCCTGGGGCTGGGACCAAGAGAACATGTAGGCCAGGATGAATTACAGCAGTTGGATATGCTGAATGTTGAAGACAGAGTAAAACAACTGAAGCTAAATCATGTTTATAAAATTGCTCACAAACAGTGTCCAGAATATCTTGCTGCTAATTTTTGTCAAGGTTGGGAACTGAAGCAGTCATAGTACTAGGGGGAGAGAGCACAACTTTGTAGTACCCACAGTCAGTGGCCAGGCTTCAAACACCTTTTATTGTACAGCAATAAAGAAATGGAACAGACTACCCGCACATGTCAAAGCCAATCATAGCTTGAACCAGTTCAAGAAGAGTGCCAAAAAGGTGTCTGATGAATGTAGCTACAGAAAGGGAGGGGAATGATTTTCTATTTTTTAGCTAACATACGTGTAAATTTTACCTTATTCCTAGTAATGACCCTCGTATTGTAGATAGCCTTAATGACCCTCGTATAGTAGATAGTCTTTTTAGTATGATAATAAGATGTTATCTTCATTATAGAATAATAAGAAAATATTATAACCTTTATATTATAATAATAAGGTAAAAGGACCTCAATGGAAATAAGTCACTCTGTCTGACTTTTTTGGGTTATCCCAGGTTCTCTACACATATGCTGCTATGTATGATAATTCTATGTAACTGTATTGTGTATACCTGAATAAACTTACTTACTAGGACTTACCCTCATAATAATAATAATAATAATAATAATAATAATAATAATAATAATAATAATAATAATAATAATATTAATAGTGTATTTATCATCCTACTTCCTATTTGAGTCCTTGAAAAATAAATTGAATGTGAAACAATGAGTTGAATGAACCGAAAGATTAAAGATTCTGGATGTTGAAGGGATCAATCTGATCCTGAGTGTCGAACAGATCAATGTGAACCTGAGTTAACAGAATAAATTCACCGAGAGGTGTATATATATATATATATATATATATATATATATATATATATATATATATATATATATATATATATATATATATTGTCGGTGTATGTCTGTCAGTGTATATACACTAAAACTTACTTCAATACTTATTTTAGAAAGTATGTGTGACTGGAGGTGTACAGGTAACATGCAGCGTTAATGACCATCGTGTAGTCGGTAGGCTTTAAACCCCCATTAACCAACTTAATTGAGTGTTAAACGCACTCAGAGCTTCATAAAACAGTGAACCCGGATGTTAAACGTACCAGAGGTTCAGAAACCGTGAACCTGGCTGCTGAACCTACCCAAAGTTTCAGAAACAGTGAACCTAGGTGCTGAACCTACCCAAAGTTTCAGAAACTGAACCTAGGTGCTGAACCTACCCAGAGGTTCAATAACTTTCTCGTGGATGTTAAACGAGTTAAGTATTGACAGGCGAACGTTGACTAGTGGCTCTGTAAAGACTGAGTTGGTAAGTATTGGAGGGTGTGGCGGAGGGTGTGGCGGAGGGTGTGGCGGAGAGTGTGGCGGAGAGTGTGGCGGAGAGTGTGGCGGAGGGTGTGGCGGAGAGTGTGGCGGAGAGTGTGGCGGAGGGTGTGGCGGAGAGTGTGGCGGAGGGTGTGGCGGAGGGTGTGGCGGAGGGTGTGGCGGAGGGTGTGGCGGAGGGTGTGGCGGAGAGTGTGGCGGAGGGTGTGGCGGAGGGTGTGGCGGAGGGTGTGGCGGAGAGTTTAATTAATATGCAATTAAAAAATCCATGATTTCGTGATTATTATTATTATTATTATTATTATTATTATTATTATAGCTTTATACTCACGGGATAACGATAAACCCGTATGGGTCATAGAGTTCCTGGGGAATAGGAGGCAATCAGGTTCGATCCGAGGAAGGAGGAGGAGAGTTTATCTGGTTCCTTGCATTAAGAGCCCAACAACATCAAGGCACCCTTCCCTCCCTTTAAAGGTTCGTCTTTTTAAGGACTTTTTTTGGTCCAAGGAACTGGAACTGCACCTCTTCCCCCTGCCCTTGCAGATTTAGTGCTTTCCTCAAGAAAATAATAATTATTATTACAATAATAATTGTGCTGGTATGTTGACTCGGTGAAAGTATGTATTTAATTAGTATATATAAGGTTAATATAGTCAGATCATTCAACAACTAACAGTTTCTTTCTCTCTCTCTCTCTCTCTCTCTCTCTCTGCTCCTCCTGTGTTCTCTGTTTCTGTCTCTTCATTTTTCCTCTAACTCGCTGCTGCTGCCTCTTTGTTCTCTCTCATTCACTGTTTCTCTCTCTCTCTCTCTCTCATTCACTGTTTCTCTCTCTCTCTCTCTCTCTCTCTCTCTCTCTCTCTCTCTCTCTCTCTCTCTCTCTCAGCGGAGAGAGGCGGGAGAGTGTCAGTGTGTATAGGTTGTGGAGGCGTGATTCACGACCAGTACATCCTGCGGGTGGCACCGGACATGGAGTGGCACGCTGCCTGCCTCAAGTGTGTCGACTGCCACCAGTTCCTGGACGAGTACTGCACCTGCTTCGTCAGGGACGGCAAGACCTACTGTAAGAGGGACTACGTCAGGTAGGTGCTCTCACACTCGCCGTACAGATTTGTCGCCTGTTGTCTAGTGTAACGCTAGTTGACCGAGTTTAATTTTTAGGCGTTTTGTTTTTGTTTACTAACATTTGAAGGTTTTAAGGCAGGATGGGGGAGGGTGTGCCTTGATGCTGCTCTCTCTCTCTCTCTCTCTCTCTCTGGGAAAGTGGCTGGAATGAGGGAGGGCGAGGAAGTGATATTTGAGGTTACGAAAATGCTTAGATGTATGTTGAGTGAAGAGTGTGTGTAGATGAGTGTGTTTGAAATAGAGGGTTAGTGTGGGTAGCCAAATAGGAGAACACGTGGGAGAGAGAGAGAGAGAGAAATTATTATTATTATTATAATCATGGGGGAGCGCTAAACCCCGAGAATTATACAGCGCATGTGGGAGGAGGGGATGGAAGACATTCAGGATCAATTCAGGGAACTGGAGCACAAATCCAATTCCCTATATCAAAAACCCCTCGCCAGCATCAAGGAACCTCCCTTGAGGAGAGAGAGAGAGAGACGCAGTTTAAGGAGAGAGGAAACTAGGGTAAAGGGGGGTTAAAAGAAAGGCAGGTAAAAGTGGGAGAGTCGCCAGCCGTCCCCACTAGGTACTTGTGGGGACGGCTGCTGCTTCTGTCAATACACCAGGTCTTGAGTATACATCCACCCACTCATACACTCTTCCTACACACACACACACACACACACACACACACACACACACACACACACACACACACACACACACACACACACACACACACACACACACACACGATAAAGCTCATGGAGCAGGGCGAGAGTGAACCTAGTAGCGACCAGCGAAGAGGCGGGGCCAGGAGCTATGAATCGGCCCCTGCAACCACAAATAGGCGAGTACACGGCCAAATGTCTATTGACAAGTGCCTGTGACAACTGGGAACTAGCACCCACATGCACATCTCTACGTATACAACACAAACAGCTCCATAAATGTGGTTACCTACTTTTATGTAATTTCTCTGCTCTCGTATGTATACCGGCTGCCTTCCCTTCCTTCCTGTGTGTGACTACTTCATGGTCCAAGTCGGACTCAAACGTCTTTATAAGTTTCATTCTCCTATGTTTGGGTTGTGTGCAAGACTTTACTAAACCCCTTTTTGGTTCACATTATCAACATTATTGGGTAGGAATGTTAGTATGGTTCACTGCTTTAAGTTCTTTGTGTGTGTACCAGGCTCCTCCAGTGTTGTCAGTCATTACGTGAGTCAAGAGCCTTCAGTGATGCCATAGTGGTGACCACGGAGTCACGCTTAATGCCATAAGTTAACTTTCCTCGGGTCAGCTCACTGACAGTGATAAGGAAATGTGTAGAATTTTTTACACAGGAGGATACCAGCGATATTCCGGAAATGATATATTTTGTAGAACAGGACGATAATAAACTGTGCACGATTAGGGTCACAAGTGACATGGTCCTTAGGCAAATAGATAAATTAAAACCTAACAAATCTCCAGGCCCTGATGAACTGTATGCAAGGGTTCTAAAGGAATGTAAAGAGGAGCTTAGCAAACCTTTGGCTAATCTTTTCAACATATCACTACAAACTGGCATGGTGCCAGATAAGTGGAAAATGGCAAATGTGATACCTATTTTTAAAGCAGGTGACAGGTCCTTAGCTTCGAACTATAGACCAATAAGCCTAACCTCCATAGTGGGAAAATTTATGGAATCAATAATTGCCGAGGCAGTTCGTAGCCACCTTGAAGAGCATAAATTAATCAACGAATCTCAGCATGGTTTTACAAAGGGGCGTTCCTGCCTTACGAATTTATTAACTTTTTTCACTAAGGTATTTGAGGAGGTAGATCATGGTAATGAATATGATATTGTGTATATGGACTTCAGTAAGGCTTTTGACAGGGTCCCACATCAGAGACTATTGAGGAAAATTAAGGCACATGGAATAGGAGGAGAAATTTTTTCATGGATAGAGGCATGGTTGACAAATAGGCAGCAGAGAGTTTGCATAAATGGGGAGAAATCAGAGTGGGGAAGCGTCACGAGCGGGGTTCCACAGGGGTCAGTGTTGGGCCCCCTGCTGTTCACAATCTACATAAACGACATAGATGAGGGCATAAAGAGCGACAACGGCAAGTTTGCCGATGACACCAAAATAGGCCGTCGAATTCATTCTGACGAGGACATTAGAGCACTCCAGGAAGATTTGAGTAGACTGATGCAGTGGTCGGAGAGGTGGCAGATGCAGTTTAATATAGACAAATGCATAGTTCTAAATGTTGGACAGGACAATAACCATGCCACATATAAACTAAATAATGTAGATCTTAATATTACGGATTGCGAAAAAGATTTAGGAGTTCTGGTTAGCAGTAATCTGAAACCAAGACAACAGTGCATAAGTGTTCGCAATAAAGCTAATAGAATCCTTGGCTTCATATCAAGAAGCATAAATAATAGGAGTCCTCAGGTTGTTCTTCAACTCTATACATGCTTGGTTAGGCCTCATTTAGATTATGCTGCACAGTTTTGGTCACCGTATTACAGAATGAATATAAATGCTCTGGAAAATGTACAAAGGAGGATGACAAAGTTGATCCCATGTATCAGAAACCTTCCCTATGAGGATAGACTAAGGGCCCTGAATCTGCACTCTCTAGAAAGACGTAGAATTAGGGGGGATATGATTGAGGTGTATAAATGGAAGACAGGAATAAATAAAGGGGATGTAAATAGTGTGCTGAAAATATCTAGCCTAAACAGGACTCGCAGCAATGGTTTCAAGTTGGAAAAATTCAGATTCAGGAAGGATATAGGAAAGTACTGGTTTGGTAATAGAGTTGTGGATGAGTGGAACAAACTCCCGAGTACAGTTATAGAGGCCAGAACGTTGTGTAGTTTTAAAAATAGGTTGGATAAATACATGAGTGGATGTGGGTGGGTGTGAGTTGGACCTGATAGCTTGTGCTACCAGGTCTGTTGCCGTGTTCCTCCCTTAAGTCAATGTGACCTGACCTGACTAGGTTAGGTGCATTGGCTTAAGCTGGTAGGAGACTTGGACCTCGCATTATGCAAACGCATGGGCCAGAAGGCCTTCTGCAGTGTTCCTTCGTTCTTATGTTCTAAGCTGGCCCTTCAGCTTGCAATGTAAGACACTGTATAATAGTTATAACGACCCCAATGGAAAAATGAGTCAGTTTGACTTTTTTTGGGTTATCCTAGTGAGTAATTTACATTATATGATAATTGTACTTGTGTACCTGTGCCTAAATAAAGTTACAATAGTTTTAGAAGTGGGAATGAAGCTTTTAATAATGAATGAGGATTTTGGTGTTTCATACGAAGATTTTCTGGAAGAGTAGCGAATAAAACTAATATCTTTGAAAGTCCCTTCAAGTATATCGTCTTGACGAAGGCTTCACGAGTCACTGAAACAGCTACCCTTCCCCCGTCCGATCACATCTAATTTCCTCCCATTTCGAGGGCGCTCTGTGACCCCTGTTGTTTTAGCGCTTCCGGATGAATATAATAACACAACTGAAACGCCACGAAAGCCGGGGAAATAAGGGAAAAAAGCAAGAGTGACCAAATCGCACACTACCTTGGGTTGTGAGAAAGTGTTAGTAACAAGTCAGTTGCCTGTGGAGAATTCTCAGTGTGCACTTCCAGAAGACGGGAAGATCGTGAATATTGTATTAATATTCAGAAAAGGTTGTGGGGAAGATTTCTTACATTACGAGAGTCTCATTAAGCAGAGTGGCCGGACAGGCTAATAAAAATGGTTTTAAAATGCTGAGTTCATTGAGAGCTATAATATCTTAATTGATAAGCAATGTTGTTCTAGTTCTGTGAGATCTTTGTGTGTGTTTTGTGTATGTGTTGTGTGTGTGTGTTGTGTGTTTTTGTGTTTGTGTTGTGTGTGTATGTAGACTGTTGCGATATACATGAGGCTATTGATGGGAGGAATTGGAGCTAATCTCCATTTCCTCGGATCAGACCCGATTGCCTCCCATCCTCCCCCCCAGACACTGTATGACTCTTACGTGTTTAGCTCAATTTCCTCGGATCAAAAATCTCCCCCAGCTTCGAGACACATTACACAATTACTGGAAATCATTACACGTGATCTATAATAGCATAACTGTTATAATTATTAGAGCCTCAGGCAGTCCAGTATCATAGATCTATAATTTTTGTGTAATAACATAATTATCAGTCATGAATAATCTCGTTCCATAATCTCTCGTCTGTAATTTGATAATTTTCGACGCAAGCACGGAAGTCCTCCGTCACTGGCTGTATAATTTTTGCGTGAAAGCTATTAACTGCTATACTTAGCCGGCGATAATTCTATAATTGCCACACCATTGCTATAGATTATATGAACAGCAGCGCCGCGACATTTAATTGGTGGATACAGCACCTTACTTTATTTTGGCTATAACCACTATTTTGTCATCTCTATAATCAGTTAATTCATACTCTCCTTGGAGCATCAACTCCGCTGTTATGACTGGTACTACCAGACCAGCTACATACTTCTATTGCTATTATTTCTGCTGCTGCTGCTACTACTACTCCATACTACTGCTGCTGCTACTATTGCTACTGTTACTACTAACTTCTGCTGCTGCTGCTACTACTACTACTACTGTTCTTACTGTTCCTGCTGATACTACTACCGTTGCTACTGTTGCTGCCATTACTGCTACCACCACCACCACTACTACAGCTAACACAACACCCATCACTGAACAAAACATTGACAGGTATCGCCGACACCTCCGTGAGAGATGGTTGTTATCGCCACCTCTAACTACCACCTTCCCTAACACCTCCTCCCCTACTCTACCCCTCTTACTACCACCGCCACTACGATTCTATTACCCTAAATCTATAATTCCTACCTTGGTATAATCCCCCCATCCCCGCCTGACTGGTCACCTGTCTGCTAGCTTTATTTTATAACCCAGTGTACAGCGGCAACTCCTTGGGCTGGTTGGCAGCGGTCAGGGGAACAGGGAGAGCTTGCTGTGGGGATAGAGGATTGTGGAGAGGGGAAGAGGGGGAGATAGAGAGAGAACGAGAACGAGAGATAGCGTTTGCATAATGCGGACATCTTGAGGCTAGAGATTGATGTAAGATGTTTAGAATAAAGGATAGAGAAAAACTGGAGGATGTAGGTTGTGAGCAGAGGCTAGCCCAGCATGTCTGGATACTGCCGAACCTACGTAAGAGACAAGGATAGAAAACTGCGTGGATAAAGGTAAAGGAGACATGTGGAGAAGAGACTCAGGCAGGCGTGGGATACTCTCTCTGTGGTGTTTACCTGGACCAAACCTGGTGTACAAGAGGAGGGAGTATGGGGGTGTTCCCCCACCTCGCCCTCCATGTTCTGCTTGCACAGACTTAGGTATCTTTACGTGACTGTCTGTGAATCTCTCTCTCTGTCTGTCTGTCTGTCTCTCTCTCTCTCTCTCTCTCTCTCTCTCTCTCTCTCTCTCTCCCCTTTACAACTTTCCTTTCAATATCATTATAAAAATATCTCTTGTTTCAGAGTTTATAAAAATTTTCCCCTTGTTACTCCCTTACTAAAATTCCCGGACATCTCTATTCCCCGTTTGTTTTCCCCTCGAACTCATGGTATCCCTCTCTCCCCACTCCATTGTCTACCTCTCTCCCTTCTTAAATTCCTCCTTTCCCCTATTCCAGTCTCCCCACTCTAATCTTTTCCCTCTGACTAGTGGTACCCATTTCAATCCCCTCCCCATTTCCTCAGAACTGCAGAGCCCATTTCACTCCCCACATCAGTAGCTACCCATCTCCTCTCGGTATCGCTATACCTCTTCCTCCCCTTGCCCGTGTTCTCATCTCCCCTCTGAGGCGCGGTAAAACACCCAGAGCCTCAGTGGCGCTTTTTAAGGAGAATTTAATTGACCGTGATGAAATTCAAGAACCGATCAAACGGCCTTTTTCAACTCCTTATTCTTTTCTCTTTCCTCGACTAGTCTGGCTGGTAGAGATGGGAGAATGTCCGTATAAGAGGCGTTTTACTTTTATGTTTGATCTTTGATGGATGATTGCTGGAGTTTCTGGCTTATTTCACCAGGGTAGAGAAAGTTTCAGAAATTAGTGACCATGCGAGACAGGGGTCAATATGGCGGATGGTGTAATGATTTAGAATTATTGGTATTCGATTTGTTTTATTTTTTTCGAGACAGTAGCGTTGAATCGGTGTACATAAAGAATAAGGCAGCTGTATAGAGATTTTCACAATACGTCTGTTGGTTGTAGAGTGCATGTAAAATAGAGGAGGTGCGGGAAATAATAATGTTTAATTATGTTATTGGCGAGGTGTGGAAGTGTAGGAGCTGTGGGTGTTTGTTTACATTCCGGCGATGCCGCCGCCCTCCCGCTGCCACGACGTATGACCAATCCAGTAATAATATATCGTATTGTTTCCTTTCCCTGTCGTACGTGTCATGAATCTCTTGAGAAAATATACACAGTAAAGTAATTCTGTTGGATTTGTTTGACGCGCTGCTTTAAAATAGCGTGGAAAATAATATTTAATCACAAAGGCAAGAAGATGAAAGAAGTGTTTAGCTTTCAGCGGCGCTGAGAATAGTTCTTCAGAGCATCAGCACGTTAACAGTCTTGAAAATTGTTGTTTTGATGCAAATTGCTAATGCTCATAATGTTTCACTTAGAGAGAAAATACATACACACACACACATGGGGCCAGGAGCTGTGAATCGACTCCTGTAACAACAATTAGGCGAGTACACACACGCACACCGTTGGAGACAAACAAAACAACGGTACATTGTGACAGGGATATGTTGGGAGCAATGTCTCGGTGGCAGCCTATTATGACATATCATTGAACACCTTGAGGACCCAAGTAGGTCTGCCCACACATTGTTGTGCTCTACACAACTTCGGCACACTTGTTGCCCTGTGTGTGTGTGTGTGTGTGTGTGTGTGTGTGTGTGTGTGTATATATATATATATATATATATATATATATATATATATATATATATATATATATATAATATACACACACATATACACATATATTTAAGACATCGGCCGTTTCCCACCAAGGCAGGGTGGCCCGAAAAAGAAAAATTTTCATCACCACTCAGTCCATCACTGTCTTACCAGAGGCATTCTTATACTACTGTTATAAAACTGCAACATTAACACCCTTCCTTCAGAGTGCTGACACTGTACTTCCCATCTCCAGGAATCAAGTCCGGCCTGTCGGTTTCCCTGAATCCTTTCATAAATGTTACCTTGCTTAAACTCCAACAACACGTAAAGTCCTAAAAACCATTTGTCTCTATTCGCTCCTATCTAACACGCTCATGCACGTTTACTGGAAGTCCAAGCCCCTCGCACACAAAGCCTCCTTTACCCTCTCCTTCCAACCTTTCCTTGGCCGACCCCTACCCCGCCTTCCCTCCACTACAGATTTATACATTCTCGAAGTCAATCTATTTCTTTCCACCCTCTCTCTGTCCAAACCATCTCGACCTCTCCTCAACCCTCTGGATAATAGTTTTGGTAATCACACACCTTCTAATCTCCAAACTACTGATTCTCTGCATTATATTCGTACCACACATTGCTCTCATGCATGACATCTCCACTGCCTCCAGCCTTCTCCTTGTAGCATCATTCACAACCCATGCCTCACACCCATACAGGAGAGTTGGTATGCCTATACTCTCATACATTCCCCTCTTTGCTTTCATGGATAAAGTTCATTGTCTCCACAGACTCCTCAGTGCACCACTCACTCTCGTCAATTCTATGATTCACCTCATCCTTCATAGATTCATCTGCTGACACGTCCACTCCCAATATCTAACCACATTCACCACCTCCATACTCTCTCCCTCCAATCTGATATCCAATCATCTATTACCTAATTGTTTTGTTATCCTCATCATCTTACTCTTTCCTATATTTCTAAGTGTACTCATGTAACATTAGGAATTGATTTGTGTGTACAAATTTGGGATCAGTCCTCCTCAAATTTTCAAGGTGTAATTTATGGGTTATCTTTCTTTGCTACTTTCTAAGTAACCCAGTTCGAGGGACTTTAAATTATTGGGAATGTTTTTGTCTGAATTTATATGAACAATGAAGGTTATTTGTGTATTCTCCAGTTATGTGATGTCGCTGTCCTTGAAAGTGGCTGTTACAGTACAATAATATTAAAATCTAGGGAAAATAAGTGACTTAGAGTATCATTACTGGCTAAGCGTCCCATGTTTTGAAAGTTCCTGTCATCCAGCCTATGATTTTCCCTGCAGTTGTCATAATCACGCTGTTGTGGTCCTTGAAAGTGAGATCTTCTGCCATTATTACTTCTGAGTCCCTTGCATTACCTGAATGTATTTCATACTCAATCGTGGGCAAGATGTGTCTAGACTTTATTGTGCAATGTTTCCACACTTCGTGTGGAAACTTTGCGCAGGACAAATATACTCGGTGTATTTGTCTTGAAACTCGGCATCCCCTAATCCACAGCTATGGCTTAATTAGATTAATTCTTTTGAAGTCCTCTTTTCATGGTTGGCTTCTTTGCATTAGGGGGAAGCTATCAGTCTCTCTCCATAACCTGCAGGAGTTACTGAAGCTGGTCTTGATTATTAATGAGACGACTGTTGAAGTTTGGGACGGGAGCACCTGCCCTCACAGCCTCCTCATTGCTAACATTTTCCTGACGTAATTACTGGCCATCTGTCATTCCAATGGATGAACTCGAAAGAAAAACTGTCCGCTATTCTTTATGACCTGAAGACAGGCAAGGTTTTTTCCCTTAAGATCGGCTAGTGTATAGCAGTCTACCTCTAAGAATTTTTGAAGCGTTTAGCATTCGCCTCACTTCGAGTCGCAAGTCCTCATAAAATAAGAAAGCGAAATGAACTCTTCACTTCAGTAACACAGAGGAAGAGACAATGCTGTGGAAACAATTACTAAAATTTCATCTCCACGGAACCTAAACTTCTTAAGATGCTCCAGATGAGTTCGAGAAGATGGGAGAGGAATTGCGAACCAGGAAGGTACTTAGTGTCTCACTGCGTACATTGCCAAGTATTTCATCCCACTTTGCTCGTGTATCGTCATCTTACATTGAGAATGAAACAGAGGTATCCTAATGTCATTTATTACTAGTAGCATCTGTGCTGCATGGTACACAGCTTCAGCCTTGTGAACACCACACTGTGGAGCATTAAGTAAATTACTGTCAGCTCGAGATGCTCTTTATGTACACGTGGATGAATTTTGTGATGGCGTTGCTTGCAAATATTAAGCATTTCTTCTTTCAAGAGTATATCATCATCCGTAATCTTGAGGCGTTCTCTGTATAGTATTTTCCAGGATTTCCAGAAGCACGTGAATAATTAAATATGATGTTCGTGGTAGCACTCTAATACAGAAGACGTGATGGCGGTATGATAGTGCAAGGAGTTATTTTGTGAATGAATTGTACAAGCTCCAGCATCACCGCCATCATCTCCCTCTCTCTCCGCCATCATCTCCCTCTCTCCACCACCATCATCTCCCTCTCTCCATCACCATCATCTCTCTCCATCTCCCGCCCCTCACCACCATCTCTCTTTTACCAACATCTCCCTCTTTCCACCACTGTCATGCTACACAGATTCTTGTCAACACATTTCTTTGTAACGAGATACCAGAGGCATTTACCTCCCTTTTAGCAGCTTGTGAATGAGTGAGAGCTGTCAGATTAAGAGCTAATGGTTACCTTAAATGGTTTACAAATTTGAATAATCAACTAACTTTGATGTTATATTCTTTATTTCTTACGTAAACGACGAAAGCATTTGACCTAAAAAATATAAGTTACTTTCTGTACAGTAAGGTTTCCTTCGCGACTTCTTGACTGACAACAGAGGACTTCCTTCCCCCATGAAAGGTGGGGGAAGGATCTTTAATACACGAGTCATTGTGATATGTGAAGTGTTATGAGTTAGTGACGCACATGAAGCTTTAGTGCAGACTGATCACGACTACGGTACTGAACACTTAGAACGAGGGACTGATTGTCTCTTCCACTTCAGTCTTCTGTTTCTGTCCCTGTATTGTGTGGATAGTCACTGCTGGACAAAACGTCTACGTAATAAAGATGCCCATTTGTTGTAATTGTGTCTGATTCTTCAACTTCTCGGTATTGTATACCATTGATGTTATGATAGTACATTTGATATGACAATACACTTACGATAGTGAATGTCATGATAGTACACTTACGATAGTACACTTGATTTGATGGTATCTTTCACCAGAATACTCAAGTCGTCCTACAAGTTTTGAAGTTTGATATTTAAGTTAGGAATAATGATAGTTTTTACCTTTTAGATATTAGAGTGAAGAGTTATTACTGAGCTGTTCTTCTGTGACCTCGTGTGTTATTGAGCTGTCTTGCTGTGACCTCGTGTATTATTGAGCTGTCTTGTTGTGACCTCGTGTGTTATTGAGCTGTTTTGCTGTGACCTCGTGTGTTATTGAGCTGTCTTGCTGTGACCTCGCGTGTTGCGCTTTCCCGTGACCTCACGTGTTATTGAGCTGTCCTGCTGTGACCTCGTGTGTTATTGAACAGTGCTGCTGTGACCTCGTGTTATTGAGCTGTTCTGCTGTGACCACGTGTATTATTGAGCTGTCCTGCTGTGACCACGTGTGTTCAGCTGTCCTGCTGTGGCCAGGTATATTCAATTGTCCTGCTGTGACCCCGTGTATTATTCAGTTGTCCTGCTGTGACCACGTGTATTATTCAGCTGTCCTATTGCGATCACGTGTATTGAACTGTCCTGCTGTGACCACGTGTATTAATGAGCTGTCCTGCTGTGACCACGTGTATTACTGAGCTGTCCTGCTGTGACCACGTGTATTATTGAGCTGTCCTGCTGTGACCACGTGTATTATTGAGCTGTCCTGCTGTGACCAAGTATATTATTGAGCTGTCCTGCTGTGACTAAGTGTATTGAATTGTCCTGCTGTGACCACGTGTATTGGACTATTCTGCTGTGACCACGTGTATTGAAGTGCTCTGCTTTGACCACGTGTATTGGACTGTTCTGCTGTGACCACGTGTATTCAGCTGTCCTGTGACCACGTGTATTATTCAGCTGTCCTATTGTGACCACGTGTATTCAGCTGTCCTGCTGTGACCACGTGTATTCAGCTCTCCTATTGTGACCACGTGTATTGAACTGTTCTGTTGTGACTACGTGTATTGAGCTGTCCTGTTGTGACCACGTGTAATATTGAGCTTTCCTGCTGGGACCACGTGTATTATTGAGCTGTCCTGCTGTGACCACATGTGTTACTGATCTGTCCTGCTGTGACCACGTGTATTATTGAGCTGTCCTGTTGTGACCACTTGTATTATTGAGCTCACCTGCTGTGACCACGTGTATTGAACTGTCCTTCTGTGACCGCATATATTGAACTGTCCTGCTGTGACCACGTGTATTATTGAGCTCACCTGCTGTGACCACGTGTATTGAACTGTCCTGCTGTGACCACGTGTATTGAACTGTTCTGCTGTGACCACGTGTACTGAACTGTCCTGTTGTGACCACTTGTATTATTGAGCTGTCCTGCTGTGGCCACGTGTATTATTGAGCTGTCCTGCTGTGACTACGTGTATTATTGAGCTGTCCTTCTGTGACCGCATATATTGAACTGTCCTGCTGTGACCACGTGTATTATTGAGCTCATCTGCTGTGACCACGTGTATTGAAGTGTCCTGCTGTGACCACGTGTATTGAAGTGTCCTACTGTGACCACGTGTATTGAACTGTTCTGCTGTGACCACGTGTATTGAACTGTCCTGCTGTGACAATGTGTATTGAAGTGTCCTGCTGTGATCACGTGTATTGAAGATTCCTGCTGTGACCACGTGTATTGGACTGTCCTGCTGTGACCACGTGTATTGAAGTGTCCTGCTGTGACCACGTGTATTGAAGTGTCCTGCTGTGACCACGTGTATTGAAGTGTCCTGTTGTGACCACGTGTATTGAAGTGTCCTGCTGTGACCACGTGTATTGAAGTGTCCTGCTGTGACCACGTGTATTGAAGTGTCCTGCTGTGACCACGTGTATTGAAGTGTCCTGCTGTGACCACGTGTATTGAAGTGTCCTGCTGTGACCACGTGTATTGAAGTGTCCTGCTGTGACCACGTGTATTGAAGTGTCCTGCTGTGACCACGTGTATTTAGAGAAATTTAACTTTTGAAGTTAACCTATTCTTTATTAAATCTCTTCTCGTCTTAACGTGAGATAATTAACCTCTCCCTCTCTCCAACAGCAGTCTCTCCCTCTCTCCAACAGCAGTCTCTCCCTCTCTCCAACAGCAGTCTCTCCCTCTCTCCAACAGCACCCTCTCCCTCTCTCCAACAGCACCCTCTCCCTCTCTCCAACAGCATCCTCTCCCTCTCTCCAACAGCAGTCTCTCCCTCTCTCCAACAGCAGTCTCTCCCTCTCTCCAGCACTATCCTCTCCCTCTCTCCAACAGCAGCCTCTCCCTCTCTCCGACAGCAGCCTCTCCCTCTCTCCGACAGCAGTCTCTCCCTCTCTCCAGCAGCAGTCTCTCCCTCTCTCCAGCAGCAGTCTCTCCCTCTCTCCAGCAGCACTCTCTCCCTCTCTCCAGCAGCACTCTCTCCCTCTCTCCAACAGCACCCTCTCCCTCTCTCCAACAGTACCCTCTCCCTCTCTCCAGCAGCTTTCTCCCTCTCCAACAGCAGCTTCTCCCTCTCTCCAACAGCATCCTCTCCCTCTTTCCAACAACAACCTCTTCTCACCACCACTACCCCCGCTACCACCACTACCACTACCACCACTACCACCACCACTACCACCACCACTACCACCACCACCAATTTCTCTTGCCAACATTAACTTCACCAGTTCATCATCTGACTCTTTTGAACAACATCCCCCTCCCCCCATCACAAACATCTCCCTCTCCCCATCACTAACATCTCCCTCCCCATCACTAACATCTCCCTCCCCCCATCACTAACATCTCCCTCCCCCCATCACTAACATCTCCCTCTCCCCATCACTAACATCTCCCTCCCCATCACTACCACTCGTCCCTCAACAACAAAAATTCCCATCACCATCTCGCGATATCTGAGTTTTCAGTTTGTTCAGGTAACCGTGACCTCAAACATTCATTTGTCTCCCTCTCAAAGGTTAATATTTAAGGGAGAAACCACCTTAGCCAAAATTGAATTTGTCGTGAACTAAACATTGAAAAATCCTCCGTGCCGGGGATCTCGTATTTATTCTTATATTTCAAATGGCTTCCATCTTCGGTCCCCCCCGCAAGAAACCACCGGGTGGGGCCAAGAAGGTGCCTAGCCACGGGCTGTCGGTAAGGAGGAGAGTTAGTAAGGTGAAACGAGGGGGTTTCGACCATCTGGGGGCCTAGGGTTTGACTCCCTCCTGCTCGCTCGGCGTCTGAAATCTCATCAAAATCGCAGACTGGAGTTTGGACAGCCATGTTGATCTTCAAATAATCTCGGCCCCCAGTGTTTAATGTGCGGAGCGCTCCATGCCTGCAGCTGCAGGGAGCCGGGCACCTCTCTTCTTCCCCCCTCCCTATCCTCTTGTCCTCCTTTCTCTTCCTCCTGCTCGTATACCTTCTATGCACTCTCCCGGGTACAAATCCCTAACTCTATTATTGTTCAGGGAACATTACAGGCTGTAATGGGAACAATTGAGAAAATGGTGCGGGGCCGTGTTACGTGTGCTATAATATTAATCTCTATTTGTACATGTCAGCTAGGACTGTATACCTTGTACATGACATACTACTGTATAGAAAGCCCGTTGTTACATAGAGCATTTCGGGCAAATTAGGTCACTTTTGTCCCCAGGATGCGACCCACACCAGTCGACTAACACCCAGGTACCTATTTTACTGCTTAGTGAACATGGACAACAGATATCTTAGGAAACACGTACTAATGTTCCACCCGTACCGGGGATCGTACTAGGTCGTTAGAGTAGGATGGATAGTGGATACATTTAAAATTTTGAATAGGATAATGGGTTGTGATGGTCCTGCATAGGCTGTGGAGTGGGATAAAAGATTTTGAACAAGTGGATTGGAAGAGTTCGATCAAGTGGATGGAATGAGTTAGAGTAAATGGATGGTTGATAAAAACTAATGAAAACGAGGTGGTAGGCTTGTATCAACACGAGGCATTCGTTGATGGAATAACGTCTGCCGACGAGGCAGACGTTATTCCATCAGGCAACGTTTCGCTCTGTACAGAGAGAAACTCTCCAGATAAAAACTTCAGCAACTAATCTTTATTTTCAGACCCCATTCGTTCCTTCGCATTGTTCTCTCTTCATAAAACAAACTAAGGTATTTCGTATATATTATTTTTTTACATAGTATTCTCTGATTGTTTTCCAGATTATTTGGTGCGAAATGCGACAAGTGTGGACGGATGTTCGAGAAGACAGACTTGGTTATGAGAGCCAGGACGAAAATCTACCATCTGGATTGTTTCAGGTGAGAACCATCACTCGGGTGGAGTGGAAGACGATAGATGGAGGAATAGACAATCGAGTTGAAGAAAATTACTCAAGCGGGGTTATAAGGAAGAATATATATATATATATATATATATATATATATATATATATATATATATATATATATATATATTGGTATGTGTATTTGACAGGCATTAGACTGGACAGACAGGTAATTGGAATTTTATATATTTCTGTAAATACAGGAATACAGAATTTAAACATTTATGGACACGTAAATAAATATTTTAAAACATGAACTATTGATAAATGAATAATTTAATTTACTACAGCATAAAAAAAAAACTTATCATTTTTACTGATTAGATAATTATAACCTGACTGTCATCTCTCGTCTACGGTGTTTAAAAAACGTTTTATCAGCTGTTGGACCTGTCAAGATAAACCATTTATCGTTTTTTGTTATATCGTGTTGCTTGTCAAAAGTCGCTCGCTGCCACAACAATGGTTTTTTCTTTAGTCATTGTCAAAATGCTACTTCAAATCAGAAGTCTAATTTTTTTTATAAATATAACTCTTCTTAATTTGTATGTATTCCTTTATTTTTATAATTACTTTTTTCCAATGTGTTATCTTTATTTCCTTTTTTCCTCTCCATTTACTTCTGTTTTATTTCATCGTGTTTGTTATCCAGTTTTATTTACTTTGTGAGAATCATCCCATTTTCTTCGAGAATCATCATCCCATTTTCTTCACCTTGTGAAGCGTTAAAACCCCCGTTTCCTTGTGAGATTTAACACTTCATTTTCTTCCTGACTTGCATAACATACTGTTATCTCTACCTGACTTTCCCTTTTCTCTCATGCCGGGATGCTGCAGATGCTCCGCATGCGGCAAGCAGTTGCTTCCGGGGGATGAATTCGCCTTGCGGGAGGACGGTCTCTACTGTCGCCACGACTTCGATATATTCGAGAAGAAAGCCAACGCTGAGAACAACAACACGACTAACGTCAACAACAACGAACTCAAAGGTAGGTGGGTTAAGGAGCTACGTCTTTTGTGTCTCGATCTCAGTCGACACATTGTCTAACTTCGTAGGTTACAATAACTACCTGTAAGGTGATTGATGGTGAGTATTGAAGTGGCTAGTTTATTGTGTACCCTATGTTCTTCCTGTGGACGGTAGCAGCTAGTTTATGTATCCCATATCCATCCTGTGGACGGTAGTGGCTAGTTTGTGTACCCCATGTCCATCCTGTGGACGTTACTGACTAGTTCATAGGGTACACTATGTCATGTCCATCCTGTGGACGGTAGTGCAAATACATAAGGATACACAGTAGGCCTAGAGAAAGAGTTAGTCGTGGTACATGTCACTCTTCTTCTGGTTTAGTATATGGGTTTATAAACATTTGTTTTTTATATAATGTTTAACCTGATTTGCTCTCTGCATGGATACTGTATCTGTGGCAGTTCTTCTTTATCATTCCGTAGAGATCTGGTGAGAAGGCAAACGAATGCCGACAGTTTGAGGCAAGTGAACTCGAATGCATTCACATGAGAGACTTTTATTGAGAGCATCAAGATTCAAGGACAGAAACGTCTTCAGTAAAGATGCCACGAGTCAACGCATTCGTGTTCATATCCTTTTCGTAATTATTTCTATCAGGTGATGCTGGGCCACAGGTGTGTTGGTTTCTATGCCTTCCCCTGGGTATTATTTTTTATTTTCTTTTGGTGTTCCTCAAGGCTGTTTTGTGTTCCTTTTTAAATACTTTTTCAAATATATTTTGTTTTCCATGATCCCCCCCCCCCCGAGGATGTATTTTAATGCCTTTTTCTTGGTGTTCCTGATGGATGATTACTTTTTCTCTTGGCGTGATTTCATAAATGCCTTCTCTCCCACAGGTGAGGGGAAGCCGGTGAGAAAGGAACGACGGGAGGGAAAGACTACAAGGGTTCGGACCGTTCTGAACGAGAAACAGCTACACACGCTCAGGTTGGTACGCACTTCACTGTAAACCCCTTCACTTAGCAGAGGAACTTTGAGTGTTCTGCTCTGTCCTGGACCAGGACAAATGGGAACCTCCTCGTAAGGTTCCTTTCCTAATTGCGGAGTTTCGGTGAGAACGAATGAGTTATACTCCCCTTAACCTTATCAGTTGGGGAACCTACATTTTTGGGGCCCAGAAGCTTGAACTGTATTGGGGCCCCTTTAGCAACCAACAACAGCTAGCCTACATGATACTTTAAAAATATTTAAATTTTTATTTTAATTGTTATATTATTATTTTTTAAAAAACCCTTCTCATACAGTAGACCCCAAAATTTTAAGCAATGTAGAATAAAGTGGCTTCTGGGGTCCCCGAGATTAGGGGCCCTGAAGCTAAAGATTCATTAGTTTCATAGTAAATCCGCCTCTGCCTCTCATATCTACTTCTAAATCCACATAGGCTGCTATCACCACTGAACTTAGCTGCCAGATTCAACCACTAGGTCTGCCTTTGTTTCCCGCTCCCTAACTTAAACTAACTTAGCTTCACCTCTTTCTGCCACCCTCGTAACTTGTGTCCCACCTCGTATTCTCTCCTGCAGAACCTGTTACGCTGCCAACTGCCGTCCCGACGCCCTCATGAAGGAGCAGCTGGTGGAGATGACGGGACTCTCACCCAGGGTCATCAGAGTCTGGTTCCAGAACAAGAGATGTAAGGACAAGAAGAGATCTATACTCATGAAGCAAATGCAACACGAAAAGGTATGGGAGGTGAGCCGAATCTAAACTTTATTCTAGTTTTAAGGATTGTTGCGCCAAGCGGGAGAGAACTGGAGGATTGATGGAGCGGGAGAGAACTGGAGGATTGATGGAGCGGGAGAGAACTGGAGGATTGATGGAGCGGAAGAGAACTGGAGGATTGATGGAACGAGGGTAGAACTGGATGGGAAATGAAACCGACGGTGGGTGAGGGGGAGGTGGATAAAGCATCGGAGATGAGAGGGAAGACATGAGATGGACAACAAGTGAAGGGGGATAATCAGGAATAATGTAATTATGAAAAAGATTATTCATTAATAATCATTGAAGGTAATAGATTATAAACACTAGAGAAATGTAGAAAAAAATTACTACAAGAGGATTAGAAAAATATAGGGATTGGAATCCAGCTTTATATGATTAGGAGGATGAGGGGTTAGGAGAAGATGGATAAGGGAGAAGAACAGGAGATAACAAGGGAGATGACCATTATGAGAAGAATATGCTTGATTGAGAGTCAAAAATTATGATAAAATGTGAATATATTGATAAAAGTGTTTGTGTATCTGTGTGTACTCGCCTAATTGTGGTTGCAGGGGTCGATTCATAGCTCCTGGCCCTGCCTCTTAACTGGTCGCTACTAGGCCAGTCTTCCTGTATGTATGTATGTATGTGTCAGTTGCAATATACACGACCTTCGGGCGTGGGGGGGGGGCGGTGGGGGGCATTGTAACCAAAGCCATCCATCATTCCCAGTTTAAATATTTTCTGTTAACTGTTATATAATAATAATAATAATAATAATAATAATAATTGCGGATGTTAGGTGGCTGGTGTGGTCCTCGAGAACGACGTCATTTCGGAGATCGTCCTCGTGTGAGTTGACAGGGACGCACTCACCAGACGGAGGATCGAGCCTCGGCTACTCCCTGGCTTGAATGACCCGTGTGGATTTAGCTCTTTATGACTGCAATGTCTTCTCTTGCAGTCTGTACTCCGTCACTGGTCTCCTGACTCCAACCTACATTAATAACAAGAGTGAGGGAGCAGCTAGGGTGAGGGAGGAAGTAGGGTGAGTGAGCAGCTAGGGTGAGGGAGGAAGTAGGGTGAGTGAGCAGCTAGGGTGAGGGAGGAAGTAGGGTGAGTGAGCAGCTAGGGTGAGGGAGGAAGTAGGGTGAGTGAGCAGCTAGGGTGAGGGAGGAAGTAGGGTGAGTGAGCAGCTAGGGTGAGGGAGGAAGTAGGGTGAGTGAGCAGCTAGGGTGAGGGAGGAAGTAGGGTGAGTGAGCAGCTAGGGTGAGGGAGGAAGTAGGGTGAGTGAGCAGCTAGGGTGAGTGAGGAAGTAGGGTGAGGGAGCAGCTAGGGTGAGTGAAGAAGTAGGGTGAGGGAGCAGCTAGGGTGAGTGAAGAAGTAGGGTGAGGGAGCAGCTAGGGTGAGTGAGGAAGTAGGGTGAGGGAGCAGCTAGGGTGAGTGAGGAAGTAGGGTGAGGGAGCAGCTAGGGTGAGTGAGGAAGTAGGGTGAGTGAGCAGCTAGGGTGAGTGAGGAAGTAGGGTGAGGGAGCAGCTAGGGTGAGTGAGGAAGTAGGGTGAGTGAGCAGCTAGGGTGAGTGAGGAAGTAGGGTGAGGGAGCAGCTAGGGTGAGTGAGGAAGTAGGGTGAGGGAGCAGCTAGGGTGAGTGAGGAAGTAGGGTGAGAGAGCAGCTAGGGTGAGTGAGGAAGTAGGGTGAGTGAGCAGCTAGGGTGAGTGAGGAAGTAGGGTGAGTGAGCAGCTAGGGTGAGGGAGGAAGTAGGGTGAGGGAGCAGCTAGGGTGAGTGAGGAAGTAGGGTGAGGGAGCAGCTAGGGTGAGTGAGGAAGTAGGGTGAGGGAGCAGCTAGGGTGAGTGAGGAAGTAGGGTGAGTGAGCAGCTAGGGTGAGTGAGGAAGTAGGGTGAGGGAGCAGCTAGGGTGAGTGAGGAAGTAGGGTGAGTGAGCAGCTAGGGTGAGTGAGGAAGTAGGGTGAGGGAGCAGCTAGGGTGAGTGAGGAAGTAGGGTGAGGGAGCAGCTAGGGTGAGTGAGGAAGTAGGGTGAGTGAGCAGCTAGGGTGAGTGAGGAAGTAGGGTGAGTGAGCAGCTAGGGTGAGTGAGGAAGTAGGGTGAGGGAGCAGCTAGGGTGAGGGAGCTACTCGGTATTCTGAGTAAATATAAACAAACATGTCACGTGATGCTGTAATGATGGAGGAACATGGAGGGAGTAATGTGAGTCAAGCAGTGTATATATATAATGTCGTGCCGAATAGGTAAAATTGGTCAGTTAGTAAGAACTAATTGAAAATTGTCCTTTCTAAAATTTTCTCTTATACGTTTAAAGTTACATATTTTTTCATTTATGTTAAATTAAAAATTAATAATTTTGTACCAAAGAAACCTTAGAAAACTTACTTAATCGTATTATAACGAGCACAATATAATTTAGCCTAATTCAACTAAATATATAATAAACAAACACAATGAATTTTTTTTTTCGTTACGTTCACAATGATTTTTTGCGAAATTATTGCATACACAAATTTTCGCTTGCCTTATTCGGCAAGAAGAGCGTTGCTATTTAAGCCAAACTCGCAAGTTTTACCTATTCGGCACGACATACACACACACTTATAGAAGTCAGGAATCGCGGGAAGAACTAAAAGCCATAAATGAAATCGAAAGAAACCCAAAGTATTTCTTCTCCTATGCCAAATCAAAGTCGAGAACAACGTCCAGTATTGGGCCCCTACTTAAACAAGATGGGTCCTACACAGATGACAGCAAGGAAATGAGTGAGCTACTCAAGTCCCAATATGACTCAGTTTGTAGCAAGCTAGACTGAGAGTCGAAGATCAAAATGAATTTTTTATCAGAGAGCCACAAAATTTGGTTAACGCAAGCCTATCCGATGTTATCCTGACGCCAAATGACTTCGAACAGGCGATAAATGACATGCCCATGCACTCTGCCCCAGGGCCAGACTCATGGAACTCCGTGTTCATCAAGAACTGCAAGAAGCCCCTATCACGAGCCTTTTCCATCCTATGGAGAGGGAGCATGGACACGGGGGTCGTCCCACAGTTACTAAAAACAACAGACATAGCCCCACTCCACAAAGGGGGCAGTAAAGCAACAGCAAAGAACTACAGACCGATAGCACTAACATCCCATATCATAAAAATCTTTGAAAGGGTCCTAAGAAGCAAGATCACCACCCATCTAGAAACCCATCAGTTACACAACCCAGGGCAACATGGGTTTAGAACAGGTCGCTCCTGTCTGTCTCAACTATTGGATCACTACGACAAGGTCCTAAATGCACTAGAAGACATAAAGAATGCAGATGTAATATATACAGACTTTGCAAAAGCTTTCGACAAGTGTGACCATGGCGTAATAGCGCACAAAATGCGTGCTAAAGGAATAACAGGAAAAGTCGGTCGTTGGATCTATAATTTCCTCACTAACAGAACACAGAGAGTAGTCGTCAACAGTAAAGTCCGAGGCAGCTACGGTGAAAAGCTCTGTTCCACAAGGCACAGTACTCGCTCCCATCTTGTTCCTCATCCTCATATCCGACATAGACAAGGATGTCAGCCACAGCACCGTGTCTTCCTTTGCAGATGACACCCGAATCTGCATGACAGCGTCTTCCATTGCAGACACTGCAAGGCTCCAGGCGGACATCAACCAAATCTTTCAGTGGGCTGCAGAAAACAATATGAAGTTCAACGATGAGAAATTTCAATTACTCAGATATGGTAAACACGAGGAAATTAAATCTTCATCAGAGTACAAAACAAATTCTGGCCACAAAATAGAGCGAAACACCAACGTCAAAGACCTGGGAGTGATCATGTCGGAGGATCTCACCTTCAAGGACCATAACATTGTATCAATCGCATCTGCTAGAAAAATGACAGGATGGATAATGAGAACCTTCAAAACTAGGGATGCCAAGCCCATGATGACACTCTTCAGGTCACTTGTTCTATCTAGGCTGGAATATTGCTGCACACTAACAGCACCTTTCAAGGCAGGTGAAATTGCTGACCTAGAAAATGTACAGAGAACCTTCACGGCGCGCATAACGGAGATAAAACACCTCAATTACTGGGAGCGCTTGAGGTTCCTAAACCTGTATTCCCTGGAACGCAGGCGGGAGAGATACATGATTATATACACCTGGAAAATCCTAGAGGGACTAATACCGAACTTGCACACGAAAATCACTCACTACGAAAGCAAAAGACTTGGCAGACAATGCAACATCCCCCCAATGAAAAGCAGGGGTGTCACTAGCACGTTAAGAGACCATACAATAAGTGTCAGGGGCCCGAGACTGTTCAACTGCCTCCCAGCATACATAAGGGGGATTACCAACAGACCCCTGGCAGTCTTCAAGCTGGCACTGGACAAGCACCTAAAGTCGGTTCCTGACCAGCCGGGCTGTGGCTCGTACGTTGGTTTGCGTGCAGCCAGCAGCAACAGCCTGGTTGATCAGGCTCTGATCCACCTGGAGGCCTGGTCACAGACCGGGCCGCGGGGGCGTTGACCCCCGGAACTCTCTCCAGGTAAACTCCAGGTAAACACACACACACACACACACACACACACACACACACACACACACACACACACAGGGAAGGATCAAGGAATACTTGTCAGGAAGACAGCAGCGAGTCATGGTACGTGGCGAGGTGTCAGAGTGGGCACCTGTGACCAGCGGGGTCCGACATTGGTCAGTCCTAGGACCAGTGCTGTTTCTGGTATTTGTGAACGACATGACTGAAGGAATAGACTCCGAAGTGTCCCTGTTTGCAGATGACGTGAAGTTAATGGTAAGAATTCATACGGTCGAAGACCAGGCAGAACTACAAAGGGATCTGGACAGGCTGCAGACCTGGTCCAGCAATTGGCTCCTGGAGTTCAACCCCACCAATTGCAATGTCATGAAGATTGGGGAAGGGCAAAGAAGACCGCAGACGGAGTACAGTCTAGGGGCCAGAGATTACAAACCTCACTCAAGGAAAAAGATCTTGGGGTGAGTATAACACCAGGCACATCTCCTGAAGCGCACATCAACCAAATAACGGCTGCAGCATATGGGCGCCTAGCAAACCTCAGAACAGCATTCCAACATCTTTATAAGGAATCGTTCAGGACCCTGTAGCTGTATAATCCTCCGGGTTTAGCGCTTCCCCCTTGATTATAATAATATAATAATAATAATCAGGACCCTGTATACCGTGTACGTTAGGCCCATATTGGAGTATGCGGCACCAGTTTGGAACTCACACCTAGCCAAGCACGTAAAGAAACTAGAGAAAGTGCAAAGGTTTGCAACAAGACTAGTCCCAGAGTTAAGGGGTGTGTCCTACGAGGAGAAGTTAAGGGAAATCGACCTGACGACACTGGATGACAGGAGAAATTGGGGGGACATGATAACGACATACAAAATACTGAGAGGAATTGACAAGGTGGACAAAGACCGGATGTTCCAAAGATTGGACACAGTAACAAGGGGACACAGTTGGAAGTTGAAGACACAGATGAATCACAGGGATGTTAGGAAGTATTTCTTCAGCCACAGAGTAGTCACGAAGTGGAATAGTTTGGGAAGCGATGTAGAGGAGGCAGGATCCATACATAGCTTTAAGCAGAGGTATGATAAAGCTCATGGTTCAGGGACAGTGACCTAGTAGAGACCAGTGAAGAGGCGGGGCCAGGAGATAGGACTCGACCCCTGCAACCTCAACTAGGTGAGTACACACACACACACACACACACACACACACACACACACACACATTCACACACACATACACACACACACACACACATTCACACACACATACACACACACACACACACACACACACACACACACACACACACACACACACACACACATACACACACACACATACACACACATACACGCACACACACACCAACATGTTAAGGACACTACCAGAGTGAGAGGGGAGGATGAACCAGCAAGATTGGACCTTGTGTTCACCCTGGGCAGCTCAGATATTGAGGACATCAAGTATGAGTCCCCTAGGAGCTAGCGACCACGTGGTTCTGTGCTTTGAATACATAGTAGAGCTGCAAGTGGAGAGAATAACAGGAGTTGAATGGGAAAAGCCTGACTATAAAAGAGGGGACTACATAGGGTTGAAGAACTTCCTGCGGGAGGTCCAGTGGGACAGATAACTGGCAGGAAAGCCAGTAAATGAAATGATGGAATATGTAACAACAAAATGCAAGGAGGCAGTGGAAAGGTTTATTCCCAAGGGCAACAGTAACAACGAGAAGACCAGAACGAGCCCCTGGTTTACCCGACGGTGTAAGGAGGCAAAAACAAAGTGCAATAGAGAATGGAAAAAGTACAGAAGGCAGAGAACACACGAAAATAGGGAGATCAGTCGCAGAGCCAGGAATGAGTATGCACAGGTAAGGAGGGAGGCCCAGCGACAGTATGAAAATGACATAGCATCGAGAATTAAGACTGACCCGAAACTGTTGTGTAGCCACATCAGGAGGAAGACAACAGTCAAAGACCAGGTGATCAGATTAAGGACAGAAGGTGGAGAACTCACAAGAAATGATCAGGAGGTATGTGAGGAGCTGAACAGGAGATTTAAGGAAGTTTTTACAGAAGAGACAGGAAGGGCTGTGGGAAGACAGCACAGAAGGGAACATCAAGAGGGAATATACCAACAAGTGTTGGATGACATACGAACAACTGAGGAGGAGGTGAAGAAGCTCTTAAGTGACCTTGACACCTCAAAGGCGATGGGACCGGACATCTCCCCATGGGTCCTTAGAGAAGGAGCAGAGATGCTGTGCGTGCCTCTAACCACAATCTTCAACACATCCCTTGAAACTGGGCAACTACCTGGGAAATGGAAGACAGCTAATGTAGTCCCCATATTTAAGAAAGGAAACAGAAACGAGGCACTAAACTACAGACCTGTGTCTCTGACATGTATTGTGTGCAAAGTCATGGAGAAGATTATCAGGAGGAGAGTGGTCGAACACCTGGAAAGGAACAAGATTATAAATGAAAATCAGCATGGGTTCATGGAAGGCAAATCTTGTATCACAAACCTTCTGGAGTTTTATGACAAGGTAACAGAAGTAAGACACGAGAGAGAGGGTTGGGTAGATTGCGTTTTCCTAGACTGCAGGAAGGCCTTTGACACAGTTCCCCACAAGAGATTAGTGCAGAAGCTGGAGGATCAGGCGCACGTAAAAGGGAGGGCACTGCAATGGATAAGGGAATACCTGACAGGGAGGCAGCAACGAGTCATGGTACGTGAAGAGGTATCACAGTGGGCGCCTGTTACGAGCGGGGTCCCACAGGGGTCAGTTCTAGGTCCAGTGCTATTTTTGATATATGTGAACGACATGATGGAAGGAATAGACTCTGAAGTGTCCCTGTTCGCAGATGACGTGAAGTTGATGAGAAGAATTAAATCGGACGAGGATGAGGCAGGACTGCAAAGAGACCTGGACAGGCTGGACATGTGGTCCAGCAAGTGGCTTCTCGAATTCAATCCAGCCAAATGCAAAGTCATGAAGATTGGGGAGGGGCAAAGAAGACCGCAGACAGAGTATAGGCTAGGTGGACAAAGACTACAGACCTCACTCAGGGAGAAAGACCTTGGGGTGACCATAACACCGAGCACATCACCGGAGGCACACATCAACCAAATAACCGCTGCAGCATACGGGCGCCTGGCAAACCTGAGAATAGCGTTCCGATACCTTAATAAGGAATCGTTCAAGACACTGTACACTGTGTATGTTAGGCCCATACTGGAGTATGCAGCACCAGTCTGGAACCCACACCTGGTCAAGCACGTCAAGAAGTTAGAGAAAGTACAAAGGTTTGCAACAAGACTAGTCCCAGAGCTCAAGGGAATGTCGTACGAGGAAAGGTTAAGGGAAATCGGACTGACGACACTGGAGGACAGAAGGGTCAGGGGAGACATGATAACGACATAAAAGATACTGCGGTGAATAGACAAGGTGGACAGAGATAGGATGTTCCAGAGAGGGGACACAGGGACAAGGGGTCACAACTAGAAGCTGAAGACTCAGACGAGTCACAGGGACGTTAGGAAGTATTTCTTCAGTCATAGAGTTGTCAGCAAGTGGAATAGCCTAGCAAGTGAAGTAGTGGAGGCAGGAACCATACATAGTTTTAAGAAGAGGTATGACAAAGCTCAGGAAGCAGAGAGAGAGAGGATCCAGTAGCGATCAGTGAAGAGGCGGGGCCAGGAGCTGAGTCTCGACCCCTGCAACCACAATTAGGTGAGTACACACACACACACACACACACACACACACATACACACACACACACACACACACACACACACACACACACACACACACAAACACATACAAACACATACAAACACACACACACACACACACACACACACAAACACACAAACACACACACACACACACACACACACACACACACACACACACACTGGTTCAGTAATTACTAATTTTAACTATCGCATCTTCTCTATCATTCCCCTTTTCTTCAATCATCTTTCTTTCCTTGTATCTCTAACCCTTCTTCATCCTTCCCTTAAAAGCAAGATTTCTCTCTCTTCCCCTTACTTCTCCCCTCCCCTACTCCCCTCCCCGTCCCCCTCCCATCATCACTAGCGCCACCCGCTAAAGTAAGCAGTCTGTAAATCCCGCTAATTTCACGCCTAAGAATTTCGCTCTTTCTCACTGAGATAGTGGGGGATGTGGGGAGGGGTTGTGTGGGTAGTGGGGAAGGATTGGGGGGATGGGGTGGTGTGGGAAGGGTGATTGTGCTCTAGGGGGTAATAGTGTGTGATGCTGGAGGTCTACCTACCTGGAGTCTACCTGGGGGATATTCCAGGGATCAACGCCCCCGCGGCCCGGTCCATAACCAGGCCGTCTGGTGGATCACGACCTGATCAACGAAGCTGTTACTGCTGGATTGTAGAAGCATTTCAATCATGTTATGGTGGAAGTGGTGTGATACTCGGATGGGGGAAGTGGTAGCCGTAGTATGGCGTAGGGGAGGTGGTGGCGGTAATGGTGGTTGTCTGTACTGGTGGTTGTGGTAATTGTGGCACTGACAGTCGAGAGAAGGGGTTGAGGGTGGTGGTGTGGTGCCGATGATATCCCCCCTCCTCACCTTCCCCTCCCCTGATCCCCCTCCCTCCCATCCCTCACCCACAAACATCACATGACAATTTACATTGGATCTGCGGGAGACGGGGGAGAGCCACGCTTTTTAAGGTAACTTCAATGGCCCCGTCGGCCGCTGTGTTTGACCGACAATTCAACTCTAAAGACCCAAGTCATTAGGAACAGAGTCAATATTTGGAGGAAAATCTGCCGGGCGCGGCTTTTGATCCAGATAACCAGACGTATTTTTTGGGGGTGGGCGGCTGCCGTGGGTGTAATCAGAGCCGTGTGGGCGGCGGAGGGAGGCAGGGGGTCTACCACCTGTCCGGTCAACCACACGGCAGTAATGGACTGGCTGTGTACTTTCCACCAAGCATAGTCCTGCAACCTTCAACTAGAACCTTGAATATTGTGTGTGCCAGCCGCAAGACATAGTCCTGCTACCTTCAACTAGAACCTTGAATATTGTGTGTGCCAGCCGCAAGACATAGTCCTGCTACCTTCAACTAGAACCTTGAATATTGTGTGTGCCAGCCGCAAGACATAGTCCTGCTACCTTCAAGCAGAACCTTGAATATTGTGTATGCCAGCCGCAAGACATAGTCCTGCTACCTTCAACTAGAACCTTGAATATTGTGTGTGCCAGCCGCAAGACATAGTCCTGCTACCTTCAACTAGAACCTTGAATATTGTGTGTGCCAGCCGCAAGACATAGTCCTGCTACCTTCAACTAGAACCTTGAATATTGTGTGTGCCAGCCGCAAGACAGTCCTGCTACCTTCAACTAGAACCTTGAATATTGTGTGTGCCAGCCGCAAGACATAGTCCTGCTACCTTCAACTAGAACCTTGAATATTGTGTGTGCCAGCCGCAAGACATAGTCCTGCTACCTTCAACTAGAACCTTGAATATTGTGTGTGCCAGCCGCAAGACATAGTCCTGCTACCTTCAAGCAGAACCTTGAATATTGTGTGTGCCAGCCGCAAGACATAGTCCTGCTACCTTTAAGCAGAACCTTGAATATTGTGTGTGCCAGCCGCAAGACATAGTCCTGCTACCTTCAAGCAGAACCTTGAATATTGTGTGTGCCAGCCGCAAGACATAGTCCTGCTACCTTCAAGCAGAACCTTGAATATTGTGTGTGCCAGCCGCAAGACATAGTCCTGCTACCTTCAAGCAGAACCTTGAATATCCTGGGTTATTACAGCAAGATTGTTTATTTATCCTTGAGTGTTTCGAGGATGAGACTTCCTGAAATGTTAATTATTTTGTCAATGTTTAAAACTGCATTAAAAATGTTTACCTGTCTCTCGGTCAGATATGTTTACTGACGTGACAGATGTTTAAGCTTGCACACTGACGTGACATTAAGCTTGTGCTGGTGACAGCTTTACCAGGTCTCTTTAACGATAAGAAAAAAGGGATCCTGCATACAGTGTGACGTTGTTGAAGATCTCTTGATCCAGGTACCTGGAGCTACCCTTCGCTTCCTGGGATCAAGCCTGATTGCTTCCCATGTCTGAAGCGCTTGTGACCCTTATGGATTTAGCGCTTCCCTGTAAATTTAATAACGTAATATATTTTCTTTAGTGAGGACCAAAGATGGAGTAAGAGACAGGTTGGTAGAAGCAAGGAAATAAACGGGCAGAATTGGGAGATAGGGTAGGGATAGATAGATGGGAGTATGGGGAAGGAGAGGGTGGGATAGGGAGAAGGGAGCGTAGAGAGAAGGGAAGGGAGGGAGAGGAAGGTAACACTATACTGAGGGTAGTATTTGTCCTCCACGGCCCTCTGCTAACATCAACACTCTCTCTCTCTCTCTCTCTCTCTCTCTCTCTCTCTCTCTCTCTCTCTCACACACACACACACACACACACACACACACACACACACACACACACACACACACACACACACAGTATTTCTTCACTCATAGAGTAGTCAAGCCGTGGAATAGCCTAGAAAGTGAAGTAGTGGAGGCGGGAACCATACATAGTTTTAAGGCGAGGTATGATAAAGCTCATGGAGCAGGGAGAGAGAGGACCTAGTAGCAATCAGTGAAGAGGTGGGGCCAGGAGCTATGAATCGACCCCTGCAACCACAAATAGGTGAGTACAAATAGGTGAGTACACACACACACAGGTTAAGGGAAATCAACCTGACGACATTGGAGGACAGGAGAGATAGGGGAGACATGATAACGACATGCAAAATACTGAGAGGAATTGACAAGGTGGACAAAGACAGGATGTTCCAGAGACTGGACACAGCAACAAGGGGACACAGTTGGAAGTTGAAGACACAGATGAATCACAGGGATGTTAGGAAGTATTTCTTCAGCCACAGAGTAGTCAGGAAGTGGAATAGTTTGGGAAGCGATGTAGTGGAGGCAGGATCCATACATAGCTTTAAGCAGAGGTATGATAAAGCTCAAGGTTCAGGGAGAGTGACCTAGTAGCGACCAGTGAAGAGGCGGGGGGGCCAGGAGCTTGGACTCGACCCCTGCAACCTCAACTAGGTGAGTACAACTAGGCGAGTACACACACACACACACACACACACACACACGCACACTGTAGTTAAAACAGGAGTTTGTACATTTAATTTAAGAAGCGACAGTTCCTCAGCAACCAGCTATATATTTTCATAAGTAATCTATGAATGTGTATTTTATCGGGTATCACACCACGTAAGTCTCTTGACCTGGTGTTTGTCAGTATGGTGAAGAATGTCACAAACTTTAATCATTCTAACTGAAAAAAATCCGCTGATGGAATGTCATTGATGTGAGCACAGCCAGAGTAAAACCGCTGATAGCTGCCCGTCTTATGGTCAAATAGCAGTCCATCAAGTTGGCCCAGTTTAGTATACCTACCTGGAGGGCATTCCGGGGATCAACGCCCCCGCGGCCCGGTCCACGACCAGGCCTCCTTGTAAAAAACAAAAAACACTAAATCTGTATGGGTTACAAAGATCATGCCTGGGACTTTAAAAATGTTGGCAATGTATACAAGAGTTACACCACCCACATATCTCTGGTTTATAAGGCTTTGTCGAAATGTTAAGCAAACCAGGAGAGTGGTGCATACTGTGCAACGTACACAGTTCTGGAACCATTGCTATGGATCAGTTGAGAGATGCGCCTCAGTGTTGCAACCTTGGCTGTCTTGCCCACAAGATTTGCAATTGGTTCTTCCAGTCCATTTACGTACTGAGTCTCGGCGGCTCGAATCAACAGATTTCATTTCCTCGTGTAGGCAACCAGTTCTGTGTGAACTATGACGGCGGCCCATCATATACTCACCTAGTTGTGGTTGCAGGGGTCGAGTGACATCTCTTGGCCCCGTGATGGAACACTAGAGGGAAGCATAACTAGACTGGTTCCCTCTCTATATCTGTTATATATAATAGAGTAGCTGCACACTGTAAACGTTTCCCGAGTATAAATGCAGAATCAGGCACCTACACACTTGGTAATTCTACAATGTTGCTATCGTACACAATGGTGTAACCGCTCACTGCTGTTTATAAGCGTGCTCAATAAAAATATACTGGAAATTAGATTCATAACCGAGTGTTAGATCTCTCATTCCTCCAGAAGCTACAGGAAGCTGTCTAGGTACCACCACTAGCTGTTTACTATGTTATACACATTCATATAACCTGTCATAACTTGTCCCAAGCCGGTGACTGATACCACTCATGATACTCGGTATCTCTTCTCTGTATAAGTAATTGTTGAGAGTACAGTTATCCGTATCACAAGTTTGGAGTGACTGGAAGGAAGACTGTTGGTGAGGCAAGCATTTCCCTACAAGGAACCCAACAATGCAGGGAATCCAACACTACAAGGAACCCAACACTGCAGGGAACCCAACACTGCAGGGAACCCAACACTACAAGGAACCCAACACTGCAAGGAACCCAACACTGCAGGGAACCCAACACTAGGAACCCAACACTGCAAGGAACCCAACACTACAAGGAACCCAACACTACAAGGAACCCAGCACTGCAGGGAACCCAACACTACAAGGAACCCAACACTGCAAGGAACCCAACACTACAAGGAACCCAGCACTGCAAGGAACCCAACACTACAAGGAACCCAACACTACAAGGAACCCAACACTGCAAGGAACCCAACACTGCAGGGAACCCAACACTACAAGGAACCCAGCACTGCAGGGAACCCAGCACTGCAGGAAACCCAACACTGCAGGGAACCCAACACTGCAGGGAACCCAACACTACAAGGAACCCAACACTGCAAGGAACCCAACACTGCAAGGAACCCAACACTACAATGAACCCAACACTACAAGGAACCCAACACTACAAGGAACCCAACGCTGCAGGGAACCCAACACTGCAGGGAACCCAACACTACAAGGAACCCAACACTGCAGGGAACCCAACACTGCAGGGAACCCAACACTGCAGGGAACCCAACACTGCAGGGAACCCAACACTGCAGGGAACCCAACACTGCAGGGAACCCAACACTGCAGGGAACCAACACTGCAAGGAACCCAACACTGCAGGGAACCCAACACTGCAGGGAACCCAACACTGCAGGGAACCCAACACTGCAGGGAACCCAACACTGCAGGGAACCCAACACTGCAGGGAACCCAACACTGCAGGGAACCCAACACTGCAAGGAACCCAACACTGCAAGGAACCCAACACTGCAGGGAACCCAACACTACAAGGAACCCAACACTACAAGGAACCCAACACTACAGGGAACCCAGCACTACAGGGAACCCAGCACTGCAGGGAACCCAACACTGCAGGGAACCCAACACTGCTGGGAACCCAACACTACAAGGAACCCAAAACTACAAGGAACCCAACACTGCAGGGAACCCAACACTGCAGGGAACCCAACACTACAAGGAACCCAACACTACAAGGAACCCAACACTGCAGGGAACCCAACACTGCAGGGAACCCAACACTACAAGGAACCCAACACTACAAGGAACCCAACACTGCAGGGAACCCAACACTACAAGGAACCCAACACTACAAGGAACCCAACACTACAAGGAACCCAACACTACAAGGAACCCAACACTACAAGGAACCCAACACTGCAGGGAACCCAACACTACAAGGAACCCAACACTACAAGGAACCCAACACTACAAGGAACCCAACACTACAAGGAACCCAACACTACAAGGAACCCAACACTGCAGGGAACCCAACACTGCAGGGAACCCAACACTACAAGGAACCCAACACTACAAGGAACCCAACACTGCAGGGAACCCAACACTACAAGGAACCCAACACTACAAGGAACCCAACACTACAAGGAACCCAACACTACAAGGAACCCAACACTGCAGGGAACCCAACACTACAAGGAACCCAACACTACAAGGAACCCAACACTACAAGGAACCCAACACTGCAGGGAACCCAACACTGCAGGGAACCCAACACTGCAGGGAACCCAACACTACAAGGAACCCAACACTACAAGGAACCCAACACTGCAGGGAACCCAACACTACAAGGAACCCAACACTACAAGGAACCCAACACTACAAGGAACCCAACACTGCAGGGAACCCAACACTGCAGGGAACCCAACACTACAAGGAACCCAACACTACAAGGAACCCAACACTACAAGGAACCCAACACTGCAGGGAACCCAACACTGCAGGGAACCCAACACTGCAGGGAACCCAACACTACAAGGAACCCAACACTACAAGGAACCCAACACTACAAGGAACCCAACACTGCAGGGAACCCAACACTACAAGGAACCCAACACTACAAGGAACCCAACACTGCAGGGAACCCAACACTACAAGGAACCCAACACTACAAGGAACCCAACACTGCAGGGAACCCAACACTGCAGGGAACCCAACACTGCAGGGAACCCAACACTGCAGGGAACCCAACACTACAAGGAACCCAACACTACAAGGAACCCAACACTACAAGGAACCCAACACTGCAGGGAACCCAACACTACAAGGAACCCAACACTACAAGGAACCCAACACTACAAGGAACCCAACACTGCAGGGAACCCAACACTGCAGGGAACCCAACACTACAAGGAACCCAACACTACAAGGAACCCAACACTGTCTTTCGCGGTATTACGATTTTTTAAGCGGATACGATTTATTTATACATATAAATAGTTCATTACCACTCTAACTTGTTTAGCTATCAATACTTTGCGTCCGAGTCCCTGGACCCAGGACGTGACTCTTGTAGTATTCTGACTACCGCTACTACTGATTCCTTATCTTTTAACTCCACGCCTCTTGTCAAGACCCTCGCATTTACTTCTCTTACAACCCCATCTATAAATATATTAAACAACCACGGTGACATCACACATCCCTGTCTAAGGCCTACTTTTACTGGGAAATAATTTCCCTCTTTCCTATGTACTCTAACTTGAGCCTCACTATCCTCGTAAAAACTCTTCACTGCTTTCAGTAACCTACCTCCTACACCATACACCTGCAACATCTGCCACATTGCCCCCCTATCCACCCTGTCATACGCCTTTTCCAAATCCATAAATGCCACAAAGACCTCTTTAGCCTTATCTAAATACTGTTCACTTATATGTTTCACTGTAAACACCTGGTCCACACACCCCCTACCTTTCCTAAAGCCTCCTTGTTCATCTGCTATCCTATTCTCAGTCTTACTTTTAATTCTTTCAATAATAACTCTACCATACACTTTACCAGGTATACTCAACAGACTTATCCTCCTATAATTTTTGCACTCTCTTTTGTCCCCTTTGCATTTATATATATATATAATATATATATATATATATATATATATATATATATATATATATATATATATATATATATATATATATATATATATATATATATATATATATATATATATATATATATATATATATATATATATATCAATACATTTCGCAAACGGGCGAACATTTAACAAACATTATCTCTCGGTTCACAGCAGGATTCGAACCTGCACACTCTTTATCAAAGTACTGTGTACTCTGATACAGAGTGTGCAGGTTCGAATCCTGCTGTGGACTGAGAGATAATGTTTATACACAATACCGAGGTAGAGATAGAGAAGAACAGTGGAAGCAGTGTTAGTGTGAATGTACAGCAATCAAGGGCAGTGTAGGAAGACACTGAGGAGGCACTGAAGGAAGACACTGAGGAGGCACTGAAGGAAGACACTGAAGGAAGACATTGAGGAGGCACTGAAGGAAGACATTGAGGAGGCACTGAAGGAAGACATTGAGGAGGCACTGAAGGAAGACACTGAGGAGGCACTGAAGGAAGACACTGAGGAGGCACTGAAGGAAGACACTGAGGAGGCACTGAAGGAAGACACTGAGGAGGCACTGAAGGAAGACACTGAGGAGGCACTGAAGGAAGACACTGAGGAGGCACTGAAGGAAGACACTGAGGAGGCACTGAAGGAAGACACTGAGGAGGCACTGAAGGAAGACACTGAGGAGGCACTGAAGGAAGACACTGAGGAGGCACTGAAGGAAGACACTGAGGAGGCACTGAAGGAAGACACTGAGGAGGCACTGAAGGAAGACACTGAGGAGGCACTGAAGGAAGGAAGGCAGAGATGGAGGCTGTGGAAGGGAGTGTTGACACAATTGATTGCCCAGGGGGCGTTGGGGGGGGTGTAGTACACTCAGCCGTGGGAACACACACCCTACACTCACACGTTTGTGTACACGCGCCTCTTGTGTACACACGGGCGCATCCCATGTGCACGCGTGTCCCCGTGTTCACATCTGCAGGTTCACCCCCCCTCCACTCTGCCTCAGGTTCGAGTCCCTCATGATTTTCCTCATCTCGTGATACTGTTTAGTGTGATGCTGCTGCTGCCGTGGCTGTTTCTGCTTCTCTCGTTACTGCTTCTTCCAGTGTTGTCGTTACTGCTCTCGCTGTTTCAATGGCTGCTACTCCATGTGGTACTTCCGTTGATGTTGCTCCTGTGGCCGTTACCCCAATAATGAAATACGTTATGAAGCCATCGTCACTCGTTATTTCTCTTTCTATCTCTAGTATATCCAACTATTTTTCCCCCTATTTCTCATACTTCTCTCTTCTTTATCCTCCTCCTCTCCTCTTCTCTATCCCTCCTTCATGCCTTCCCACCCTGGCTCTGCTCCTGGGTACTAACCACCCACGTAAGATCAGACACCCGTGGTAAATTAATCTCCCAATCTTCTTCGTCTCTTCCCCAGGAGAAGCAGATGGCGCTGCAAGGCATCACTGGCGTGCCCATGGTGGCGTCCTCGCCCATCCGGCACGACGGGGCGCCCATGGGCGTGGGCATGGGCGGCCCAGTCGACGTCACTGCCTACCAGCCGCCCTGGAAATCCCTGACGGAGTTCGCCCTCACTCACGACCTGGAGAGGCTCGACCCCTCGACCCCTCAGTACCAGCAGCTGGTTCAGCAGGTGCGTACATAGGCCCGGGGGTTTTGGTAGGCGCACTTTTGCATACGTATTTTCTTAATGTGTAAAGGTGAATAGCCACCCCCTTCCCCCAGCTGTCTTCAAGAGGGAACTTTTGACAAATTCCTGAAATGCGTTCCTGATCAGCCAGTCTGTGGTGCATGCGTTGGGTTGCGGGAGGCGGGTACTAACAGCCTGATTGATCAGGCTAGCGCTTAGGAAGCCTGGTCTGGGACCGGGCTGCGGGGTCGGTGACCTCCGGCAGCACTACCGGTCATACGCTCATACGTTTGTGTTTTAAGAGGATACAAGAGTACACACACACACACACACACACACACACACACACACACATGTAGTGGAGGCAGAATCCATACATAGCTTTAAGCAAAGGTATGATAAAGCTCACGGTTCAGGGAGAGTGACCTAGTAGTGACCAGTGAAGAGGCGGGGCCAGGAGCTTGGACTCGACCCCTGCAACCTCAGCTAGGTGAGTACACACACACAAAGGAGATAAGACTCGACCCCTGCAAGCACATATAGGCGAGTGCAAACAAATTGTGTGTATATACGTCGTGGCGAATAGGTAAAACTGGTCAGTTAGCACGAACTCATTTAAAATTAAGTCCTAAAATTTTCTCTTAAACATTTAAAATATGTCATTTATGTTAATGTAAAAATTACTAATTTTTGTACTAAAAGAACCTTAGAAAACTTGCCTAACCTTTTTATAACAAGCGTAATTTAATTTAGTCTAATCCAGCTAAATATATTTTAGATAAGTTTACAATAATTTAACAATACATAAACACAATGAAATATAATTGTCTCGTTAGTTTCAGAATGATTTTTGCGAAATATTGTATACACAAATTTTCGCTTGCCTTATTGGGCAAGAAGTGCGTTGCTATTTAAGCCAAAATCGCAAGTTGCGCATATATATATATATATATATATATATATATATATATATATATATATATATATATATGTACACAGATCTCTGGCTGAAGAAGACTCGAACCTTGGAACAATGTGCGCAGTGCTTTACCAATATACCCACACTGGACCAATACCTTGAAGTCCAGCTTGCGCTAGACTTTGATCCAAGGCAGCCAGCTTTCAGGGAGAAGGCTTACAGCTTTTCATCTCATCCCCTGCATGCATCAGCCTTACTAGAGATTTTAACAATGCAAGGAATTCGCAAGAGCAGGCGAAATATACACAAACACTGATCTCTGGCTGAGAAAATTTATATATATATATATATATATATATATATATATATATATATATATTATTTTTTTTTTCAACAAGTCGGCCGTCTCCCACCGAGGCAGGGTGACCCAAAAAAGAAAGAAAACAATTTTCTTCTTCTTATTCTTTTTAGTAATCTTTACAGGAAAAGGGGTTACTAGCCCATTGTTCCCGGCATTTTAGTTGACTTTTACAACACGCATGGCTTACGGAGGAAAGATTCTTATTCCACTTCCCCATGGATATAAAAGGAAAATTAATAAGACCAAGAACTATTAAGATAAAATCAAAGAAAACTCAGATGAGTGTGTATAAATAAATGTGTACATGTATGTGTAGTGTGACCTAAGTGTAAGTAGAAGTAGCAAGACGTACCTGTAATCTTGCATATTTATGAGACAGACAAAAGACATCAGCAATCCTACCATCATGTAAAACAATTACAGGCTTTCGTTTTACACTCACTTGGCAGGACGGTAGTACCTCCCTGGGCGGTTGCTGTCTACCAACCTACTACCTATATATATATATATATATATATATATATATATATATATATATATATATATATATATATTTATTCTCGGGTGTCTCATAACTCGATTGCTCACACATTGAGGTCCGGGGGTCGATTCCCGGTGCAGTTGGAAACATTTGGACGTATTTCCTAAAGAAACCTGCTGTCCCTGTTCACCTAACAGTTACTCGACTGGTGTGGGTCGCATCCTGTGACAAAATTGACCTAATTTGCCCGTAATGCTCAGCATAACAAGTGGCTTTCTGTATAGTAATATGTCATTGATGTCAGCTAGCACTGTATACCATGTACATGTAGAAATATAGACTATTATTATTATTATTATTATTATTATTATTATTATTATTATTATTATACACTATACTATAGATAGAAATGGATGGTAGAGAAACCATCATCAGTACCGTGAGAAGGGAATTTGTAAAAATACGCAGATAACAGTTGCCCTAACTTAATCAATTCTATCCTAACAGTGTAACTCAACCAAACCTGACTTAAATTTAACCTCATCTGACTTGACCTAATTTAACTTAGAGATTAGGTTAGGTTAAGTAACTACGTTGAGAGAGCAGTCCAGCACGGTCGACTCACCTGGGTGACGGTCGGGAGACGACGCTTTATGTAAGGTGACCCACCCATGTTGTGGTGAATTGGTTTAGTCTTGGTCCGTGTCCGTGGTGTGGGTGTTGGGGGTAGGGGGGCGGATTAGCGTGATCACCCACACGTTGTCACATGACTGTACCGGTGGGAATTTTAATCCAGTAATGATGAGTTTTTGCGGGTGATTTGTTGTCTGAGGTGTGGGAGTGTATGCGGGGCTCCCCAACCTGTGGCCCGCATGTGGCCCTTCTAGGCCATATGCGGCCCTCACATGAAATTATGAACTTAATATTATGCAAGTTCCACACTGCACAGTGTCAGCAATTACAAAATATTTAAAGCCATTTTACACCAAAACCTCATCACCGCCTCTAACAACCACCTGTCACTTCTGGAACGATATTGTTCCAGACCATGGAACTGAACTCTTCTCCAGGCTGAGGGACTGACCACCTCAGACCCTTTTTCTCCAAGGTTGATGGACTGATTACATCTTTATTTCACTACCACACCTGCTTCCTCTGTATTTGACTGAAGAAACCTACTGTGTAGGCGAAACGTTTAATCAATAAAGACACGCAACTGTCGCACATGTCTTGATCATGGGCTTTTGATTCCAGGAACTGGAGTTAAACCACCCCCTTTCTCGATTTTAAATTGATTCACTTGGTCTGGGAGAGCGCCGCCGGGGCGGTGACCTGCGGAAGTGCAGATAACTAACTACACGCAAAAATTATATATATATATATATATAAATATATATATATATATATATATATATATATATATATAAATATAAATATATATATATATATATATATATATATATATATATATGTATATATATATATATGTATATATATATATATATATATATATGTATATATATATATATGTATATATATATATGTATATATATATATATATTATTATTTTTTTTATTATCACACCGGCCGATTCCCACCAAGGCAGGGTGGCCCGAAAAAGAAAAACTTTCACCATCATTCACTCCATCACTGTCTTGCCAGAAGGGTGCTTTACACTACAGTTTTTAAACTGCAACATTAACACCCCTCCTTCAGAGTGCAGGCACTGTACTTCCCATCTCCAGGACTCAAGTCCGGCCTGCCGGTTTCCCTGAATCCCTTCATAAATGTTACTTTGCTCACACTCCAACAGCACGTCAAGTATTAAAAACCATTTGTCTCCATTCACTCCTATCAAACACGCTCACGCATGCCTGCTGGAAGTCCAAGCCCCTCGCACACAAAACCTCCTTTACCCCCTCCCTCCAACCCTTCCTAGGCCGACCCCTACCCCGCCTTCCTTCCACTACAGACTGATACACTCTTGAAGTCATTCTGTTTCGCTCCATTCTCTCTACATGTCCGAACCACCTCAACAACCCTTCCTCAGCCCTCTGGACAACAGTTTTGGTAATCCCGCACCTCCTCCTAACTTCCAAACTACGAATTCTCTGCATTATATTCACACCACACATTGCCCTCAGACATGACATCTCCACTGCCTCCAGCCTTCTCCTCGCTGCAACATTCATCACCCATTCATATATATATATATATATATATATATATATATATATTATATATATATATATATATATATATATATGTCGTGCCGAATAGGCAGAACTTGCGATCTTGGCTTAAATAGCAACGTTCATCTTGCCATACAGGATAAGTGAAAATTTGTGTATGCAATAATTTCGCCAAAATCATTCTGAACCTAACGAAAAAATATATTTCACTGTGTTTGTTTCGTATTAAATTATTGTAAACAAATCTAAAATATATTTATTTGGATTAGGCTAAAATAAATTGTTCTTCTTGTAATAAGGTTAGGTAAGTTTTCTAAGATTCTTTTGGTGCAAAATTATAAATTTTTACATCAACATTTATGAAAAAATATATCTTTAAACGTATAAGAGAAAATTTCGGAAAGGACTTAATTTTAAATGAGTTCTTGCTAATTGACCAGTTTTACATATTCGGCACGACATATATATATATATATATATATATATATATATATATATATATATATACACACACACACACACACACACACGAGTAAAATTTTGGCTTAAATAGCACGCTCTTCTTGCCGAATAAGGCAAACGAAAATTTGTGTATAAATTCCAGAATATTAGACAATATTTTAGAGCATAAAACTCTCAGGTTTATACATTCCAGAACACAAGTTTGAAATATATTGCGCTCCAGGTAACCTCATCTCTGATAAGACATGATTCCATAACATTTCGTTGAATTACAGGGAAGTTATTCTTTGGCAGTAGTCCAGTCTACACAGTGTCTGTATCCCTTACATGAATGAACAAAGTACTGTACATGAATGAACAAAGTACTGTACATTAATGAACAAAGTACTGTACATTAATGAACAAAGTACTGTACATGAATGAACAAAGTACTGTACATGAATGAACAAAGTACTGTACATGAATGAACAAAGTACTGTACATAAATGAACAAAGTACTGGATTCTTGTTCACTAGGTATTGTATTTTTATGGTGTTTAAATCACAAACATGCGATCTTAATAATGCATAACAAGTCACACGGGGATGGAAATCCTTAGCTCTAGATCTTTCGTACTATTGAGCGTCGTCAGGAGCTATACAATGTTGCAAGACAGCAACAGATAGGGAGATTCTCTGAGGCAAGGCAGAAAGTATTAATGATAGCTGTTGCTGTCTTGCAACATAGCATAGCTCTTGACGACCCACAAGAATACGAAAGATCCAGAGCTAAAGATTTACATCCCTAGGTGGCTAGTGTGTGCGTGTGTGTATATATATACACGCCAAGGTATTGTCCAGTGTGGGTAGATTGGTAAAGCACTGCGTACCTTGTCCTAAGGTTCGTAGGTTCGAGTCTCCTTCAGCCAGAGATCAGTGTTTGTGTATATTTCGCATGCTCTCGCGAATTCCTTGCATATATATATATATATATATATATATATATATATATATATATATATATATATATATATATATATATATATATATATATATATATAGTATAATGTATATATAATATACATTCATTTATATACACCCACATATACATTGAGAATTACAGACTAAGGGTAGGTAGTGAAGGGGTGGAAGTAGAGAGGGAGACGTAGTGGAGGGGTCGTAGCTGGGCTCCCTACCTCCCTTCCTCCCCCAGACATTAATAGGGAGCGACATGCAGTTCCTGTGATGGTTATCTGCTCGTGTTGCTCCCCCACTCTACGTCGTGGCCTCGCCCAGATGTTTGGGAGGAGGAGTGACGTGTTGCTCCCCCACTCTACGTAGTGGCCTCGCCCAGATGTTTGGGAGGATGAGGAGTGACGTGTTGCTCCCCCACTCTACGTCGTGGCCTCACCCAGATGTTGGGGAGGAGGAGGAGTGACGTGTTGCTCCCCCACTCTACGTCGTGGCCTCACCCAGATGTTGGGGAGGAGGAGGAGTGACGTGTTGCTCCCCACTCTACGTCGTGGCCTCGCCCAGATGTTGGGGAGGAGGAGGGGTGACGTGTTGCTACCCCACTCTACGTCGTGGCCTCACCCAGATGTTGGGGAGGAGGAGGGGTGACGTGTTGCTCCCCCACTCTACGTCGTGGCCTCGCCCAGATGTTGGGGAGGAGGAGGGGTGACGTGTTGCTCCCCCACTCTACGTCGTGGCCTCGCCCAGATGTTGGGGAGGAGGAGGGGTGACGTGTTGCTCCCCCACTCTACGTCGTAGTTTTCCCCATAAATCAAGAAAAAGCTCTAGGTGAGCGAAACGTGTCCTTCATAAAAAACAATTCCTAGTACTGAGCATATCTGAATTATGTTAAGACACAGCTCAAGGCCCGTTGAGTACGAGAGCCATTTTCTAAATGGCTACTAGCCATTTTAACTTTTAAAATATCTGAGATAAAAATTTTTTTTATCTCTGCTGCATAACTCGTCTCACACCTGAAAAAATATAAAAAAATAAAATTTTTATATACCCTTACAATGTTATGAGAGAGAGAGAGAGAGAGAGAATCACTTGAAGAATCAGGAGAGGAGATTATATCACCTGGTCCAGCCTGCCGGTTAATTTACGTTCATCTGTGAGATATGATGTGTTGCCACTCATACCCGGCCACTCATACCCGGCCACTCATACCTAGCCACTCATACCCGGCCACTCATACCCGGCCACTCATACCCGGCCACTCATACCCGGCCACTCATACCTAGCCACTCATACCCGGCCACTCATACCCGGCCACTCATACCCGGCCACTCATACCCGGCCACTCATACCCGGCCACTCATACCTAGCCACTCATACCCGGCCACTCATACCCGGCCACTCATACCCGGCCACTCATACCCGGCCACTCATACCCGGCCACTCATACCCAGCCACTCATACCCGGCCACTCATACCCGGCCACTCATACCCGGCCACTCATACCCGGCCACTCATACCCGGCCACTCATACCTAGCCACTCATACCCGGCCACTCATACCTAGCCACTCATACCCGGCCACTCATACCTAGCCACTCATACCCGGCCACTCATACCTAGCCACTCATACCCGGCCACTCATACCTAGCCACTCATACCCGGCCACTCATACCTAGCCACTCATACCCGGCCACTCATACCTAGCCACTCATACCCGGCCACTCATACCTAGCCACTCATACCCGGCCACTCATACCCGGCCACTCATACCTAGCCACTCATACCCGGCCACTCATACCTAGCCACTCATACCTGGCCACTCATACCTAGCCACTCATACCCGGCCACTCATACCCGGCCACTCATACCTAGCCACTCATACCCGGCCACTCATACCTAGCCACTCATACCCGGCCACTCATACCCGGCCACTCATACCTAGCCACTCATACCCGGCCACTCATACCTAGCCACTCATACCCGGCCACTCATACCCGGCCACTCATACCTAGCCACTCATACCCGGCCACTCATACCCGGCCACTCATACCCGGCCACTCATACCCGGCCACTCATACCTAGCCACTCATACCCGGCCACTCATACCTAGCCACTCATATCCGGCCACTCATACCTAGCCACTCATACCCGGCCACTCATACCCGGCCACTCATACCTAGCCACTCATACCCGGCCACTCATACCTAGCCACTCATACCCGGCCACTCATACCCGGCCACTCATACCTAGCCACTCATAACCGGCCACTCATACCCGGCCACTCATACCCGGCCACTCATACCCGGCCACTCATACCTAGCCACTCATACCCGGCCACTCATACCTAGCCACTCATACCCGGCCACTCATACCCGGCCACTCATACCCGGCCACTCATACCCGGCCACTCATACCCGGCCACTCATACCCGGCCACTCATACCCGGCCACTCATACCTAGCCACTCATACCCGGCCACTCATACCCGGCCACTCATACCTAGCCACTCATACCCGGCCACTCATACCCGGCCACTCATACCTAGCCACTCATACCCGGCCACTCATACCCGGCCACTCATACCCGGCCACTCATACCTAGCCACTCATACCCGGCCACTCATACCCGGCCACTCATACCTAGCCACTCATACCCGGCCACTCATACCCGGCCACTCATACCCGGCCACTCATACCCGGCCACTCATACCCGGCCACTCATACCTAGCCACTCATACCCGGCCACTCATACCCGGCCACTCATACCTAGCCACTCATACCTGGCCACTCATACCCGGCCACTCATACCTAGCCACTCATACCTGGCCACTCATACCCGGCCACTCATACCCGGCCGCTCATACCCGGCCACTCATACCTAGCCACTCATACCTGGCCACTCATACCCGGCCACTCATACCCGGCCACTCATACCCGGCCACTCATACCTAGCCACTCATACCCGGCCACTCATACCCGGCCACTCATACCTAGCCACTCATACCTGGCCACTCATACCCGGCCACTCATACCTAGCCACTCATACCTGGCCACTCATACCCGGCCACTCATACCTAGCCACTCATACCCGGCCACTCATACCTAGCCACTCATACCTGGCCACTCATACCTGGCCACTCATACCCGGCCACTCATACCTAGCCACTCATACCTGGCCACTCATACCCGGCCACTCATACCTAGCCACTCATACCCGGCCACTCATACCTAGCCACTCATACCTGGCCACTCATACCTGGCCACTCATACCTGGCCACTCATACCTGGCCACTCATACCTGGCCACTCATACCTAGCCACTCATACCTGGCCACTCATACCCGGCCACTCATACCTAGCCACTCATACCCGGCCACTCATACCTAGCCACTCATACCTGGCCACTCATACCCGGCCACTCATACCTAGCCACTCATACCCGGCCACTCATACCTAGCCACTCATACCCGGCCACTCATACCTAGCCACTCATACCTGGCCACTCATACCCGGCCACTCATACCTAGCCACTCATACCCGGCCACTCATACCTAGCCACTCATACCTAGCCACTCATACCCGGCCGTAACATCACTAGCCCCATCTTTACTGTAAAATCTTTACTGCTATTACTACATCTGTACTAGTACTGCTACTACATCTTCACTATTACTACATCTGTACTAGTACTGCTACTACATCTTCACTATTACTACATCTGTACTAGTACTGCTACTACATCTTCACTATTACTACATCTGTACTAGTACTGCTACTACATCTTCACTATTACTACATCGTTACTACTACCACTAATAGTCTTTACTACTGCTACTTCTACTACATATTTACTACTGTTATTTACTAGTAATGCTGCTGTTATTACTGCTGACGTAACCCACCACTGCTGCTGTTCCTGGTTACTGCTACTGCTGCTGTTCCTGGTTACTGCTACTGCTGCTGTTCCTGGTTACTGCTACTGCTGCTGTTCCTGGTTACTGCTACTGCTGCTGTTCCTGGTTACTGCTACTGCTGCTGTTCCTGGTTACTGCTGCTGGTATTATTACTGCTGCTACTGCTACTACCACTATTGCTACATCGTTAACTACAACAGTTATTCCTGGTACAGCTACTATCACTACGACTGTATTACGCCTCTAATTCTGGATGTTTGGTTTAGTTGTGCATACGAGGCAAGTTCGCTTACCTGGAGTACCCTCACTCTGAGCACACACTGAGTACTCTCACTCAGAGGACTCGAGCCTACGAGAAGTGGGCATATCTTGCTCTTATGATGGGTCAAGTGTGTGTGTGTGTGTGTGTGTGTGTGTGTGTGTGTGTGTGTGTGTGTGTGTGTGTGTGTGTGTTTGTGTGTGTTTATAGCAGAGATTGTTTACGAATTACTGTAATAATTATTTTATTGCAGCGAGATACAATCTTTGTACAGAGGATGGGTGTCATTTCCATTTCACAACTTATTCCCGACTATCTTCATTGCCCATCCCCACCTCTCCTCTCTCTCTCTCTCTCTCTCTCTCTCTCTCTCTCTCTCTCTCTCTCTCTCTCTCTCTCTCTCCTCTCCCTCTCTGCAGATCCCCAACTCCCGTTTTGTTATTGTTGTCGTTGTAAAGTGTTGTTTGTGGCTACGGGGGGAGGAGGGAGGGTGTGTGTGTGTGTGTGTGTTTACATAGTCTTGTCTCTCTTTACCTCTCGTTCTCTCACAAGGCACTTACCTCCCACCACAACGGAAGCCACTTTTAACCACTACCTCTGTATACCAGACAGTTTCACTCGTGAGCTTTATCAATACCTGACGCAGCTCTACCCAGAGCTCAGTGTAGATCTTAGAGAAACTCCTCTAATTCAATTTCCGGACCCCCAAAACTTTGAATCTTGACAGAATTTCTAAGATTTAACATATTTTTTTATTCGTTTTTATTCCTAATCCCCCCCCATCATTTTTTAGATTTTTAATACCTCTAAATATTTTTCAGGTCAAAATTACGAATTTCAAGCTGTACATATTTCTTAAGCATACTTCTTTTAAGTAAACAAGATAACCTGTGTTATCTTGAAGCTTAGCGTGGCCAGTAAGCGGTAGAGGGAGACCTCTGTTACTTCGATGTTTCACCTCACGTGGGCGAAACGTCGTACTGATAGCGGCGTGGTTGTTTTGCTGCACCTTTACTCGTGTTTCTGTTGTTGGTTTGCAACACTCACTGTATACGTGGGTTTATATACTAAGCATTCTGGTTATGTGGTACAGGACTGAAGGTGAGCTGTGGTTTCTGGCACTGCTGGTTAGCTGCTGCTGTTGTTGTTACAGCTGCTAAGCTGTTGTTACAGCTGCTGCTAAGCTGTTGTTACAGCTGCTGCTAAGCTGTCTTTGTTACAGCTGCTGCTAAGCTGTTGTTACAGCTGCTGCTAAGCTGTCATTGTTACAGCTGCTGCTAAGCTGTTGTTGTTACAGCTGCTGCTAAGCTGTTGTTGTTACAGCTGCTGCTAAGCTGTTGTCGTTACAGCTGCTGCTAAGCTGTTGTTACAGCTGCTGCTAAGCTGTTGTTGTTACAGCTGCTGCTAAGCTGTTGTTGTTACAGCTGCTGCTAAGCTGTCATTGTTACAGCTGCTGCTAAGCTGTTGTTGTTACAGCTGCTGCTAAGCTGTCATTGTTACAGCTGCTGCTAAGCTGTTGTTGTTACAGCTGCTGCTAAGCTGTTGTTGTTACAGCTGTTGCTAAGCTGTTATTGTTACAGCTGCTGCTAAGCTGTTGTTGTTACAGCTGCTGCTAAGCTGTTGTTGTTACAGCTGCTGCTAAGCTGTTGTTGTTACAGCTGCTGCTAAGCTGTTGTTGTTACAGCTGCTGCTAAGCTGTTGTTGTTACAGCTGCTGCTAAGCTGTTGTTGTTACAGCTGCTGCTAAGCTGTTGTTGTTACAGCTGCTGCTAAGCTGTTGTTGTTACAGCTGCTGCTAAGCTGTTGTTGTTACAGCTGCTGCTAAGCTGTTGTTGTTACAGCTGCTGCTAAGCTGTTGTTGTTACAGCTGCTGCTAAGCTGTTGTTGTTACAGCTGCTGCTAAGCTGTTGTTGTTACAGCTGCTGCTAAGCTGTTGTTGTTACAGCTGCTGCTAAGCTGTTGTTGTTACAGCTGCTGCTAAGCTTTTGTTGTTACAGCTGCTGCTAAGCTTTTGTTGTTACAGCTGCTGCTAAGCTGTTGTTGTTACAGCTGCTGCTAAGCTGTTGTTGTTACAGCTGCTGCTAAGCTGCTGTTGTTACAGCTGCTGCTAAGCTGCTGTTGTTACAGCTGCTGCTAAGCTGCTGTTGTTACAGCTGCTGCTAAGCTGCTGTTGTTACAGCTGCTGCTAAGCTGCTGTTGTTACAGCTGTTGCTAAGCTGTTGTTGTTACAGCTGTTGCTAAGCTGCTGTTGTTACAGCTGTTGCTAAGCTGTTGTTGTTACAGCTGTTGCTAAGCTGTTGTTGTTACAGCTGTTGCTAAGCTGTTGTTGTTACAGCTGTTGCTAAGCTGTTGTTGTTACAGCTGTTGCTAAGCTGTTGTTGTTACAGCTGTTGCTAAGCTGTTGTTGTTACAGCTGTTGCTAAGCTGTTGTTGTTACAGCTGTTGCTAAGCTGTTGTTGTCACAGCTGTTGCTAAGCTGTTGTTGTCACAGCTGTTGCTAAGCTGTTGTTGTCACTGCTGCTGCTAAGCTGTTGTTGTTACAGCTGTTGCTAAGCTGTTGTTGTTACAGCTGTTATTACAGCTATCAGAACTCCTAACTCGCCACGCCCTGAGATGTTCTTATCTTAATCTTTTGTACATTAGCAACTCAGATGAGTGTTGGGGAAAGATGGTGGGGATGGTGGGGGATGGTGGAGCAGGTGCTAGAGGCTGTAGTGGAGTAGGTGCTGGAGACTAGTGGAACAGGGTGGTGGAGGAGGTGGAGAGAGTGGTGACGCGTCACAAGAGAGGGAGGTGTTGGGGAAAATAAATGGGAGGGGTGGAGAGGGGCAAGGTTGGAGAGAGTGGGGGGTGGTGGAGAGGGGCAGGGTTGGTGGAAAGGAGGGGTGGTGGTAGAGAGGGGCAGGGTTGGTGGAAAGAGTGGGTGGTGGTAGAGAGGGGCAGGGTTGGTGGAAAGAGTGGGGGTGGTAGAGAGGGGCAGGATTGGTGGAAAGAGTGGGTGGTGGTAGAGAGGGGCAGGGTTGGTGGAAAGAGGGGGGTGGTAGAGAGGGGCAGGGTTGGTGGAAAGAGTGGGGGTGGTAGAAAGGGGCAGGGTTGGTGGAAAGAGTGGGTGGTGGTAGAGAGGGGCAGGGTTGGTGGAAAGAGGTGGGGGGGTAGAGAGGGGCAGGGTTGGTGGAAAGAGTGGGTGGTGGTAGAGAGGGGCAGGGTTGGTGGAAAGAGTGGGGGTGGTAGAGAGGGGCAGGGTTGGTGGAAAGAGTGGGTGGTGGTAGAGAGGGGCATGGTTGGTGGAAAGAGTGGGTGGTGGTAGAGAGGGGCATGGTTGGTGGAAAGAGTGGGTAGTGGTAGAGAGGGGCAGGGATGGTGGAAAGAGTGGGTGGTGGTAGAGAGGGGCAGGATTGATGGAAAGAATGAGGGGTGGCAGAGAGGGGCAGGGTTGGTGGAAAGAGTGGGTGGTAGAGAGGGGCAGGGCTGGTGGAAAGAGTGTGGGTGGTAGAGAGGGGCAGGGTTGGTGGAAAGAGTGGGGGGTGGAAAAGAGGGGCAGGGTTGGTGGAAAGAGTGTGTGGTGGTAGAGAGGGGCAGGGTTGGTGGAAAGAGTGGGTGGTGGTAGAGAGGGGCAGGGTTGGTGGAAAGAGTGGGTGGTGGTAGAGAGGGGCAGGGTTGGTGGAAAGAGTGTGTGGTGGTAGAGAGGGGCAGGGTTGGTGGAAAGAGTGGGTGGTGGTAGAGAGGGGCAGGGATGGTGGAAAGAGTGGGTGGTGGTAGAGAGGGGCAGGGATGGTGGAAAGAGTGGGTGGTGGTAGAGAGGGGCAGGGATGGTGGAAAGAGTGGGTGGTGGTAGAGAGGGGCAGGGTTGGTGGAAAGAGTGGGTGGTGGTAAAGAGGGGCAGGGTTGGTGGAAAGAGTGGGTGGTGGTAGAGAGGGGCAGGGTTGGTGGAAAGAGTGGGTGGTGGTAAAGAGGGGCAGGGTTGGTGGAAAGAGTGGGTGGTGGTAAAGAGGGGCAGGGTTGGTGGAAAGAGTGGGTGGTGGTAGAGAGGGGCAGGGTTGGTGGAAAGAGTGGGTGGTGGTAAAGAGGGGCAGGGTTGGTGGAAAGAGTGGGTGGTGGTAAAGAGGGGCAGGGTTGGTGGAAAGAGTGGGTGGTGGTAGAGAGGGGCAGGGTTGGTGGAAAGAGTGGGTGGTGGTAAAGAGGGGCAGGGTTGGTGGAAAGAGTGGGTGGTGGTAGAGAGGGGCAGGGTTGGTGGAAAGAGTGGGTGGTGGTAAAGAGGGGCAGGGTTGGTGGAAAGAGTGGGTGGTGGTAAAGAGGGGCAGGGTTGGTGGAAAGAGTGGGTGGTGGTAGAGAGGGGCAGGGTTGGTGGAAAGAGTGGGTGGTGGTAAAGAGGGGCAGGGTTGGTGGAAAGAGTGGGTGGTGGTAGAGAGGGGCAGGGTTGGTGGAAAGTGGGTGGTGGTAAAGAGGGGCAGGGTTGGTGGAAAGATTGGGGGGTGGTAGAGAGGGGCAGGGTTGGTGGAAAGAGTGGGTGGTGGTAGAGAGGGGCAGGGATGGTGGAAAGAGTGGGTGGTGGTAGAGAGGGGCAGGGATGGTGGAAAGAGTGGGTGGTGGTAGAGAGGGGCAGGGATGGTGGAAAGAGTGGGTGGTGGTAGAGAGGGGCAGGGATGGTGGAAAGAGTGGGTGGTGGTAGAGAGGGGCAGGGATGGTGGAAAGAGTGGGTGGTGGTAGAGAGGGGCAGGGTTGGTGGAAAGAGTGGGTGGTGGTAGAGAGGGGCAGGGATGGTGGAAAGAGTGGGTGGTGGTAGAGAGGGGCAGGGTTGGTGGAAAGAGTGGGTGGTGGTAGAGAGGGGCAGGGTTGGTGGAAAGAGTGGGTGGTGGTAGAGAGGGGCAGGGTTGGTGGAAAGAGTGGGTGGTGGTAGAGAGGGGCAGGGATGGTGGAAAGAGTGGGTGGTGGTAGAGAGGGGCAGGGATGGTGGAAAGAGTGGGTGGTGGTAGAGAGGGGCAGGAATGTACCCAGATCAGTATCGGGAGAAAATCCCTCCTGTACCTGACCAATCATACTCACCTGAGAACTTCGCTAGCACAACAAGGAGGAGGTGTTGGAGGAGGAGGTGTAGGAGGAGGAGGAGGAGGAGGTGGTGTAGGAGGAGGAGGAGGAGGTGTAGGAGGAGGAGGAGGAGGTGGTGTAGGAGGAGGAGGAGGTGTAGGAGGAAGAGGAGGAGGAGGAGGAGGTGTAGGAGGAGGAGGTGTAGGAGGAGGAGGTGTAGGAGGTGGTGTAGACGTAGAACGAACAGGAGACACTGGAGGTGGCGACGAGGAGACGAGACACAGAAGGGGACTAAAGGACTAAGAGAAAGATGGAAAGGAGGAGTGGTGGAAAAAACCTCAGAGGGGACGGTAAAGCGAAGATTGGCAAGTTAAAGAGAGGGGGAGATAAAGGGAATAAACTGATGGCAACTCGCTGAAAATGAAAGAACATCAATGAAGTGTAATTAGACTGGTAATAATGATGGTAGACATGATATATATATAATACATATAATGTGTGTATATATATATATATATATATATATATATATATATATATATGTGTGTATGTATATATATGTATTACAAATGTGTGAATACACACAAAAGAGGATTCGTGTGAGTAAAGGCGATCAGATGACTGGAATTGTTGCTCGTTTGTTGGCTTGGAACCCTTCCATCCCTCGCCGCTGGAGATGTAAACACAAAAACAAAGGAACATCTAATCGAGCCATTGTGTCGTATATACAGCAACTTTATCATGCTTATTTTTTTTTTAATGCCTCCGCCTTCATGCTTGCTGCTGCTTGCGTCTTAGCTTATGCTCCATCCTTCTCTTGTTTTTTTCTTTCCTCCCCTTTTCTTTATTTTTTTTTCTTCTTCTTCCTCCTGTTCTTTCTTCGTTTGCTTTCATCAGTTTATTGTCCAGTTTTCGGGTTGGTGGAAGGAATATATAAAAAAATGAGAGACTTTGCAGATCTAGCTTATATCGGTACAACATTTCGATCAGTTTAGATCATTATCATGATCTTAGGTGATCAAAACGTTGTCCCAGTAAGAGGTTGATTAAGATGTTTTTACCATCGTGGGAAATACGTTGGTTAGTGCCCAGAATAAATGAGCATCGTATACACTGTATATGGCTACACATCATTGTCCTCCCGTTGTTGCATTAGTTTAATTTCTATTCGTCCTCCTGCTTCTCCTCCTTTACCTTCTGTTATCTTCTACATTTATGCTTGCTCTTTTTATTCTTGTTGCTTCATCTTCCAATCCTCTCTCTTCCCAACCTTGCCTAGCTAATATGATAATGCTATACAGTACCGATATCTTATCAACTTGCTTAGCTGCTCCGTTATTTTCATGGCCTCTTTCCTTCCATCCTTCCTTCCATCCTTCCTTCCTTCCTCCTGCTGCACCCTCCCATTGTTTGCTTGGGCCGTTTGCCTGGTTCTCCAAGACGAAAAAAAAAAGCAAAACAGAAGTTCAAACATTGACCTTGTGGCCGTCCGAGTTGTTAAAACAAGCCAAGGTGCTGGGCTGGGTCGGGCTGTCAGTCACTCTTAAGACGATGGTGGGTCAACCACTGGTCAAGCAACGAGACGGATTTTTTCCGCATTTTCTTTTTTTTTTTTTCTTCATTAAGAATATTTTCAGGATTAGATTTTGCTGCTGAAGTGGCTAGTTTATTGTGCACCGCCACAACCATGTGATGTAAAGAATGAAAAAGGCACAATAACGTGACTAGAACAATACACGAATAACCTTCGTATAGGAGAGAGGAGCTTACGACGACGTTTGGGTCCGACTTGGACCATTAAGAAAGTCACAGTGAGCCAAGTCGGACAGAAACGTCGTCGTAAGGTTCTATTTGCGTTTTTTTTTTTGTGTTTTCTACCTGATGTAAATTTAGTAAACCGACAAGTTGGTGAATGCGACACTTGCGCAACATTCAGAGTCTGCAACCAACTGCACACGGGAATTACTCCCTGCGAAAGTAAAAGACACGGAAGGCGGTGCAACATCACCCCCCCCCCCCTTCCAGTGAAAGGCAGGGATACACAAGTGTCTTTGTTAGGTTAGGTTTGTCGGGAAAGAGGACAGGTGTTTCCTGACGTGGGTCTTAGTCATATGATGACCCACAGCTGGAGCTTCAAGTACCTCATTCTTCAGCACCTTATCCACCCTATGGAGGGCATCGCAAGACCATATGGATACGCAAAATGCCTAGGAACTAGGGCCCATTAGGGTTTGCAGGAGTACATTTGTATTTAAGAGGTAGACGACGCATATAGTTTAATCGTGAGGATTAAACGGTAATCAGATTTTCACAAAATTTTACAGACAAGAACCTAAAGTCAGTTTCTGACCAGCCGGGATGTGGCTCGTACGTCGCTTTACGTGCGGCCAGGCAGTAGCAGCCTGATTGATCAGGCTCTGAATCACCACGAAACCTGGTCACGGACCTGGCCTCGGGGGGGAGGGGGCGTTGAACCCCGAAACTTCCTTCAGGTATACTCCAGGAATACACAAAATGGTAAAGTCTGCACCAAGATACACGAGTTAATAGGGTTACCAAAGCTTATGCCTTGGTAGCCCTATTAACCGTGTAACATATATATTTGTTAGAAGGTTTGGATTTGAGAAAAACCTGCTTGGTATGGACCAGCAGACCTGCTGTAGTGTTCCTCTTTTCTTATGTTCTTATTTTGAATTTCCCTCTACCCAAGTCGAATTAAGAGGCAACTGTTCTGGACATTTAAAGCTAAACTGCTGGGAGTTTTGGTGGTTTTCTGAAATATTTCAGGCTAGAGCATAAGAATAGAGGAACACTGCAGGGGGTGGCTTAAGTAGCTTTGGTCAAGGGGCACCTGCACATGCTAATTGTGCCTAGAATCTGGCCCTAGTTGCCGCACACAAGCCTTAAATGTTGCAATCCGATCGGCTGAGGAGTTCTCGAGTTACGAGCGAAATAAAATCGAAAATTAGGAAGAAAAAAATTAGTCCAGAACTTCAAGGTATCTCTTCTGGGACACCTTTGTTTTATTATTATTCTTGTGTATTGTTTGTAAATGTTGTTTGTGACTTATTGTTGCAATTGTTATTCATAACATATTGTTTGTAAATATCATTGCTGCTCTCTGTCATTGTAATTCTTGTTTGCAACTGCTTATAATTATTGTCGTTGTTTGTAACTGACGTCCCACATCATAAAAATCATTGAAAGAATGCTAAGAAGCAGGATTGCAAATCACCTGGATTCCCAAAATCTGCACAATCCAGGGCAACATGGTTTCAGGGCAAGTCACTCCTGCCTCTCACAACTACTGGATCACTATGATATGGTCTTGGATGCACTGGAAGGAAATCAGAATGCAGATGTAATATACACAGACTTTGCAAAAGCATTTGACAAATGCGATCATGGCGTAATAGCCCATAAAATACGTGCTAAAGGAATAACTGGGAAAGTGGGGAGATGGATCTTCAACTTCCTAACAAATCGAACACAAAGAGTAGTGGTCAACAGAGTTAAATCGGAGGCTGCCATAGTGAAGAGCTCTGTTCCACAAGGCACAGTACTCGCCCCCCTCTTATTCCTCATCCTCATATCAGACATAGACAGAGATATACATCACAGCACCGTATCATCCTTTGCGGATGATACTAGGATCTGCATGAGGCTGTCATCTGCTGAGGACGCGGTTACCCTCCAAGAAGATATAAACAAAGTTTTCCAGTGGGCAACGGTAAACAATATGATGTTCAATGAGGACAAATTCCAACTACTCCGTTATGGAAAACTGGAGGAGATAATAACTAGAACAGAGTATACTACTGACTCCGGCCATACAATAGAGCGGAAAAGTAATGTAAGTGACCTGGGAGTAGTAATGTCTGAGGATCTCACTTTCAAGGATTACAACAGTGCCACGATCACAAGTGCAAAGAAAATGATAGGATGGATAATGAGAACGTTCAAAACCAGAGATGCCAAGCCAATGATGATACTTTTCAAACCACTTGTTCTCTCTAGGCTGGAATACTGCTGTACATTAACATCTCCATTCAAAGCAGGTGAAATTGCAGATCTCGAGAGTGTACAGAGAGCCTTTACTGCACGTACAAGTTCTGTCAAGCACCTTAACTACTGGGAAGGCTTGGAAGCACTTGACTTGTACTCGTTGGAACGCAGGAGGGAGAGATGTATCATAATCTACACTTGGAAAATCTTGGAAGGAATGGTCCCAAATCTGCACACAGAAATCACTCCCTACGAAAATAAAAGACTGGGTAGGCGATGCAAAATGCCCCCAATTAAAAGTAGGGGCGCCATTGGTACACTAAGGGAAAACACCATAAGTGTCCGGGGCCCAAGACTGTTCAACAGCCTCCCACCAAGCATAAGGGGAATTACCAATGAACCCCTGACTGCCTTCAAGAGAGAGCTGGATACCTAAAGTCAGTGCCGGATCAGCCGGGCTGTGGCTCGTACGTTGGACTGCGTGCGGCCAGCAGTAACAGCCTAGTTGATCAGGCCCTGATCCACCGGGAGGCCTGGTCATGGACCGGGCCGCGGGGGCGTTGATCCCCGGAATAACCTCCAGGTCATTGTCATTTTTGTTTGTAATTGAAAATTTTTGTAATTGTTGCACCGCCATTGTCAACACCATTTTCTGGAGGACATTTTGAGCTCGAAATTGAGACTTAGAGTTTGTACCTCGGTATGAACAGATATACAGTAGAGTGTAAATTTGGGACAGGAGTAAATTTTGTGGTTGTCTTATAATATGTCTTAGTCTCCAGCTTCATTAATGTAGTCTGTGCTCTTTTCTTTTCAGAAAAGTTTTCTACGGACTTCTGGCAACCATCCATATGTGGTGTTGCCCTGCGACTCTCGTCAGTGCTACAACAGCTGTTGTTCTGTAAGGCTATTCCTGCAAGCGTGTTCTGTGAGTGAATGTGGTTTCGCCAAATTCTCCCCTTCGGCGTGCAAGTATTGTACCTCTTAGAAAAAATGCTGATTTGAGTATCAGAAAAAATGCTGATTTGAGTATCAGACTGATCACCGAAAATTTGAGCCTAACAAAGTTAACTGTTGGTGGGAGTCTGAAGAGAACTGACGACTCTGGTGAGTATGGATCGCTGTGTCGAGGAAGATGTGGAAGAAAACGCGAGACAACACCTCACTATGACAAGGTTATCATAAGAAAGTGTGAAGGATCCCAAGAAAACAAGCAAAGATCTATAGAGAGATTTGTCTTCAGCTGGAGTAAATGTTGATTCTTCAACTGTTCAACGAAGGCTCCTTGAAGTTAGCAGGACTGCCAGAAAGCCGATAAAGAAACAATTAGTGACTTTTGCTATGAAGAAAAAACGGTTGCGATGGGCATTCGATCCTAAGGGAAGGATGACAGATGAATGGAGAAAAATTATATTTTCAGATGAGGTGTATTTTGAAGTATATAAGTACAGATCAATGGTAGCGAGACACAGAGCAAAGGCGAATCTCTTAGGAATGGACACATTCAACAAACACCAAAACATTCATTTAAGATATTTTGGGGTAGTTTTACTGTATAGACTTTCCTGATGGAGAAGGTATTTTCCAGCAGGATCTTGCTCCATGCCACACTTCCAGAAAAATACCGACATTCTTCAACGAAAGTCTGCTAAGCTTTCTAAACTGATCTGGAAACTCTCCTGACTCCAGCCCAACTGAGGTTACGGGCAATAACCAAACGCAGGATCTCAAAACAGAACATGCCAAAACGTGTTCAACATTGATGGATTCTATACCAAAGTGTGTAGCAATGTTTATAAAACCAAAGGATAGTAATATCTCTTATATCAGTTATATCAGTTATCTGTGACATCATTACCTTGTATTTTTCAAATAAATATTAATTTTCCAAGTGTCTTATTTCATCACTGCCCCAATTAATATGAACACTACTGTATTTTGCTGGGAAAGAATACACAAATTTAGTATAACGCGATCGCATTATACAGTAAAGTTCAGTGCGATCGTGTAATTTGTTCTTGGGAGTTAAGAACTGAGTGAGGAACGGGAGATGGAAGAAGAAAGGAGGGGAAGCAAGGATGAGAAGAGAGGAAGACGGAAAGGGGAAATAGTGATTGAGGGGAGTGAATGGAGGAATGGATTAGATGAGAGGAAGAGAGGGAAGTGAACTTGACTCAAGAAATCGTAATGACACGATTGCAAACAAACCATACCCCGGCCGGGATTGAACCCGCGGTCATAGTCTCAAAACTCCAGCCCGTCGCGTTAGCCACTAGACCAGCTAGCCACAATAAGATTCATCCAACTAGGTATATTTCTACACCATAGGAAGGTTAGCACAGGCACCACTGTGACCACAAATGCAAGTTTTTACAGACGATCTCCAGCTAGCGTGGCCGTGACGAACTCTAGCTCAAGTCCCTTCACTGTCGTCAACATGACTCAATGGTGTAGAAATATACCTAGTTGGATGAATCTTATTGTGGCTAGCTGGTCTAGTGGCTAACGCGACGGGCTGGAGTTTTGAGACTCTATGACCGCGGGTTCAATCCCGGCCGGGGGTATGGTTTTTTAGGGAAGTGAAATAAGAACAGGGAATCGAGATGAAGGATAAAGGGGATAAATGAGAGGGTGGGATAGGAAGGAGAAAGGAAGGGTGAAGGGAATAGAGGGAAGGTGAGGAGGGGATATCTCTCCCCCCACACGTGCCGAGGGGTATGTTGGGGATAGGGGAGGGGAAGAGGGGGAATAACCCTCCCCCTACACGTGCCAATGAGGGCGTGTTGGGGATTATAATCGCTGCTCTATTTATTACCTCTGTTGGCGGGATTACCGGGATTTATCAGACTGTTGCTGGGATTACTCTGGGGTGGGAGGTAGGGGATAGAACAGACTAAATTCTTTGATTATCATGAGTTGGGGGAAAGGTTATGTTGTGGGCACCCAGCCACCCCTCACCGCCCCCTCTCAAACACTACCACCCACCATCCCTTCTCAACACTACCCCCACCCTCCCTCAACCACTACCACCCCACCACCCCCTCAACCACTACCACCCCAACCACCCCCTCTCAACCAGTATCACCCCCACCATCCCTTCTCAACCACTACCATCGCAATCACCCCCTCTCAACCACTACCATCCCAACCACCCAATCTCAACCACTATCACCCCACCACCCCTTCTCAACCACTACCACCCCCCTTAATCACTACCACCCCTACCACCCCCTCTCAACCACTACCACCCCTTCTCAACCACTACCACCTCCCTCAACCACTACCACCCCAACCACCCCCTCTCAACCACCCCCCTCTTAAATACTACCACCCCCTCTCAACCACCCCCCTCTTAAATACTACCACCCCCTCTCCCCCCTTTGCTTCCTCCTACACCCAAAATCCACCAACACACTTCAAATTCCCTCTCTTCCCTATCCAGCCACCTATCCTTCCCCTCCATCCCTCCCAACCTATCCCCCCCTCTCACCCAGGTTCCAGTAGGTTGTAATTAAGTGTTGTAATGAAGTGTTATTAATAGCGTTATAATTAAGGTTGTGACGCGGTTGCCACCACCAGGTGCAACAACCTCTTCCTAATTACCTGTCCCTAAGTATCTGTCCCTAATTACCTGTCCCTAATTGCCTGCCTCTACCTCTGTCTAATTACTTGTCAGTAATTACCTCTCCTTAATTATCTGCTCCTAGTTACCTGTTCTTAATTACCTGTCTTTAATTACCTGTTTGTTGTGGCCTGTTTGTTATTAAATTTGCGAGGGGAGGAGTTTAATCCCTGTATTGTCACGTACTCCAGGAAGTCCTCTTTGGAATCGGATTGTATCGTATTGTATGGTTGTATTGCATTGTATCTTTTGTTGCATTGTATCGTTTTGTTGTATCGTTGTATTGTTTAGTATCACTGTATCGCTGTATAGTACTATGTCGTTGTATCATTGTATTATGTCGTATCATTGTATTATGTTGTATCATTGCATTATATCATTGTATTGTGTCGTATCGTTGTATCATTGTATTTTGTCACTGTATCGGTGTATTGTATCGTTGTATCACTGTAATGTATCGTTGTATTGGCTCGTTGTAATGTACCATTGTATTATATAATTGTATCGCATTGCATCACTGTGTTGCATCATTTCACAAATCATTGCACTTCTGCACCAAGATTCTGGGAGAGCAATATAGTGGTACGACTCGTGACGCACAGTACGTCATTCCTCGGAACAAACATACGCGCCTTATGTCTTCAGACTTATGTCTTCAGACTTACTGTCTTCAGACTTATGTCTTCAGACTTACTGTCTTCAGACTTACGTCTTGTGACTTATTAAGGAAGGTGACGGATACTGAGGAAGCTGCCTGGAATCAGAAATTTTGACACAGCCGATGGCAAAATTGTATAATACTATCCAGAGGTTATCTATCATTATTAATATTGTCCAGAGGTTATTCATTATTGTATAATAATATATCCAGGAGTTATTCATCGTTGTGTTGTGTATAATACAAGTGTATATTTTTATGTGTTAGTATTTCTCTTTGGAGTTATAGATGGTGAAGGGCTCTTGATCACAGGAATTGGAGCTTCCCTCTCCCTTCCTTGGATCAAACTTGACTAGCTAAGGTAAATGGTAATGGTCCCTATTCCACAGGTGCTGTACTTACACTCTCTGTTTCTGCCTCCATCACCCCTCCCTCACATGCTTCCCTCACCCCTCCCTCACCTGCCTCCATCACCCCTCCCTCACATGCTTCCATCACCCCTCCCTCACCTGCCTCCATCACCCCTCCCTCACCTGCCTCACCTGCTTCCATCACCCCTCCCTCATCTACCTCCATCACCCCTCCCTCACCTGCCTCCATCACCTGCCGATCGTGCTAACTCTTGCCTTGGCTTACCGTCTCTCTCTTCCCCTCAGATGCATGGCTACGGTGCTGAGATGTGCGCAGCGGCGGACCTCCTGGGGCCGCAGTCCCAGATGCACCCGCAACCGCAGCCGCAGCAGTCGCAGCAGCAGCACCAGCCGCAGCACCAGCCGCACCCCGACTCCAAGTACGACACGGGTCCATTCGACGACTCCGTTCACAGCGACTCCTACGTGTCGTACCTTGAATCGGACGACTCCATGACGGCCCCGCTAAGCACGACCACCAGCCCCTGATGGTTGAGGCCCCGGGTAGTCGTCACAGCGTAGCTAAGTCGTCGTTTTCACCGTCGTTGTCGTCGTCCCCTCCTCTCCCGTCGTTGCTGTCAAATCATCCCATCTCAACTCACCACATGTTCCTCCTGGTGGGAGGTTGAAGCACAAGCCGGGGCCAGGTGGTGGTTGTTGCTGCTGCAAATTGTGGTAGTTGTGGTAGCGGTCGCGGCAGTGACATCATAAAAGCGACGTCAACAGTGGCCCACACACTGTTAAAGAAGCAGTGGTGAGGCCAGTGGTAAACACATCGTGGACTGACTCTCTTATACTCCGACTGGAAAAAACACAAGATGATAGATACACGCGCGTCAGGGGTGTACTTCAGTGTTGAGAAAAGCACTGATGACAGGTCTTGTTATAGAGACCTGAACTATAGCAGGTCACACAGGGGCTGAAGTGTGAGCTACAGTATGTCACGCGGGGGCTGCAGTAGGAACTACAGCAGGTCACACGGGGGCTGCTATGGGAACTAAAACAGATCACGAGGCTGCAGTGTGAACTACAGATCACACGGGAGTTGCTGTAGGAACTATAGCAGGTCACACGGGGGCTGCAGTAGGAACTATAGCAGGTCACACGGGGGCTGCAGAAGGGACTATAGCAGTTCACACGGGGGCTACAGTGTTTGTGTTCTACAGGTCACGTTGAAGAGACCTAAATTTCCAGATGTGAATCTGCTGTGACTTGAACCTCGACCTGATCGACTCTGGAGACAAAAAAACGTGTCATCCACTTGTTTTCCAATTGTAAAGAAATGTAACCGAAGATACTTTCCCGAAGTCTGAAATTCGACGGAATTTGGCTGGTGTCTAGTTGATTAAAAATTAGAACCTACTCAATTTCCTGTTTAATGTTCCAAATATGCTACACAAGTGCCAGGGAACGTTAACAATGTTCACCATCATTGTGAACACTTCCATGGAGGTTCAGTTCAAGGTGTTTTAAAACTGCATTTCTGTGTTCATAAAAAAAGTGTCCAGATTTTTTTGTATCTATGGTGTGTGGGACACTATAAGTGTGTGTGTGTGTGTGTGTGTGTGTGTGTGTGTGTGTGTGTGTGGAGGCCACATGTCCTTAAACCTGATTCTCTCCAAGGGACTGATCCCCCTAGACTCCTATGTTAACTTTAAGGCACAAAATATGATCATTATTTGTACTGTGTGAACAATGTTCAACTTTTTAACACGAGATCTACCTAACTATTATTAAAATATTTTTTATGCTATTATAATAATTTTGCAGCAGCTTTAATTGTTGAATTGTGTGATGATTGTAAATGTTGTTTGTGTTCTTAGTTCTTATATTTCTTCCCTCTTAGTTCTTCCATATCTTCCCTCTTAGTTCTTCCATATCTTCCCTCTTAGTTCTTCCATATCTTCCCTCTTAGTTCTTCCATATCTTCCCTCTTAGTTCTTCCATATCTTCCCTCTTAGTTCTTCCATATCTTCCCTCTTAGTTCTTCCATATCTTCCCTCTTAGTTCTTCCATATCTTCCCTCTTAGTTCTTCCATATCTTCCCTCTTAGTTCTTCCATATCTTCCCTCTTAGTTCTTCCATATCTTCCCTCTTAGTTCTTCCATATCTTCCCTCTTAGTTCTTCCATATCTTCCCTCTTAGTTCTTCCATATCTTCCCTCTTAGTTCTTCCATATCTTCCCTCTTAGTTCTTCCATATCTTCCCTCTTAGTTCTTCCATATCTTCCCTCTTAGTTCTTCCATATCTTCCCTCTTAGTTCTTCCATATCTTCCCTCTTAGTTCTTCCATATCTTCCCTCTTAGTTCTTCCATATCTTCCCTCTTAGTTCTTCCATATCTTCCCTCTTAGTTCTTCCATATCTTCCCTCTTAGTTCTTCCATATCTTCCCTCTTAGTTCTTCCATATCTTCCCTCTTAGTTCTTCCATATCTTCCCTCTTAGTTCTTCCATATCTTCCCTCTTAGTTCTTCCATATCTTCCCTCTTAGTTCTTCCATATCTTCCCTCTTAGTTCTTCCATATCTTCCCTCTTAGTTCTTCCATATCTTCCCTCTTAGTTCTTCCATTTCTTCCCTCTTTCTCCTCTTTCTTCCCACTATCTTTACTCCCTTATACAATATCTTTCTTTTCCAATAATTCCAATATTTTTTTTTTTTTTCACTAACTTCTCCTCTGGTGTTTTATTTTCCTTACTTCGTTCCGTCTGTTCCTCTCACTGGCGAGTTTCACTAACATCTTTCTCCTCCTTATCTTCTCCCTCCTTTCTCTAGCCATTTTTCATCCATTTTTTTCACTATGGTTGTCTTCTTTCGTCCTTATTCCCCTCCTTCCTTTCTTGTCTTTCTCTCCTTCCCTTTCTTATTCTCACCGTTCCTTCATTCCTTACTTCCCTCCTACTTTCCTCCTTCTCCGCAGACACGAGCAGTTCATCCTGACGAGTGAAGTGTATGTCAGATCTATCATTGAAGTGTATGTCAGATCTATCATTGAAGTGTATGTGAGATCTATCATTGAAGTGTATGTGAGATCTATCATTGAAGTGTATGTGAGATCTATCATTGAAGTGTATGTCAGATCTATCATTGAAGTGTATGTGAGATCTATCATTGAAGTGTATGTGAGATCTATCATTGAAGTGTATGTCAGATCTGTCATTGAAGTGTATGTCAGATCTATCATTGAAGTGTATGTCAGATCTATCATTGAAGTGTATGTGAGATCTATCATTGAAGTGTATGTGAGATCTATCATTGAAGTGTATGTGAGAACTATCATTGAAGTGTATGTGAGATCTATCATTGAAGTGTATGTCAGATCTATCATTGAAGTGTATGTTAGATCTATCATTGAAGTGTATGTCAGATCTATCACTGAAGTGTATGTGAGAACTATCATTGAAGTGTATGTCAGATCTATCATTGAAGTGTATGTCAGATCTATCATCGAAGTGTATGTCAGATCTATCATTGAAGTGTATGTCAGATCTATCATTGAAGTGTATGTCAGATCTGTCATTGAAGTGTACGAGAGATCTATCATTGAAGTGTACGAGAGATCTATCATTGAAGTGTACGAGAGATCTATCATTGAAGTGTACGAGAGATCTATCATTGAAGTGTACGAGAGATCTATCATTGAAGTGTACGAGAGATCTATCATTGAAGTGTACGAGAGATCTATCATTGAAGTGTACGAGAGATCTATCATTGAAGTGTACGAGAGATCTATCACTGAAGTGTACGAGAGATCTATCATTAAAGTGTTCCATCTACCGCCCACAATTTCAGTACTAACCTACAACACACTTGCAACACGTCGCAACACCCTTGTAGCGGGTGTGTCGCAACACGTCGCAACACCCTTGTAGCGGGTGTTTCGCAACACGTCGCTACACCCTTGTAGCGGGTGTGTCGCAACACGTCGCAACACCCTTGTAGCGGGTGTGTCGCAACACGTCGCAACACCCTTGTAGCGGGTGTGTCGCAACACGTCGCTACACCCTTGTAGCGGGTGTGTCGCAACACGTCGCAACACCCTTGTAGCGGGTGTGTCGCAACACGTCGCAACACCCTTGTAGCGGGTGTGTCGCAACACGTCGCAACACCCTTGTAGCGGGTGTGTCGCAACACGTCGCAACACCCTTGTAGCGGGTGTATCGTCATGCAGGGTAAGACTCTTGATTCAAAATACTGGAGTTACTCTTCCCTCTTCCTTGGATCAAACCAGGCGCTACACGACCCTGATGGGTTTAGCGTTCCCACCCTCCGCTTCCCCATGATAATTATAGAGGTGTTGAGCGTTATCTCCTGGGCTCCGTTTAATGCATTTTTTTAGCTGATGGAACATAAGGAGAGCCAGAGGAGACATGATCACAATATACCAAATACTGAGACACGAGGTTTGATTGCTTCCGTGCGAGGACAGTGAAGACGAGGTGTGTCTTAGGAAGGAATCAGGCGCTGTATCACCCACACGGGTTTAGCGCAGGCCAGCTCAATGAATGGATTTCCCCTCTTTCAAGGGGGAAACGACTTGAAACTAGAGTGCTCTTGAGCCAAGGATTTGGAGTCATCTACGTTGTTGGATCAATTTTAATTATTTCTTCAGCGCAGTTACTAAACAACAGCTTCCCCAGGAAACTAGCAAGAATAATACTGAATGACCCTTGTGGTTTAGCGCTTCTTTTTGATTATAACACTAATACTAATAATACAAATAATATCAATCATAAAAAATGTCAATATCAATTATTTTTTATTTATTAACACATCGGCCGTCTCCCACCAAGGCAAGGTGACCCCAAAAAAAAAAATTAACACCATCATTCACTCCATCACTGTCTCACCAGTAGTGCACTGACACTACAGTTATAAAACTGCAACATTAATAATAATGGTATATATATCTGGAGAGAGTTCCGGGGGTCAACGCCCCCGCGGCCCGGTCTGTGACCAGGCCTCCTTAGGTCAGTGTCCCAGGATGCGACCCACACCAGTCGACTAACACCCAGGTACCCATTTTACTGATGGGGAACATAGACAACAGGTGGAAAGAAACACGTCCAATGTTTCTACCCTGGCTGGGAATCGAACCCAGGCCCTCACCGTGTGAAGCGAGAGCGTTAACCACCAGGCCACCATGGTAGTACATGCATTCAAAAGAAAAGGAGTGAACACATCAGTTACCCAAAATGGAATTGCTGGGTAGAGGAGCTCCCTAGGGTTCAACCCCCCAGCAGACAACTAGGCGAGTACAACGAAACTTTATAAATTACTAAATATAATTTCAATACAACAATAAATTGCATCAGTATAATAGTGTAACCTGTCGGCAACACCCGCAGTGTAACCTGGCGGCAACACCCGCAGTGTAACCTGGCGGCAACACCCGCAGTGTAACCTGGCGGCAACACCCGCAGTGTAACCTGGCGGCAACACCCGCAGTGTAACCTGGCGGCAACACCCGCAGTGTAACCTGGCGGCAACACCCGCAGTGTAACCTGGCGGCAACACCCGCAGTGTAACCTGGCGGCAGCACCCGCAGTGTAACCTGGCGGCAACACCCGCAGTGTAACCTGGCGGCAACACCCGCAGTGTAACCTGGCGGCAACACCCGCAGTGTAACCTGGCGGCAACACCCGCAGTGTAACCTGGCGGCAGCACCCGCAGTGTAACCTGGCGGCAGCACCCGCAGTGTAACCTGGCGGCAACACCCGCAGTGTAACCTGGCGGCAACACCCGCAGTGTAACCTGGCGGCAACACCCGCAGTGTAACCTGGCGGCAACACCCGCAGTGTAACCTGGCGGCAACACCCGCAGTGTAACCTGGCGGCAACACCCGCAGTGTAACCTGGCGGCAACACCCGCAGTGTAACCTGGCGGCAACACCCGCAGTGTAACCTGGCGGCAACACCCGCAGTGTAACCTGGCGGCAACACCCGCAGTGTAACCTGGCGGCAACACCCGCAGTGTAACCTGGCGGCAACACCCGCAGTGTAACCTGGCGGCAACACCCGCAGTGTAACCTGGCGGCAACACCCGCAGTGTAACCTGGCGGCAACACCCGCAGTGTAACCTGGCGGCAACACTCGCAGTGTAACCTGGCGGCAACACTCGCATTGTAACCTGGCGGCAACACTCGCATTGTAACCTGGCGGCAACACCCGCAGTGTAACCTGGCGGCAACACCCGCAGTGTAACCTGGCGGCAACACCCGCATTGTAACCTGGCGGCAACACTCGCAGTGTAACCTGGCGGCAACACCCGCAGTGTAACCTGGCGGCAACACCCGCAGTGTAACCTGGCGGAAACACCCGCAGTGTAACCTGGCGGCAACACTCGCAGTGTAACCTGGCGGCAACACCCGCAGTGTAACCTGGCGGCAACACCCGCAGTGTAACCTGGCGGCAACACCCGCAGTGTAACCTGGCGGCAACACCCGCAGTGTAACCTGGCGGCAACACCCGCAGTGTAACCTGGCGGCAACACTCGCAGTGTAACCTGGCGGCAACACCCGCAGTGTAACCTGGCGGCAACACCCGCAGTGTAACCTGGCGGCAACACCCGCAGTGTAACCTGGCGGCAACACCCGCAGTGTAACCTGGCGGCAACACCCGCAGTGTAACCTGGCGGCAACACTCGCAGTGTAACCTGGCGGCAACACCCGCAGTGTAACCTGGCGGCAACACCCGCAGTGTAACCTGGCGGCAACACCCGCAGTGTAACCTGGCGGCAACACCCGCAGTGTAACCTGGCGGCAACACTCGCAGTGTAACCTGGCGGCAACACCCGCAGTGTAACCTGGCGGCAACACTCGCAGTGTAACCTGGCGGCAACACCCGCAGTGTAACCTGGCGGCAACACCCGCAGTGTAACCTGGCGGCAACACCCGCAGTGTAACCTGGCGGCAACACCCGCAGTGTAACCTGGCGGCAACACCCGCAGTGTAACCTGGCGGCAACACCCGCAGTGTAACCTGGCGGCAACACCCGCAGTGTAACCTGGCGGCAACACCCGCAGTGTAACCTGGCGGCAACACCCGCAGTCTTTACTAAAATTATCTACAAATAAGGATTACTAATTACCTTAATGTTCTCTGATATTAATATGAGTGGAGAGGTTAGTGGAGGGGTGAGTGGAGCAGTGTGTGGAGCTGAGAGTGGAACAGTGGAGCAGTGTGTGGAGCTGTGAGTGGAACAGTGGAGCAGTGTGTGGAGCGGTGAGTGGAGGGGTGAGTGGAGCAGTGTGTGGAGTGGAGCAGTGTGTGGAGTGGTGAGTGAAACAGTGGAGCAGTGTGTGGAGCGGTGAGTGGAGGGGTGAGTGGAGCAGTGTGTGGAGCGGTGAGTGGAGGAGTGGAGCAGTGTGTGGAGCGGTGAGTGGAACAGTGTGTGGAGCTGAGAGTGGAGGAGTGGAGCAGTGTGTGGAGCGGTGAGTGGAGCAGTGTGTGGAGCTGAGAGTGGAGGAGTGGAGCAGTGTGTGGAGCGGTGAGTGGAGCAGTGTGTGGAGTGGAGCAGTGTGTGGAGCGGTGAGTGGAGGAGTGGAGCAGTGTGTGGAGCGGTGAGTGGAACAGTGTGTGGAGCTGAGAGTGGAGGAGTGGAGCAGTGTGTGGAGCGGTGAGTGGAACAGTGGAGCAGTGTGTGGAGCGGTGAGTGGAGGGGTGAGTGGAGCAGTGTGTGGAGCGATGAGTGGAGGAGTGGAGCAGTGTGTGGAGCGGTGAGTGGAACAGTGTGTGGAGCTGAGAGTGGAGGAGTGGAGCAGTGTGTGGAGCGGTGAGTGGAGCAGTGTGTGGAGTGGAGCAGTGTGTGGAGCGGTGAGTGGAGGAGTGGAGCAGTGTGTGGAGCGGTGAGTGGAACAGTGTGTGGAGCTGAGAGTGGAGGAGTGGAGCTGAGAGTGGAGGAGTGGAGCAGTGTGTGGAACGGTGAGTGGAGGAGTGAAGCAGTGTGTGGAGCAGTGAGTGGAACAGTGTGTGGAGCTGAGAGTGGAGGAGTGGAGCAGTGTGTGGAGCGGTGAGTGGAGCAGTGTGTGGAGCTGAGAGTGGAGGAGTGGAGCAGTGTGTGGAGATGAGAGTGGAGGAGTGGAGCGGTAAGTGGAGCAGTGTCTGAAGCGGTGAATGGAGGAGTGAAGCAGTGTGTGGAGCGGTGAGTGGAGGAGTGAAGCAGTGTGTGGAGCGGTGAGTGGAGGAGTGAAGCAGTGTGTGGAGCGGTGAGTGGAGCAGTATGTGGAGTGGTGAATGGAGTGATGAATGGAGCAGTGTGTGGAGCGGTGAGTGGAGCAGTGTGTGGAGTGGTGAATGGAGTGATGAGTGGAGCAGTGTGTGGAGCGGTGAGTGGAGGAGTGGAGCAGTGTGTGGAGCGGTGAGTGGATCGGTGAGTGGAGCAGTGTGTGGAGTGGTGAGTGGAGCGGTGAGTGGAGGAGTGAAGCAGTGTGTCGAGCGGTGAGTGGAGGAGTGAAGCAGTGTGTGGAGCGGTGAGTGGAGAAGTGTGTGGAGTGGTGAATGGAGTGATGATTGGAGCAGTGCGTGGAGCGGTGAGTGGAGGAGTGGAGAAGTGTGTGGAGCGGTGAGTGGAGGAGTGAAGCAGTGTGTGGAGCGGTGAGTGGAGGAGTGAAGCAGTGTATGGAGCGGTTAGTGGAGGAGTGGAGCAGTGTGTGGAGTGGTGAATGGAGTGATGAGTGGAGTAGTGTGTGGAGCGGTGAGTGGAGCAGTGTGTGAAGCGGTGAGTGGAGTAGTGAAGCAGTGTATGGAGCGGTGAGTGGAGGAGTGAAGCAGTGTGTGGAGCGGTGAGTGGAGCAGTGTGTGGAGTGGTGAATGGAGTGATGAGTGGAGCAGTGTGTGGAGCGGTGAGTGGATGAGTGGAGCAGTGTGTGGAGCGGAGAGTGGAGCAGTGTTTGGTGCGGTGAGTGGAGGAGTGGAGCAGTGTGTGGAGCTGTGAGTGGAGCAGTGTGTGGAGTGGTGAATGGAGTGATGAGTGGAGCAGTGTGTGGAGCGGTGAGTGGATGAGTGGAGCAGTGTGTGGAGCGGAGAGTGGAGCAGTGTTTGGTGCGGTGAGTGGAGGAGTGGAGCAGTGTGTGGAGCGGTGAGTGGAGGAGTGGAGCAGTGTGTGGAGCTGTGAGTGGAGCTGTGTGTGGAGCTGTGAGTGGAGCGGTGAGTGGAGGAGTGGAGCAGTGTGTGGAGCTGTGAGTGGAGCGGTGAGTGGAAGAGTGGAGCAGTGTGTGGAGCTGTGAGTGGAGCTGTGAGTGGAGCTGTGAGTGGAGCTGTGAGTGGAGCTGTGTGTGGAGCTGTGAGTGGAGGAGTGGAACAGTGTGTGGAGCGGTGAGTGGAGGAGTGGAACAGTGTGTGGAGCGGTGAGTGGATCAGTGTGTGGAGTGGCGAGTGGAACGAAGAATGGAGCAGTGTGTGGAGCGGTGAGTGGAGGAGTGAAGCAGTGTGTGGAGTGGTAAGTGGAGCAGTGTGTGGAGTGGTGAGTGGAGCAGTGTGTGGAGCGGTGAGCGGAGCAGTGTGGAGCGGTGAGTGGAGCAGTGTGTGGAGCAGCGAGTGGAGCGATGAGTGGAGCAGTGTGGTGCGGTAAGTGGAGCAACCTGTGGAGCGGTGAGTGGAGCGGTAAGTGGAGCAGTGTGTGGAGCAGCGAGTGGAGCGATGAGTGGAGCAGTGTGGTGCGGTGAGTGGAGCAGCGAGTGGAGCGATGAGTGGAGCAGTGTGTGGTGCGGTAAGTGGAGAGGTGAGTGGAGCAGTGTGTGGAGCAGTGAGTGGAGCAGTGAGTGGAGCGATGAGTGGAGCGGTGAGTGGAGCAGCGAGTGGAGCGATGAGTGGAGCAGTGTGGGGAGCGGTGAGTGGATGAGTGGAGCAGTGTGTGGAGCGGTAAGTGGAGAAGTGGAGCAGTGTGTGGAGCAGTGTGTGGGAGCGGTGAGTGGAGGAGTGGAGCAGTGTGTGGAGCTGTGAGTGGAGCAGTGTGTGGAGCGGCGAGTGGATGAGTGAAGCAGTGTGTGGAGCGGTGAGTGGAGCAGTGTGTGGAGCAGTGTGTGGAGCGGTGAGTGGAGCAGTGTGTGGAGCAGTGTGTGGAGCTGTGAGTGGAGCAGTGTGTGGAGCTGTGAGTGGAGCAGTGTGTGGAGCAGTGTGTGGAGCAGTGTGTGGAGCGGTGAGTGGAGCAGTGTGTGGAGCGGTGAGTGGAGCAGTGTTTGGAGCAGTGTGTGGAGTGGTGAGTGGAGGAGTGAGTGGAGCAGTGTGTGGAGCGGTAAGTGGAGCAGTGTGTGGAGCGGTGAATGGAGCGATGAGTGGAGCAGTGTGTGGAGCGGTGAGTGGAGGAGTGGAGCAGTGTGTGGAACGGTGAGTGGAGGAGTGGAGTAGTGTGTGGAGCGGTGAGTGGAGCAGTATGTGGAGTGGTGAGTGGAGCGATGAGTGGAACAGTGTGTGGAGCGGTGAGTGGAGCGATGAGTGGAGCAGTGTGTGGAGCGGTGAGTGGAGGAGTGGAGCAGTGTGTGGAGCGGTGAGTGGAGCAGTATGTGGAGTGGTGAGTTGAGCGATGAGTGGAACAGTGTGTGGAGCGGTGAGTGGAGCGATGAGTGGAGCAGTGTGTGGAGTGGTGAGTTGAGCGATGAGTGGAACAGTGTGTGGAGCGGTGAGTGGAGCGATGAGTGGAGCAGTGTGTGGAGCGGTGAGTGGAGCAGTATGTGGAGTGGTGAGTTGAGCGATGAGTGGAACAGTGTGTGGAGCGGTGAGTGGAGCAGTGTGTGGAGCGTAGAGTGGAGCAGTGTGTGGAGCGGTGAGTGGAGGAGTGGAGTAGTGTGTGGAGCGGTGAGTGGAGCAGTATGTGGAGTGGTGAGTGGAGCGATGAGTGGAACAGTGTGTGGAGCGGTGAGTGGAGCAGTGTGTGGAGCGTAGAGTGGAGCAGTGTGTGGAGTGGTGAGTGGAAGGATGAGTGGAGCAGTGAGTGGAGGAGTGGAGCAGTGTGTGGAGCGTTGAGTGGAGCAGTGTGTGGAGCGGAGAGTGGAGCAGTGTGTGGAGTGGTGAGTGGAGCAGTGTGTGGAGCGGTGAGTGGAGCAGCGTGTGGAGCGGTGAGTGGAGCAGTGTGTGTGGAGCGGTGAGTGGAGTAGTGGAGCATTGTGAGGAACGGTGAGTAAAGGAATGTGTGGAGCAGTGTCTGGAGGAGTGGAGTGGAGTGGAGCAGAGTTTCTCTTAACCAGTAGAGGTGAGTACAGCCGCAGTGTTGCTGCTTCACTATTCTGTGTGATACTTGTACTTGTAACAAAAGTTTGGTTTCTCAGTCATTTTTCATCACCCAGGATGACTCACAGTGGCAGACTTCAGTAGTGTCAGCCTGAGCTGGCAGACTTCAGTAGTGTCAGTCTGAGCTGGCAGACTTCAGTAGTGTCAGTCTGACCTGGCAGACTTCGTAGTGTCAGCCTGAGCTGGCAGACTTCAGTAGTGTCAGTCTGAGTTGGGAGACTTCAGTAGTGTCAGTCTGAGCTGGCAGACTTTAGTAGTGTCAACAATGAGAATATCGTGCAGTATACCATTAAAGGTTCATCAGCTACGACAGCATCAAAGGTCACCTTCCAGCACAGCTGCAATTACTATCACTTGACAGTTACCATCTCTCAGGATGACCTCTCCCACACACAACACACGTGGATTTATGAAGATATCTCCAGCATCACTGACACGGGCAATAATAAGTGAATGTAGGAGAGAGCGATATATAAGTGTGTGTGAATATATATATATTATATATTTTTTTTTATTATTTTTTTTTATTATCACACTGGCCGATTCCCACCAAGGCAGGGTGGCCCGAAAAAGAAAAACTTTCACCATCATTCAATCCATCACTGTCTTGCCAGAAGGGTGCTTTACACTACAGTTTTTAAACTGCAACATTAACACCCCTCCTTCAGAGTGCAGGCACTGTACTTCCCATCTCCAGGACTCAAGTCCGGCCTGCCGGTTTCCCTGAATCCCTTCATAAATGTTACTTTGCTCACACTCCAACAGCACGTCAAGTATTAAAAACCATTTGTCTCCATTCACTCCTATCAAACACGCTCATGCATACCTGCTGGAAGTCCAAGCCCCTCGCACACAAAACCTCCTTTACCCCCTCTCTCCAACCTTTCCTAGGCCGACCCCTACCCCGCCTTCCTTCCACTACAGACTGATACACTCTTGAAGTCATTCTGTTTCACTCCATTCTCTCTACATGTCCGAACCACCTCAACAACCCTTCCTCAGCCCTCTGGACAACAGTTTTGGTAATCCCGCACCTCCTCCTAACTTCCAAACTACGAATTCTTTGCATTATATTCACACCACACATTGCCCTCAGACAATATATATATATATATATATATATATATATATATATATATATATATATATATATATATATATATATATATATATATATATATGCAATACATTGAAAATATAAACTATGAAAGCTACGAATATATATGCAAAAAGTTGTATCAGAAGGGAGGGACCTTGTACAAAGCAATAAGGTCACCGATATTTTCCCCTGGTGTTGAAGGCTGTGTTGACGTGAGGTGGGGTTGACCAACCTGGCCGGGGTCGAGGCCAGAGAGGAGTCGCCTTGGAGGAGGAACTACACAGGAAAGAGGTGGAAGGGAAAATCAGAGGAAAGTTGCTGGAAGGAAAATAATTTAGAAGAGGTGATGGGAGAGAATGATGGGCATGTAATAGTAACGCTGCAGAGAGTGCGAGAAAGACAGAGTGGAAAAGATATGGGAAATAAGGTGGAAGGGGACCGAGGGAAAAGGCAAGAAAGGTAAATAAGGGTTATAGAGTGGATGAGAAGGAATAGTAAGACAAGGAGAATAAGGTATAATGATGAGAAGTGGAAATGAATGTGAGATGGTAGAGTAAAGGATGAGAGGTAGAAGTGAAGAGAGGGGGGAGAAGGATCAAGGGATGGAAGGGGGGAATGATCTGAGGATAGGAAGATAGAAGGGAGGCAGAGGTGAAGAGGGGAAACCTGACTAAATCATATCTAGGAGGATAACTAGAAGTGGGATGAAGTGTTGAAGGATGAGAAGAGGATTGGGCAGGAGTGAGGGTGATGAGGAAGAAGAGGGTAAAGAGTAGGACTACGATGAGAAGAGTGAGGCAAAGGAAGAGGTAGAGAGGAGAGAGTCTTTGAGGAAGCTGTAAACACAGGGAAGGTAGATTATCCTCCATTACTGTGTATCAGGGGAGTGGCGAGTGTTGTACTTTGCTCACCCCCCTCCCCTAAACACCACCGTCCCCTCATCATTCCCCTCCCCTCCACGACCCCTTCCTTCCAGGGTCCCCTCCCTCCCCTTCCTTCACTCTCCCTGCCTCTCATCCCTTCCCTTCCTTATTCACTGTCTCACACTGGCCAGGGTATTACCTTTGTGTTAGATCTTTCCAGTAGTTTTTTCTTTTGTGACATCCTTGGGTACACGGATATCTTTTATCAAGGACCTGAATACTTCCAGCAGGTACTGGAGTGCTTACACAGGATACAACATTCCAGCAAATACTGGAGTGTCTTACACAGGATACAACATTCCAGCAAATACTGGAGTGTCTTACACAGGATACAACATTCCAGCAGATACTGGAGTGCTTACACAGGATACAACATTCCAGCAGATACTGGAGTGCTTACACAGGATACAACATTCCAACAGGTACTGGAGTGTCTTACACAGGATACAACATTCCAACAGGTACTGGAGTGTCTTACACAGGATACAACATTCCAACAGGTACTGAAGTCTCCTACACAGGATACAACATTCCAACAGGTACTGGAATGTCTTACATGTGCTACAACATTCCAGCAGATACTGGAGTGACTTACACAGGATACAAGTTTCCAACAGGTACTGGAGTGTCTTACACAGGATACAACATTCCAGCAGATACTGGAGTGTCTTATACAGAATACAACATTCCAACAGGTACTGGAGTGTCCTACATAGGATACAACATTCCAACAGGTACTGGAGTGTCCTACACAGGATACAACATTCCAGCAGATACTGGAGTGCCCTACACAGGATACAACATTCCAACAGGTACTGGAGTGTCCTACATAGGATACAACATTCCAACAGGTACTGGAGTGTCCTACACAGGATACAACATTCCAACAGGTACTGGAGTGTCCTACACAGGATACAACATTCCAACAGGTACTGGAGTGTCCTACACAGGATACAACATTCCAACAGGTACTGGAGTGTTTTACACAGGATACAACATTCCAACAGGTACTGGAGTGTCCTACACAGGATACAACATTCAAACAGGTACTGGAGTGTCCTACACAGGATACAACATTCCAACAGGTACTGGAGTGTCCTACACAGGATACAACATTCCAACAGGTACTGGAGTGTCCTACACAGGATACAACATTCCAACAGGTACTGGAGTGTCCTACACAGGATACAACATTCCAACAGGTACTGGAGTGTCCTACACAGGATACAACATTCCAACAGGTACTGGAGTGTCCTACACAGGATACAACATTCCAACAGGTACTGGAGTGTCCTACACAGGATACAACATTCCAACAGGTACTGGAGTGTCCTACACAGGATACAACATTCCAACAGGTACTGGAGTGTCCTACACAGGATACAACATTCCAACAGGTACTGGAGGAATTTCTGAAAGCTAAGAAAAAAAAATCATGGATGCGGCCTTCAAAAATGGGCTGGCACACAGGTGCCCACTATCATCACTATGCTGGCAGGGGCAGCAGGCGTAGCAGGGGACTAAGAAATACATCCCACCCAAAATGCTTCTTTCTCCCTGCCGGGGGATCCAACCCAGGACCCTGCGGTTGTGAGGCCGAGTCATCACCAGTAAGGCTCCCTCTTGATCTTTTTTTTGGCCATAAATCAGCAGAAATCAATCATATATATATATATATATATATATATATATATATATATATATATATATATATATATATATATATATATATATATATATATATATATATATATGTGTGTGTGTGTGTGTGTGTGTCGTGTCGAATAAATAAAACTTGCTATTTTGGCTTAAATAGCAACGCTCTTCTTGCCGAATAGGGCAAGTAAAAATTTTTGTATGCAATAATTTCACAAAAATCATTTTGAATCTAACGAAAAAAATAGATTTCATTGTGTTTATTTATTATTAAATTATTGTAAACTTATATAAAATATATTTAGTTGGATTAGTTTTCTAAGGTTCTTTTGGTACAAAATCATTAATTTTTATATTAACATAAATAAAAAATATATATCTTTAAATGCATAAGAGAAAATATTAGGACTTAATTTTAAATGAATTCTTGCTAACTGACCA
>NC_091330.1:15129744-15132244 GCF_038502225.1 Cherax quadricarinatus
TAACTCCTAAGGGTTTAGCGCTCCCCAAGAATAATAATAATAACGTGATTCCATGTGATTGATAACTGGGCTTCTTAATATCCTTGTCAAAGATTTTGATGTGTGATTATGAAGCAATATTAGTCTGTAGTTTTTTTTTCTTTTTTCTTTTTGCATTTGCTCTACTGGTACCTTTGTGGAGGGTAATATTGTTGATTTTTTAATGACAGTGGGACGGCTCCGTAGAATGTTAAAGGCACGGGATAGTTTCTTGCAATTCTTGGTGAGTTCCACTAGTCTGAATGTGGGAGCAGAGTGTATGGGTGTGTTGTCAATGGCTTCTTCGAAGTCAAGTAAGGTATCGTCGGGAATTACAAAGATAATCACAACTTTACGAGTGTATGTTACGAGTCCCGTTAATGAAAAAAAAAAACTCATTTGGGTCGTCACTCCTGAGAGATTAATGGTTCACCGAACACAAAGTCATTTTTCTAACTTCAGTATTTTAGTGATTAGTTTTTTTTTTCCTTGTCAGGGCACGACAGTAAATGTGATTTTTCTTCTTTATTTTGCGTACGGGAAATAAAGGTTTTTGGAATTCTGATTTCATTTTAGGCTGCTTGTTTTCTCTCTCTCTCTCTCTCTCTCTCTCTCTCTATCTATCTCTCTCTCTCTCTCACTCTCTCTCTCTCTCTCTCTCTCTTCTTTTTTTTTTTTTTTTTCACAGGGTTTGGCAAGGTTAAGGATCCCTAGCTTTATTGACAGCTATTTACAGGTTAAGGATTCCTAACTTTATTGGCAAGCTAAGAGCTGTTACCTACATCAGCTCATTTGAAAGCATTTTTATTGTTATGAGACATACAAGTAGGGAACAGGATTAAGTTGGAGCCATCTGTGGGCCAGCATTTTCATTTGATCAACTGACGTTATCTCGTTGACATCATTATGCTGTACGAATGTGTTCCATACTCGAGTCATCCTGGGTATATATGATCTCAGATGGAGTGATGTTCTGGAGAAGGGTACAGCCAGAGTGAAGTTGCTGCTTTCTGCCCGTCTTGTGGCATAAAAGCTTGTTTCACGCTGTCCTCGAAGTGGATCTAAGTGTGGTACTTTGACAATATTGGCCTTGTACATAACAGTAAGGCCACCCACATCCCTCCTATGTTGAAGGCTCTGCTGAAATGACAGATCTATCCAGGATGGGTCCAGGCGAGAGATGAGACGTCTTGCTCTGTTCTCTACTCTGTCAATCAGTCGCAGATGAGAGGGGGGGCAGGCAAACCAAGAAAGTGGAGCATACTCAAGGTCTGAGCGTACTTGTGCCTCGTACAGAATCTTGCAACCCCTACTGTCAAGCAGATGCGATATACGGCGAAGTGCTGTAAGCTTCCTGGCTGCCTTGTTTGCAAGATTTACAACATGGTTCTTCATGGTTAGTTTGGGGTCAAATTTCACCCTATGGATATCAACTTCTTCTCCAGGTGCCAACATCCTCCCATTCATCCTTACTACTGCACCAGCATTACCATCATGGTGCCTAGAGACGATCATCATTTGCGTTTTCTCAGGTGCAAATCTTACTTGCCATCTATTTCCCCAAGCTGATATAGCTCTCAGCTGGTGATTGATGTAGCTTAGAGCAGCTGGCATTTCTTCTCTTGGATAAGTGAATGTCAGTGTACAGTCGTCTGCATATGCATGTGATTCTGGGATGAGATGAAGAAGGTCGTTGAAGTAGACATTCCATAACAATGGTCCCAGTACGCTTCCTTGTGAAACACTTGCCCCAATAGGATGTCTTGCTGATTCCGTTCCATTGAGAGCTATACTTAGAGATCTACCATGAAGGTAATCACTGAGGAGACATAACGTAGAGCCTGCAATTCCCAGTGCTTGAAGTTTTGCTAAGAGGCCCTGGTGCCACACCCGGTCGAAAGCGCCTGCAGTGTCCATTGCTACCACACAGCTGACTTTGGATTCATCCAGTGACTGGTGCCACTTAGTGGAGAGGTTTAGCAACAGATCAGCAGCAGAGTAACCTTTCCTGAAGTCGTATTGACGATCACAAAGTAGTGAGTGGTAGTCAAAAAACTCTGTCATTTGTCTAGAGATTATTGTCTCAAGGATCTTACCAGTGATTGACAGGAGTGACACTGGTCTGTAGTTGCTGATTTCTGCTCTGCTCTTCTTTTTGTGAACAGGGACTACATTTGCCTCTTTCCATAGAGAGGGCCATTTACACTGTACTAGGCAGTGCTGAAAGATGCTAGTTAGAGGTGCTGCTAGCTGGTCTGCACATCTTCTCAGCAATCTTGGGCTCAACTTGTCTGGGCCCACAGCCTTTTCTTGGTCAAGCGATTTAAGAAGGAAATGCACCTCCTCCTGCCTTATTGTCACCATTGACAGTTTTGACACAGTTCTTGCAGCTAGCCAAGGAGGGTCTCTTGCTGGATCAGGAACTTGCATTTTGGTAGCAAAGTGTTCAGCAAAGAGGCCCGCCTTCTCTTGTCGATTTAGA
>NC_091330.1:15137244-15172244 GCF_038502225.1 Cherax quadricarinatus
TACTACCACGACTACCAGTTCTACCACTACCACGACTACCACGACTACCACTATTACCACTACTACCACTACCAATATTACTACCACTACTGTCGTACCTACTCACCGACCATCACTAATGCTACCACTTCCACCACTACCAACACTACCACCAGCATCACCATTACAACCACCAGCACCATCACCACTACCACCTCCAGTACTACTTCTAACACTACCACCACCACCACTACTACTACAACTACTGCCAATACTACCACTACCACCAGCATCATCACCACTACCACCAACACCACCACCACCACAACTGCTGCCACTACCACCAGCACCACCACTACCACCGCTACTACTACTACTTCTTCCGCTACCACCACCACCACCACTACTACTACTACTACTACTACTACTACTTCTACTACTACTACTACTACTACTACTGCTGCTGCTACTACTACTACTACTACTACTACTACTACTACTACTACTACTACTACTACTACTACTGCTGCTACTACTACTACTACTACTACTATCACCACTACCACCAGCATCAGCATCACCACTACCACTAGCACCACCACCACCACCACTACTACTACTACTACTACCACTACCACCAGCACCACCTCTACCATCACTGCTACTACTACCACTACCACCACCACAACTAATAGTACTACTACTACTACTACCACCACCACTACCACCAGCAGCAACAACAGCACCACCACCACCACTACTACTACTACTACTACTACTACTACTGCTACTACTACTACTACTACTACTACTACTACCACCACCAGCATCACCACTACCACCAGCAGCAGCAACAGCACCACCACCACGACTACTACTACTACCACTACCACCAGCATCACCGCCATCACTATAGGCTCCGACACAGTCCAATACCTACCATTGTACGCTACTGTTTGCCACTAAATATCTGAATATTTTATCCCTCACTTTTTAAAGGGGACGCCCCGATAAGCCAGACAGAATCATCGAAGCTGCCTCTCTACCCGATTACCCCCAGGCGTCCATTACTGAACATTCAGCACTGCCCCCACTCTAGGGGAAGGAAGGAAGACATCAGGTGCCCTGAAACGCGTGTGTGCACACGGAGTAAGTCAGAAAAGCAACAAAAAGAAAAATGTAAGTCACAGAAGAGGGTAAGATGAGCTTTTTGATAGCCATGAAAACGTTAGAGAAGTGAAGATAAGCTTTTGACCGGAACACAGGAAAGAGAGTAAGATGAGCTTTCACAATATAGGTACAAATTCACATATACTCATCAGGCCATTAAGCAAATGATAATTGTAAAAGTAAATGGAAGAGCGAAACAACACTAAGAACAACAATATTAAACTAATGAAACCGTAAAGACATCAACAGCGCGATAATAATAATTAGTCTAGAATTCCGATTGTGATTATTTTCATTATGTGTTAGACGGTGACGATAGATACAGTGAGAGACAGATGAAGGACAGACAGAATGTCCTTGGTGGGTAACTGGAGACAGCTAATGGAAGACATAACTGTTATCAGAAAAGTGGGGAACAGAGTACAGGTAATGAGGGAAACTGGGCAGTGCAAGGTAGTGTGCGGCAGACATTTTTGGGTATCGGAGAGGGATACAGCAAGGAAGAGGAGCAACTGGTGGGATGGTGAGGTATAGAGGCTGGTAACTAAGAAAAAGTTACCATAGGAGATATTTTTACAATGCAAATCTGATATAAAGAAAGCAGAGTATGTGGAAAGAGAGTGAGAGGGAGAGGTTAATGGAGAAGTGAGGGAAGGCAAAAACAGACTGAAAAAAATCGACGAATCTTCAGCAAAATTTGCTGGGAATTACAATCAGTTTTGGAGAATAATAGACTGAGGAAGCCTGGGAAAAGCAAAAAGAGACTCAATAGTTAGAAACTAAAAAGGTAAATGATAGAGGTGAAGATGCTGGCAAAATGGAGAGAATGTTTTAAACGTTGATGATCAAGGGAAGAGGTACTATCATGCCTCGGGCAAGGAGGAATGATATCTGTTAGGAATGAGGAAGTACAATCAAAACTAAGCGATAAACCTACAATGGTCATGCAGATAATTAGGAAATACATTGTCTGCACTCTGAAGGAAAAGTAAGACCACTGAAGAATTAGACACATGTGCAACATCTGGGTATCTGTACATGTAGACGTTTCGCCGTCCAGTGTCTTTATCAATACAATGCATAGACATAACAGAAATATATACAACAAACAGTGGAAGATGAGTGATCAGTCCCTCAGCCTAGGAGCAGGTGATGATGTACAACAATACTGAAGTATGAAGGATATTTAACCCGTGATGCTTACTCATTTCTGGTAATACAACTATTGAATGAATGATGGTAGGGGTTTTCTTTCTTTCCTTGGGATCACCCTGCCTTGGTGGGGGACGACCCAGGTGGTAAAACATAATATTAATTATAAAAATTAGTCTTGATACAGAAACTATCATCTACCTGGTTCACTTTTAATACACTCTCACTCACTATCCTCCCTTCTAGATATTCCCTCGTTCGCGTTCCTTCTTCTTCTCTTCCTTCTGTTGTTTTGCTGTTATTTTTACCTCAGCATGTGTCAAAGATCACTCATGACACTATGACACAAAGCTTATAGCTTGGGTAGAGTTGAAAATTGGGTTGGGCAAATATTTTGTTAGTGGGCCAACAGGTCTGCTGCAGTGTTCCTCCTTTCTTATGTTCTTATGCAAGTATTATGTAAGTTTAGTCTCCGTAAGATACAAATGTTTAACATTGGATAACTAAAGAGTAATGAACACTTGTCAACGTTCAGTAATAACTCAAATGGAGACAGAAACTCAGAAGATTAATCGATACGTAAATTTCGACCCCTTTCTGAGATTCTCTTTCACTTATGTATCTGCTGAAGAGTATCCCAGAAGGGGATCGAAATTTACAGATCAATTAATCTTCTAAGTTTCTATCGCCATGTTGGTTATTATTGAGCATACACGAATTATTTTACATATTAATCAGCACACACTTACACAAACTTCCGGACCATGATGGCACTAAGCTTCTTCATAAGATTTTTTTAGATATTGCCACGGAAGTGAATAATTTATTGTGCAACCGAAGCCATTGTGTGGACGGTACCGCAGGAGAATATGGATATACCAGAGGCCTAGGAACTAGGCTCCAAAAGGGTTAACAGGAGTACATTTGAATTCCTATCTACAGATATATTAAGCAAATTTAGGAAATTTGTTTAATATAACTGGTATCTTATTTTCATTAATAAGATATCTTGATATGATATCATAGGTTATTGTTTTTCCTCAGAGCGGGAATTTGGTGACCTGTTCCAGACATGATATTCTTCCCTCAGAGTAATACGTCTCTCTAACGATTAGTAAACGGAGGATAGAGCCTCCACTCTTCCTCTGAATGGACCAACTTCCTGTGAATGGCTTAATTTAATTATATAGAAAAATAAGAACTGTGTTTATTTTTTCTTTCATCGTTCTGCAGCGTTCATAATGTTGCAAGAACTTGTCCCACGCGCGAGTCACTGCAGAAATTATCGCTGATACTACGATCTTCGTGAGAACGATGCTGTAGTATTTGGAATACTGATGGCTGTCCGTCTTGTGGTACAATAGCCGTCTTCTGGCTATTGTGGGGAGGGATCTAGAGGTTATTAGCCTAATACTGAGGGATAAAACTCACAGGCAGCTTCCCGGTTTTGAAGACTCTGCTGAAGGTGCCAAGGTGAGTCGAGGACAGTGATGAGTCGCCCTGAATAACAAAAAGGCACAATACCTTCTCCTATGTGCGGGTTATCTGTGTATGAGTCGCCTTGCAAGGTCCTCTCCCTTGCAAGGTCTTCTCCCTTTAGAATTCAGAGACAAGGGTGGAGCATCCAAGAGAGTGGTGCATACTCCAAGTGAATAGTTACATAAGTTTTATGGCAGTTTTACTTACAAAAGCCCCCTTCTTGATACGTCACAGCTGACTCTCTCTCTCTCCCTCCCTCCTTCTTTCTCTCTCTCTTTCTCCCTCCCTCCCTCTCTCTCTCTCTCTCTCTCTCTCTCTCTCTCTCTCTCTCTCTCTCTCTCTCTCTCTCTCTCTCTCTCTCTCTCTCTCTCTCTCTCTCTCTCTCCGCTACTGTTACCGCCATATGGAGTCATAATTAAATAATCAGTAGTTTGATCGATTGGTTAAAAAGCGAGCAGAGGATCAGGTGACGCGGCGGCCAGACCTGCAGGCAGGTTACTGTGGCAGAGGAAGAGACGGAGGGTGAAGGTAAGGACGAGAGAGAGAGAGAGAGATAGATAGATAGATAGATAGATAGAGAGAGAGAGAGAGAGAGAGAGAGAGAGAGAGAGAGAGAGAGAGAGAGAGAGAGAGAGAGAGAGAGAGAGACAGACAGAGACAGACAGACAGACAGACAGACAGACAGAGAATATCATAAAGATTATGTACATAGTTTGTCTGTCAATTATTACATACATTGGATAGCACACACGCACATATACACATACAGATTATTATTATTATTATTTTTATTATTAGTAGACAAAAGGGAGTTAGTGTTGTTTCTTGCGATATACGAGCCTAGGCAGAAGACATCTCACGGTGTGCAGAGGGGGATGGAGTATGCCCAATAAATATGCCAATGCATATACTCATTGTACGAGTATATCATAACATCAAGGCACCTCCAATAATAATAATAATAATAATAATAATAATAATAATAATAATAATAATAATAATAATAATAATAATAATAATAATAATAATAATAATAATAATAAAACATACACACACACACACACACACATTCTGGTGGCCTGGTGGCTAAAGCTCCCGCTTCACACACGGAGGGCCCGGGTTCGATTCCCGGCGGGTGGAAACATTTCGACACGTTTCCTTACACCTGTTGTCCTGTTCACCTAGCAGCAAATAGGTACCTGGGTGTTAGTCGACTGGTGTGGGTCGCATCCTGGGGGACAAGATTAAGGACCCCAATGGAAATAAGTTAGACAGTCCTCGATGACGCACTGACTTTCTTGGGTTATCCTGGGTGGCTAACCCTCCGGGGTTAAAAATCCGAACGAAATCTTATCTTATCTTATCTTATCACACCCTGTATCGCCTGATTTGAGATATTTGCGTTTTATGCATGCATGTATATATATATATATATATATATATATATATATATATATATATATATATATATATATATATATATATATATATATATATGCAAAATAATCACGGGGAGAGTTGAATGACAGCTCTAGGCCTTTCGTGATGCAATCAACACATCATCAGGAGCTTGCAGTGTTACAGAAAACAAAGAGGAATTCCAAGCAAATACGTTCAGAGCAGTCGTGTTTGCTCAAGCAAAGACGCCTCAGTGTACACTGTAGGTACAGTGTACGAGTCAGTGTACACTGTACGAGTCAGTGCACACTGTCTCGAGCAGTGTACACTGACTCCACTGTGATCAGTATCACACTGACTGCAGTGGGAGTCTTTTAAAGAAGAAAAAGGCACAATTCTATGACTGGAACAATACACAAATAACCCGCTCATAGGAGAGCGGAGCTTACGACGACGTTTCAGTCCGACTTGGACCATTTACAAAGTCACATGTTTCGTCAGGTACTACCTTTATCGGGGAGGTGGATGCAGTGTGTATCATAACGTTGTCTAATACAGGCGCCTCAGTGATCACTTCCATGCTGCTTCAGCAACTAGGTCTCGTGTTTATTGTGTGGTGGCTGCGCAGTGTCGAAGTGTGTTTACCTGGAGTTTACCTGGAGAGAGTTCCGGGGGTCAACGCCCCCGCGGCCCGGTCTGTGACCAGGCCTCCTTAGGTCAGTGTCCCAGGATGCGACCCACACCAGTCGACTAACACCCAGGTACCCATTTTACTGATGGGGAACATAGACAACAGGTGGAAAGAAACACGTCCAATGTTTCTACTCTGGCTGGGAATCGAACCCAGGCCCTCACCGTGTGAAGCCAGAGCGTTAACCACCAGGCCACCAGAGCCAGACTATAAGACCATAAGAACGGAGGGAACACTGCAAGAGGTCTACTGACCCAAACTGGACAGGTCTTTCTCTAAACCAACCATTCTCACCCACCCCAATGATCTGACTGTCACATTAGGTATCCCCTAGTCCTCAAAGATCCTGGAAAGGTGTCCCAGTATCCCTCAGGAGTACTTACAATATTCATTGACCCCCCTGAAGTTTAGAGATGTTATACCTAACGCATTGCAGTTTATTATAGTAAATAATTACATGGAGTCTGTTATTCCAGTTTTCCTCCATAAAAAAGTTTGACTAATTTGCATACCTGTGGTATACCTGTCGCCCGTTCTGAGAATTTTTCTGCTCTCGCTGCTTGGCCGTGAGTCAGGCTTGTCTGGTGCTTGCCTGATCAACCAGGCTGACCCACATAGCCATCACAGCCTGGTTGATCCAGCACTTGGTGGCGGTGGTAACTGTTGGGTTTCCTCTCGAACATTTCCATTCGTGTTCCGCCATCGTTTCTGATTGTCTTCCAGTAGAAAGTTGAATAGTCTTGGTCCACGGATGTTGATACAGTGTTCTCTTATTGTGCCCATGGTGTCCCTGATTTTCAGTAAATTTATTTCGTCCCTTATCTCGCCAGTACGTTGTTATTGTAGTGTGTAAGCTTGGAACAACGTCCTCAGATACCCTCCTCGTATATATTATCATTAATCAATCTCTCTCTCCCTCTCTCCTCCGTTCTAGAGAATACATTTTCGAACCTTCCGTTAAGATACGCCAACTTTGAGAGTTTCAAGCCATTCTGAAGAAGCATTCTCTACTTACCTCAGGGACCACTATCCTCCAGGAAATACCCTCAGAAGCTACATTCCCAAGTTATCGCCAATGAGAGTTTGAAATCCATCGGATGAAGCATTAACAAATTACTGCCTGAAAAACCACTATTTCAATTAAAAAAAAAATAATCAAAGCCGCATTACATTTCAAAATAATAATCAAAAATATTTTCTCAATGAAATACAAGGTTGTAATATACTCTTAGGAAAGCTGAAACACAGCACAGGATGTCACCTGAGAAGTTGAAAATGATCTACGTCATGACCTACAGATTAGTGTAGTCTGCGAATACAGTATGTAATTTCCAGTGGCTGTAATGGCTCGTACGTCCATCAAACTTACCCTCAGTTATTACATTCAAAACCAAGCGCTAAACCCACTAGGGTCAGGTTGAGTGGGAAAGGTTAAGTGCTGTTATTTCCTCAGTACTTGAGAGGTTGAGTGCTGTTGTTTCCTCAGAAGCGTAACAATGGAACCCTGATGGACATTTGTTGGTCACGATCTTGGTATGATTGCACTTGCTTGTTGCTTCACTCTCAGTCACCAGACACTTGCTTGTTGCTTCACTCTCAGTCACCAGACACTTGCTTGTTGCTTCACTCTCAGTCACCAGACACTTGCTTGTTGCTTCACTCTCAGTCACCAGACACTTGCTTGTTGCTTCACTCTCAGTCACCAGACACTTGCTTGTTGCTTCACTCTCAGTCACCAGACACTTGCTTGTTGCTTCACTCTCAGTCACCAGACACTTGCTTGTTGCTTCACTCTCAGTCACCAGACACTTGCTTGTTGCTTCACTCTCAGTCACCAGACACTTGCTTGTTGCTTCACTCTCAGTCACCAGACACTTGCTTGTTGCTTCACTCTCAGTCACCAGACACTTGCTTGTTGCTTCACTCTCAGTCACCAGACACTTGCTTGTTGCTTCACTCTCAGTCACCAGACACTTGCTTGTTGCTTCACTCTCAGTCACCAGACACTTGCTTGTTGCTTCACTCTCAGTCACCAGACACTTGCTTGTTGCTTCACTCTCAGTCACCAGACACTTGCTTGTTGCTTCACTCTCAGTCACCAGACACTTGCTTGTTGCTTCACTCTCAGTCACCAGACACTTGCTTGTTGCTTCACTCTCAGTCACCAGACACTTGCTTGTTGCTTCACTCTCAGTCACCAGACACTTGCTTGTTGCTTCACTCTCAGTCACCAGACACTTGCTTGTTGCTTCACTCTCAGTCACCAGACACTTGCTTGTTGCTTCACTCTCAGTCACCAGACACTTGCTTGTTGCTTCACTCTCAGTCACCAGACACTTGCTTGTTGCTTCACTCTCAGTCACCAGACACTTGCTTGTTGCTTCACTCTCAGTCACCAGACACTTGCTTGTTGCTTCACTCTCAGTCACCAGACACTTGCTTGTTGCTTCACTCTCAGTCACCAGACACTTGCTTGTTGCTTCACTCTCAGTCACCAGACACTTGCTTGTTGCTTCACTCTCAGTCACCAGACACTTGCTTGTTGCTTCACTCTCAGTCACCAGACACTTGCTTGTTGCTTCACTCTCAGTCACCAGACACTTGCTTGTTGCTTCACTCTCAGTCACCAGACACTTGCTTGTTGCTTCACTCTCAGTCACCAGACACTTGCTTGTTGCTTCACTCTCAGTCACCAGACACTTGCTTGTTGCTTCACTCTCAGTCACCAGACACTTGCTTGTTGCTTCACTCTCAGTCACCAGACACTTGCTTGTTGCTTCACTCTCAGTCACCAGACACTTGCTTGTTGCTTCACTCTCAGTCACCAGACACTTGCTTGTTGCTTCACTCTCAGTCACCAGACACTTGCTTGTTGCTTCACTCTCAGTCACCAGACACTTGCTTGTTGCTTCACTCTCAGTCACCAGACACTTGCTTGTTGCTTCACTCTCAGTCACCAGACACTTGCTTGTTGCTTCACTCTCAGTCACCAGACACTTGCTTGTTGCTTCACTCTCAGTCACCAGACACTTGCTTGTTGCTTCACTCTCAGTCACCAGACACTTGTTTGTTCTTCACCCTCAGTCACCAGACACTTGCTTGTTGCTTCACTCTCAGTCACCAGACACTTGCTTGTTGCTTCACTCTCAGTCACCAGACACTTGCTTGTTGCTTCACTCTCAGTCACCAGACACTTGCTTGTTGCTTCACTCTCAGTCACCAGACACTTGTTTGTTCTTCACCCTCAGTCACCAGACACTTGCTTGTTGCTTCACTCTCAGTCACCAGACACTTGCTTGTTGCTTCACCCTCAGTCACCAGACACTTGCTTGTTGCTTCACCCTCAGTCACCAGACACTTGCTTGTTGCTTCACTCTCAGTCACCAGACACTTGTTTGTTGCTTCACCCTCAGTCACCAGACACTTGTTTGTTCTTCACCCTCAGTCACCAGACACTTGCTTGTTGCTTCACTCTCAGTCACCAGACACTTGCTTGTTGCTTCACTCTCAGTCACCAGACACTTGCTTGTTGCTTCACTCTCAGTCACCAGACACTTGCTTGTTGCTTCACTCTCAGTCACCAGACACTTGCTTGTTGCTTCACTCTCAGTCACCAGACACTTGCTTGTTGCTTCACTCTCAGTCACCAGACACTTGCTTGTTGCTTCACTCTCAGTCACCAGACACTTGCTTGTTGCTTCACCCTCAGTCACCAGACACTTGCTTGTTGCTTCACTCTCAGTCACCAGACACTTGCTTGTTGCTTCACCCTCAGTCACCAGACACTTGCTTGTTGCTTCACTCTCAGTCACCAGACACTTGCTTGTTGCTTCACTCTCAGTCACCAGACACTTGCTTGTTGCTTCACTCTCAGTCACCAGACACTTGCTTGTTGCTTCACCCTCAGTCACCAGACACTTGCTTGTTGCTTCACTCTCAGTCACCAGACACTTGCTTGTTGCTTCACTCTCAGTCACCAGACACTTGCTTGTTGCTTCACCCTCAGTCACCAGACACTTGCTTGTTGCTTCAATCTCAGTCACCAGACACTTGCTTGTTGCTTCACCCTCAGTCACCAGACACTTGCTCGTTGCTTCACTCTCAGTCACCAGACACTTGCTTGTTGCTTCACTCTCAGTCACCAGACACTTGCTTGTTGCTTCACCCTCAGTCACCAGACACTTGCTTGTTGCTTCACTCTCAGTCACCAGACACTTGCTTGTTGCTTCACCCTCAGTCACCAGACACTTGTTTGTTGCTTCACCCTCAGTCACCAGACACTTGTTTGTTCTTCACCCTCAGTCACCAGACACTTGCTTGTTGCTTCACTCTCAGTCACCAGACACTTGCTTGTTGCTTCACTCTCAGTCACCAGACACTTGCTTGTTGCTTCACTCTCAGTCACCAGACACTTGCTTGTTGCTTCACTCTCAGTCACCAGACACTTGCTTGTTGCTTCACTCTCAGTCACCAGACACTTGCTTGTTGCTTCACTCTCAGTCACCAGACACTTGCTTGTTGCTTCACTCTCAGTCACCAGACACTTGCTTGTTGCTTCACTCTCAGTCACCAGACACTTGCTTGTTGCTTCACCCTCAGTCACCAGACACTTGCTTGTTGCTTCACTCTCAGTCACCAGACACTTGCTTGTTGCTTCACTCTCAGTCACCAGACACTTGCTTGTTGCTTCACCCTCAGTCACCAGACACTTGCTTGTTGCTTCACTCTCAGTCACCAGACACTTGCTTGTTGCTTCACTCTCAGTCACCAGACACTTGCTTGTTGCTTCACTCTCAGTCACCAGACACTTGCTTGTTGCTTCACTCTCAGTCACCAGACACTTGCTTGTTGCTTCACCCTCAGTCACCAGACACTTGCTTGTTGCTTCACTCTCAGTCACCAGACACTTGCTTGTCGCTTCACTCTCAGTCACCAGACACTTGCTTGTTGCTTCACTCTCAGTCACCAGACACTTGCTTGTTGCTTCACTCTCAGTCACCAGACACTTGCTTGTTGCTTCACTCTCAGTCACCAGACACTTGCTTGTTGCTTCACTCTCAGTCACCAGACACTTGCTTGTTGCTTCACTCTCAGTCACCAGACACTTGCTTGTTGCTTCACTCTCAGTCACCAGACACTTGCTTGTTGCTTCACTCTCAGTCACCAGACACTTGCTTGTTGCTTCACTCTCAGTCACCAGACACTTGCTTGTTGCTTCACTCTCAGTCAGCAGTCACACTTGCTTGTTGCTTCACTCTCAGTCACCAGACACTTGCTTGTTGCTTCACCCTCAGTCACCAGACACTTGCTTGTTGCTTCACTCTCAGTCACCAGACACTTGCTTGTTGCTTCACCCTCAGTCACCAGACACTTGCTTGTTGCTTCACTCTCAGTCACCAGACACTTGCTTGTTGCTTCACTCTCAGTCACCAGACACTTGCTTGTTGCTTCACCCTCAGTCACCAGACACTTGTTTGTTGCTTCACCCTCAGTCACCAGACACTTGTTTGTTCTTCACCCTCAGTCACCAGACACTTGCTTGTTGCTTCACTCTCAGTCACCAGACACTTGCTTGTTGCTTCACTCTCAGTCACCAGACACTTGCTTGTTGCTTCACTCTCAGTCACCAGACACTTGCTTGTTGCTTCACTCTCAGTCACCAGACACTTGCTTGTTGCTTCACCCTCAGTCACCAGACACTTGTTTGTTCTTCACCCTCAGTCACCAGACACTTGCTTGTTGCTTCACTCTCAGTCACCAGACACTTGCTTGTTGCTTCACTCTCAGTCACCAGACACTTGCTTGTTGCTTCACTCTCAGTCACCAGACACTTGCTTGTTGCTTCACTCTCAGTCACCAGACACTTGCTTGTTGCTTCACCCTCAGTCACCAGACACTTGTTTGTTCTTCACCCTCAGTCACCAGACACTTGCTTGTTGCTTCACTCTCAGTCACCAGACACTTGCTTGTTGCTTCACCCTCAGTCACCAGACACTTGTTTGTTCTTCACCCTCAGTCACCAGACACTTGCTTGTTGCTTCACTCTCAGTCACCAGACACTTGCTTGTTGCTTCACTCTCAGTCACCAGACACTTGCTTGTTGCTTCACTCTCAGTCACCAGACACTTGCTTGTTGCTTCACCCTCAGTCACCAGACACTTGCTTGTTGCTTCACTCTCAGTCACCAGACACTTGTTTGTTCTTCACCCTCAGTCACCAGACACTTGCTTGTTGCTTCACCCTCAGTCACCAGACACTTGTTTGTTCTTCACCCTCAGTCACCAGACACTTGTTTGTTCTTCACCCTCAGTCACCAGACACTTGTTTGTTCTTCACCCTCAGTCACCAGACACTTGTTTGTTCTTCACCCTCAGTCACCAGACACTTGTTTGTTCTTCACCCTCAGTCACCAGACACTTGCTTGTTGCTTCACCCTCAGTCACCAGACACTTGTTTGTTCTTCACCCTCAGTCACCAGACACTTGTTTGTTCTTCACCCTCAGTCACCAGACACTTGCTTGTTGCTTCACCCTCAGTCACCAGACACTTGTTTGTTCTTCACCCTCAGTCACCAGACACTTGCTTGTTGCTTCTCCCTCAGTCACCAGACACTTGCTTGTTGCTTCACTCTCAGTCACCAGACACTTGCTTGTTGCTTCACTCTCAGTCACCAGACACTTGCTTGTTGCTTCACTCTCAGTCACCAGACACTTGTTTGTTCTTCACCCTCAGTCACCAGACACTTGTTTGTTCTTCACCCTCAGTCACCAGACACTTGTTTGTTCTTCACCCTCAGTCACCAGACACTTGCTTGTTGCTTCACCCTCAGTCACCAGACACTTGTTTGTTCTTCACCCTCAGTCACCAGACACTTGTTTGTTCTTCACCCTCAGTCACCAGACACTTGCTTGTTGCTTCACCCTCAGTCACCAGACACTTGTTTGTTCTTCACCCTCAGTCACCAGACACTTGTTTGTTCTTCACCCTCAGTCACCAGACACTTGTTTGTTCTTCACCCTCAGTCACCAGACACTTGTTTGTTCTTCACCCTCAGTCACCAGACACTTGCTTGTTGCTTCACCCTCAGTCACCAGACACTTGTTTGTTCTTCACCCTCAGTCACCAGACACTTGTTTGTTCTTCACCCTCAGTCACCAGACACTTGCTTGTTGCTTCACCCTCAGTCACCAGACACTTGTTTGTTCTTCACCCTCAGTCACCAGACACTTGCTTGTTGCTTCACCCTCAGTCACCAGACACTTGCTTGTTGCTTCACTCTCAGTCACCAGACACTTGCTTGTTGCTTCACTCTCAGTCACCAGACACTTGCTTGTTGCTTCACCCTCAGTCACCAGACACTTGCTTGTTGCTTCACTCTCAGTCACCAGACACTTGCTTGTTGCTTCACCCTCAGTCACCAGACACTTGCTTGTTGCTTCACTCTCAGTCACCAGACACTTGCTTGTTGCTTCACCCTCAGTCACCAGACACTTGCTTGTTGCTTCACTCTCAGTCACCAGACACTTGCTTGTTGCTTCACCCTCAGTCACCAGACACTTGCTTGTTGCTTCACCCTCAGTCACCAGACACTTGCTTGTTGCTTCACCCTCAGTCACCAGACACTTGCTTGTTGCTTCACTCTCAGTCACCAGACACTTGCTTGTTGCTTCACCCTCAGTCACCAGACACTTGCTTGTTGCTTCACTCTCAGTCACCAGACACTTGCTTGTTGCTTCACTCTCAGTCACCAGACACTTGCTTGTTGCTTCACCCTCAGTCACCAGACACTTGCTTGTTGCTTCACTCTCAGTCACCAGACACTTGCTTGTTGCTTCACCCTCAGTCACCAGACACTTGCTTGTTGCTTCACTCTCAGTCACCAGACACTTGCTTGTTGCTTCACCCTCAGTCACCAGACACTTGCTTGTTGCTTCACTCTCAGTCACCAGACACTTGCTTGTTGCTTCACCCTCAGTCACCAGACACTTGTTTGTTCTTCACCCTCAGTCACCAGACACTTGTTTGTTCTTCACCCTCAGTCACCAGACACTTGCTTGTTGCTTCACCCTCAGTCACCAGACACTTGCTTGTTGCTTCACTCTCAGTCACCAGACACTTGCTTGTTGCTTCACTCTCAGTCACCAGACACTTGCTTGTTGCTTCACCCTCAGTCACCAGACACTTGCTTGTTGCTTCACTCTCAGTCACCAGACACTTGCTTGTTGCTTCACTCTCAGTCACCAGACACTTGCTTGTTGCTTCACCCTCAGTCACCAGACACTTGCTTGTTGCTTCACTCTCAGTCACCAGACACTTGCTTGTTGCTTCACCCTCAGTCACCAGACACTTGCTTGTTGCTTCACTCTCAGTCACCAGACACTTGCTTGTTGCTTCACCCTCAGTCACCAGACACTTGCTTGTTGCTTCACTCTCAGTCACCAGACACTTGCTTGTTGCTTCACCCTCAGTCACCAGACACTTGCTTGTTGCTTCACTCTCAGTCACCAGACACTTGCTTGTTGCTTCACCCTCAGTCACCAGACACTTGCTTGTTGCTTCACCCTCAGTCACCAGACACTTGCTTGTTGCTTCACCCTCAGTCACCAGACACTTGCTTGTTGCTTCATTCTCAGTCACCAGACACTTGCTTGTTGCTTCACCCTCAGTCACCAGACACTTGCTTGTTGCTTCACTCTCAGTCACCAGACACTTGCTTGTTGCTTCACCCTCAGTCACCAGACACTTGCTTGTTGCTTCACCCTCAGTCACCAGACACTTGCTTGTTGCTTCACTCTCAGTCACCAGACACTTGCTTGTTGCTTCACCCTCAGTCACCAGACACTTGCTTGTTGCTTCACTCTCAGTCACCAGACACTTGCTTGTTGCTTCACCCTCAGTCACCAGACACTTGCTTGTTGCTTCACTCTCAGTCACCAGACACTTGCTTGTTGCTTCACCCTCAGTCACCAGACACTTGCTTGTTGCTTCACTCTCAGTCACCAGACACTTGCTTGTTGCTTCACTCTCAGTCACCAGACACTTGCTTGTTGCTTCACTCTCAGTCACCAGACACTTGCTTGTTGCTTCACTCTCAGTCACCAGACACTTGCTTGTTGCTTCACCCTCAGTCACCAGACACTTGCTTGTTGCTTCACTCTCAGTCACCAGACACTTGCTTGTTGCTTCACTCTCAGTCACCAGACACTTGCTTGTTGCTTCACTCTCAGTCACCAGACACTTGCTTGTTGCTTCACCCTCAGTCACCAGACACTTGCTTGTTGCTTCACTCTCAGTCACCAGACACTTGCTTGTTGCTTCACTCTCAGTCACCAGACACTTGCTTGTTGCTTCACTCTCATTCACCAGACACTTGCTTGTTGCTTCACTCTCAGTCACCAGACACTTGCTTGTTGCTTCACCCTCAGTCACCAGACACTTGCTTGTTGCTTCACCCTCAGTCACCAGACACTTGCTTGTTGCTTCACCCTCAGTCACCAGACACTTGCTTGTTGCTTCACTCTCAGTCACCAGACACTTGCTTGTTGCTTCACCCTCAGTCACCAGACACTTGCTTGTTGCTTCACCCTCAGTCACCAGACACTTGCTTGTTGCTTCACCCTCAGTCACCAGACACTTGCTTGTTGTTTCACTCTCAGTCACCAGACACTTGCTTGTTGCTTCACCCTCAGTCACCAGACACTTGCTTGTTGCTTCACTCTCAGTCACCAGACACTTGCTTGTTGCTTCACCCTCAGTCACCAGACACTTGCTTGTTGCTTCACCCTCAGTCACCAGACACTACATGACACTTACGTAATACGGTGTATTCATTACATGTGTTTTAGATAATTCCTTTCCTGTCGTTCCTGCCTCTCCCCTCCTCCCGGCGACTCCTCCCCCTCTCTCTCCCCTCTTCTCTCTCTCTCTCTCTCTCTCTCTCTCTCTCTCTCTCTCTCTCTCTCTCTCTCTCTCTCTCTCTCTCTCTCTCTCTCTCTCTCTCTCTCTCTCCATCTCTCCTCCCTGCCCTCCACCTGCCGCCCAACACACGTCAGCCAGCTGTGCCGAGATTTGAGAAGGTATTACCATCAATAATTCACTAATGGTAAATCCAGCTCACTTCTCCCTTGCTGGAGCTGATGTAGAGGGGAAAGAGAGAGAGAGATAGAGAGAGAGAGAGGGGAAGTATCACCTCCTTCCCTTGTCCTTCCACTTACCCTTTACTTCTCTCTCTCTCTTTCTCCTGTAATGAGAAAAAACGGTGAGGGATGAAGACGAGAAAGAGAGAGAGAGAGAGAGAGAGAGAGAGAGAGAGAGAGAGAGAGAGAGAGAGAGATAGATAGAGAGAGAGAGAGAGAGAGAGAGAGAGAGAGAGAGAGAGAGAGAGAGAGAGAGAGAGAGAGAGAGAGAGAGATGGGGGAACACAGTACCTTCGTTTTCCGAGATTAGTGGTGTTCATATCTTAATGTCTCCGAGGTGTGGAGATATCTTGCAGGTTCCTCCTTCGGCTGTGTGAACGCTGCACCATCTCTGCAGGTTCCTTCTGCAGCTGTGTGAGCACTGTATCATCCTTGAGACGAGGGAGGGTAGCCTACAGGTTCCTCCTGAGGCTGTGTGAACGCTGCACCGACTCCTGGAGACCACTTGCCTGCCCTGATTGGCCCTCAGAGTCTTTGTCGGGCTGTGAGAAGTCTGTCGATACTCTGGAAACGGCAGTGACGGGAGGAGGCCGTCACTGCCTCTCTCTGCCACCCTGTCTACCTGCCTGCCTTCCATTCTCCCTTTTTACCTGCCTTCTCTCCTTCCTCCCTCTCAACCCGCATGCCCTCCTTCCTCTCTCTCTACCTACCTGCCGTCCTTCCTCCTTTTCTACCTGCCTGCCCTCCTTCCCCCTTCTCTACCTGCCTGCCCTCCTTCCTCCTTCTCTACCTGCCTGCCCTCCTTTCTCCCTTTCAACCTGCCTGCTCTCCTTTCTCCCTTTCGACCTGCCTGCCTGCCTACCTCCCTCTCTACCAGCCTGCCTTCCTGCCTGCCCTCCTGACTGCCTACCACCAGGCATTAATAATTAGAAAATCAGGCGCAGAATGGATCACATTGACCAGTATTGAGTCTGTGCTTCAGACAACACTGGGACTTGACGGTGGCGAAATAAATAACAAAAAGGCACAATACCGTGACTGGAACGATACACATATAACCCGCACATAAAAGAGAGAAGCTTACGACGACGTTTCGGTCCGACTTGGACCATTGACAAAGTCACACTAACAGAGGTGGAGCAGGACGGCTATATATAGGCAGGAAGAGGTGGAGGTAGTAGTAGTAGTAGTAGTAGTAGTAGTAGTAGTAGTAGTAGTAATAGTAGTAGTAGTAGTAGTACAAGAATTGTATATAATACCGACAGGATGAAATTAAGACACATACACAACACCCGGGCATCCCCATCGTAGACGTTTCGCCATCCAGCCAGCCACTGGATGGCGAAACGTCCACAACAAAGACAACCAGACGCCGCACATGTGTCTTAATTTCATCAGTAGTTGTAGTGGAAGAAGAAGAGGTAGTAGTAGTGGTAGTGGTAGAAGTGGGAAATAAGGAAGATGAGCCAGTCAAATACAAAGGAAGGGGAGCACTGCAAGAGAGCTAGAAACCCACAGAGGGAGAGCAAGCGCACCGAGGTGCGTGAAAAGGGAAGTGGTGAAATAAAATAAATGAAGAAGGAACAGAAACACGAGACAGGATAGAGAAAGACAACCCAGAGGAGAAAAGGAGAGAGGAAATGGGAAGAGGAAGAAGAAAAAGAAGAAGAAGAAAAAGAAAAAATGAGGATTCAGGTTAAGTCACGGGTGTTCTGAAGTTTGGAGCATTTTACAATGTAGTGGGAGAGGAAGGCATCTACAGAGACGAAGCCAGGGCTAAGGTTCATACAAGGAAAGTTGTGTATTAGAGAGGATTCAACTAGACGGCGACTGTTCGAGTTGGAAGTAGGGAAGACAGTTTTAGCAGAAGACCAGTCAATAGGATGGCTATGATCTCTGACGTGACAGAAAAGAGCATTGTTAGTGTCGGCAAGCCTAACACTATTTTTGTGCTCCCTAAGTCTGTCAGAAAGAGATCGACCAGTTTCTCCGAAGTATTGAAGAGGACAGGAGGAGCAAGAAATAGAGTAGACACCAGGAACATCTGTAGAGGGAGGAGAGGTATGAACGAGATTAGTGCGAAGAGTGTTAGTCTGGCGGAAGGTAAGCTTGATGTCTAAGGGACGGAGAGAATTGTTGAGATTAGAAAGACCGGAAATGTAGGGAAGGCAGAGGATAGAAGAGTTCCCATGAGTAGAGAGTTTGGGAGAGAAGAAATTGCGTTTAGCACGTGAGAGGGCAGAGTCTATGAAATGGGAAGGGTAGCCAAGACGGGAGAACGAATTATGAAGAGTGGAAATTTCTGCTGGAAGGAACTGAGGATCACAGATGCGGAGGGCACGGAGAAAGAGGGAGATAAGAACACTTTTCTTGACAGGGGAAGCATGATAGGAAAAGTAGTGAATGTACATGCCACTGTGCATAAGTTTACGGTAAATGGAAAAGGAAAAACCTGTATCTGAGCGGTGGACATGGACATCAAGGAAAGGAAGTAAGGAATTAGATTCCCATTCAGCTTTAAACGTAATGGAAGGGGCAAGATTATTAAGAGCTTCAAGAAAAGGTTGGAAGAGACTGGAGTCATGAGGCCACAGAGCAAAGATGTCATCCACATAGCGGAGCCAGAGTGAAGGTTGCACATCGAGGGTAGGAAGAAGAACAGTCTCGAAGTATTCCATGTAAAGATTAGCAAGGACAGGAGAGAGAGGAGAGCCCATAGCGACACCGAAGGTTTGAGAATAATATTTCCCTTGGAAGGAAAAGGAGTTAGAGTCCACACAGAGGCGGATCAGATCAAGAAAGACATCAGTGGGGATAGGGAGATGAAGAAACCCTTCATGGGCCTTCTTTCTAAGGAAATCAAGGACATCATCAAGAGGGACATTGGTGAAGAGGGACTCAACGTCAAGACTAAGCATCTTACAGGTTGGGAGAGAGCGAACCCGTTCAATGAAGTCTTGAGAGTGACGGAGGTGGGCAGGAAAAAAAGTACCAAGAAAGGGAGCGAGGGTTTTGGCCAACCAAGAAGCAAGAGAATAAGAGACAGAACCTCTAGACTCAGGTTTATGAGTTTTGGGAAGGCCATAGAAATAGGGAAGAGAGGGACAGATGACACGAAACCGTTGAACAAGGTCAAAGTCAGGAGGACAGAGGTCGGAGAGAGTCCTTAGTTTTTTGTTGAAAGTTCTCTTGATGCGATCAAGAGGGTTATTTGTGTATTGACGGTGGCGACTCTGTCGTTGATTTGTTTCCAACGAAGTAATTCTACCTTTCTACATCGTCATTCACTTCTCATGTATTGGTTAAACCTCGGATAGATCTACCTGTTATTCACGCGTCATTACTCACTTGTATCTACTGAACTACACGGACTCTGACCCTCAAGTTCCCTTCCTTTTCTTATTTTTAATTATAAATGCGTGACCTACATAGTTCATAAATACGTGATGTACATAGTTTATAAATTTGACGTTTGAACACGTCAGGCCTAATTGATCATTTAGGCCGAACTGCCCTAAAATTCAAACTAAAAAAAAAACAATAATTTATAGCATTATTATAGTCATAACTAAGAGCTAAACCCACAAGGGCATACAGCGCTCGCAGTAACTTACACAGTATATTTTTTTCCTTTGGAAATAGAGTAAAAAAAATATGATTTTTTTAGACCAACTCTAACTTAGACACTTCACCTAATATTTTTTTACACAAAGTCTACTAAATATATCATAGATGCTTAAAATCAGTTATATATATATATATATATATATATATATATATATATATATATATATATATATATATATATATATATATATATATATATATATATATATATATATATATATATTTAGGTATTCATTCTATCAAAGCTGAGGGACTGATCGTTTCAAGTTTACCTTTCCACTTGGACTGATGAAGCCTGCAGCGCAGGCGAGAAGTTTCTTCAGTAAAGATAGCAGGTAAGTGTTATACACGCGTCTTACTGATCAGGTTGTTGGTATTATCGTGTACCGTTTAACGATATAATGTGTGCTGACTCAGGTTAGTGATGAGTTTCGAAAGAACACGAGACCTGTCGTGTGTCTTATTGTATCGAGACTCTCGACTTGTACCTCCGGAGGCTCGAGTTGTACCTCCGGGGGCTGGAGTTGTACCTCCGGAGGCTGGAGTTGTACCTCCGGGGGCTGGAGTTGTACCTCCGGGGGTTGGAGTTGTACCTCCTGGGGCTGGAGTTGTACCTCCGGAGGCTGGAGTTGTACCTCCGGGGGCTGGAGTTGTACCTCCGGGGGCTGGAGTTGTACCTCCTGGGGCTGGAGTTGTACCTCCGGAGGCTGGGGTTGTACCTCCGGAGGCTGGAGTTGTAGAGAAGGATGCAAGAGACAGGGAAGGCAGGAGAAGATATAGAAGGGGTCTGGACGGAGAACGGAAAAATCTAGGGGTCACGGAGGCAGGGGAGGTAGGGGGCACGGGAGGGGTGGGGGGTCAGAGAGCCCCCCCTACACCAAGCAAAACGCATCACTGCGAGTGATTTATTCAGGCTTATTACTTAGTTTCGCTGTGCGAGGTCTCGCCCAGGGAGTTTCCAGAGCTTAACGAGAGAGACATGTTGTGTGGTCTCGCGAGAGAGTCCTAGAGGCCTTAACGAGAGAATCATGTTCTCTGAAACCTATGGAAAGGTTTTCTCTTAATTATGCATGTGGAGTGTTTTCTGTCACGGCGCGTGTGTAGAAGAGGTAGAAATATACCGAGAGAGAGAGAGAGAGAGACAGAGAGAGAGAGAGAGAGAGAGAGAGAGAGAGAGAGAGAGAGAGAGAGAGAGTGATTCTCATGTAGAAATTTAACTCTACACTGACTATGAATAATTATGTGATGAATTTTTCAAGGCAGGCGGCCATGACATACCTTTGATGAAGCCCTCTTCCGTGGCTCAGTTTAGAACGCACTCACCTCACACACTGAGTGTCCGTGGTTCAGTCCCCGACATGGGTGGAAACACTGGGCGTGTTTCCTTACACCTATTGTCTCTTTTCACCTTGCAGTAAGTAGGTACCTGGGTGTTAGTTATCTAACACCTGCTGCCCCTGTTCACTCAGCAGTAAGTAGGTACCTGGGTGTTAGTTACCTTACACCTGCTGCCCGTGTTCACATAGCAGTAAGTAGGTACCTGGGTGTTAGGTTACCTTACACCTGCTGCTCCTGTTCACCCAGCAATAAGTAGGTAACTCGGTGTTAGTGGACTGGTATGGGTCGCATCCTGGGGGGACTAGATTTAAAGGACCCCAGTAGAAATAAGACAGACAGTCTCTGATGACGCACTGACTTTCTTGAGTTATCCTGGGTGGCTAACCACCCGGGTTAAAAAATCTGGCATGGGACGAAAAGGTCATGGGACATATAAACAAGGTCAGTTATCACCTGCCTGGACCAGACCTGCTTGAACCTGTAGTGTCAGCAGAACCCTCAGCATTGGAGAGAACCTACCGCTTTTCTATCGTTAACTCGCACATCTGGATAATGTGCGGCAGTTCTTAATCTAGACAGAAATACTGAGTTCTCAGCAGAGTACCTGGAAATCCACTTCGAGGGTATTTGTTTTACCCGTATACTCCCGTGTACTCCCATATACTCCTGTGTACTCCCATTAACAAAGAAAATGCTCTCAAGGTCACCTACTTGGCTAAACACCATGGTTGGTCAAAAGATAGCTATCATACCACAAGACGAGCAGTCATCGACGATTTTTTTTCTCTCTGGTTGAACCCTTTCTTCTCTCCTTCCCATTCTCAACCCTCTCCTTCCACCTCCTCCCTCTCTCCTCCACTCTTTCCCCCCTTCCAACTCACCCCTTCCCCTCCCCCTCCCTCCTTCCCCCTCCCCTACAGACTCCACTGTGTGACTGTCAGTCATGAAGGCAGAAGTTTTCAAATCACACACTATGGCGCTGCCTACAACAATATCACAATTAACTGAGTCTATGCACCAGCCACGTGAGGGAGTGGAGGGGAGAGCCAGGGAGAGGGGGAATGGGGGCGTAAAGGAGGGGAAATTGATAGGGAGAGAAGAATAGAAGATTGAGGGGAAAGAAGGGGAGGGGGGATCTAAATGTTGGTGTTGGGTAACCTCTCTTAACTGTGGTGGTGATGGTAGTAGTGGTGGTGATGATGGTGGTAGTGGTGGTGATGGTGGTAGTGATGGTAGTAGTAGTGATGGTGATGGTGGTAATGATGGTGGTAGTGGTGGTGGTAGTGGTGGTGGTAGTGATGGTGGTAGTGGTGGTGGTGATTGTGGTAGTGGTGGTGGTGATGGTGGTAGTGGTGATAGTGGTGGTCGTAGTAGTGGTGGTAGAGATGGTGGTAGTGATGATGGTAGTGGTGGTGATGGTGGTAGTAGTGGTGGTGTTGGTAGTAATGGTGGCAGTAGTGGTGGTGGAGGTGGTAGCAGTAGCTATTCGTATATCAACGAATTTGTCGTCTCCGAATTCGTTTTTGCAGCAGGTACCCTTTTGGGTCGTGGCCCCTGGCAGCAGGTACCCTTTTGGGTCGTGGCCCCTGTCAGCAGGTACCCTTTTGGGTCGTGGCCCCTGGCAGCAGGTACCCTTTTGGGTCGTGGCCCCTGGCAGCAGGTACCCTTTTGGGTCGCCCAGCTGAACTACATCACAGTGGCCCCTGGCAGCAGATACCCTTTTGGGTCGTGGCCCCTGGCAGCAGGTACCCCTTTGGGTCGTGGCCCCTGGCAGCAGATACCCTTTTGAGTCGTGGACCCTGGCAGCAGGTACCCTTTTGGGTCGTGGCCCCTGGCAGCAGGTACCCTTTTGAGTCGTGGCCCCTGGCAGCAGGTACCCTTTTGGGTCGTGGCCCCTGTGGGTTTAAGTATCTTTTATTTAGGTTGTGGCCCCTGTCAAGTGTACCATCTTCAGTGTTGTAGTTACAACAGTGTTGGTGGTGTACCATCTTCAGTGTTGTAGTTACAACAGTGTTGGTGGTGTACCATCTTCAGTGTTGTAGTTACAACAGTGTTGGTGGTGTACCATCTTCAGTGTTGTAGTTACAACAACAGTGTTGGTGGTGTACCATCTTCAGTGTTGTAGTTACAACAGTGTTGGTGGTGTACCATCTTCAGTGTTGTAGTTACAACAGTGCTGGTGGTGTACCATCTTCAGTGTTGTAGTTACAACAGTGTTGGTGGTGTACCATCTTCAGTGTTGTAGTTACAACAGTGTTGGTGGTGTACCATCTTCAGTGTTGTAGTTACAACAGTGTTGGTGGTGTACCATCTTCAGTGTTGTAGTTACAACAACAGTGTTGGTGGTGTACCATCTTCAGTGTTGTAGTTACAACAGTGTTGGTGGTGTACCATCTTCAGTGTTGTAGTTACAACAGTGCTGGTGGTGTACCATCTTCAGTGTTGTAGTTACAACAGTGTTGGTGGTGTACCATCTTCAGTGTTGTAGTTACAACAGTGTTGGTGGTGTACCATCTTCAGTGTTGTAGTTACAACAGTGTTGGTGGTGTACCATCTTCAGTGTTGTAGTTACAACAACAGTGTTGGTGGTGTACCATCTTCAGTGTTGTAGTTACAACAGTGTTGGTGGTGTACCATCTTCAGTGTTGTAGTTACAACAGTGTTGGTGGTGTACCATCTTCAGTGTTGTAGTTACAACAGTGTTGGTGGTGTACCATCTTCAGTGTTGTAGTTACAACAGTGTTGGTGGTGTACCATCTTCAGTGTTGTAGTTACAACAACAGTGTTGGTGGTGTACCATCTTCAGTGTTGTAGTTACAACAGTGTTGGTGGTGTACCATCTTCAGTGTTGTAGTTACAACAACAGTGTTGGTGGTGTACCATCTTCAGTGTTGTAGTTACAACAACAGTGTTGGTGGTGTACCATCTTCAGTGTTGTAGTTACAACAACAGTGTTGATGGTGTACCATCTTCAGTGTTGTAGTTACAACAACAGTGTTGATGGTGTACCATCTTCAGTGTTGTAGTTACAACAACAGTGTTGATGGTGTACCATCTTCAGTGTTGTAGTTACAACAACAGTGTTGGTGGTGTACCATCTTCAGTGTTGTAGTTACAACAACAGTGCTGGTGGTGTACCATCTTCAGTGTTGTAGTTACAACAACAGTGTTGGTGGTGTACTATCTTCAGTGTTGTAGTTACAACAACAGTGCTGGTGGTGTACCATCTTCAGTGTTGTAGTTACAACAACAGTGTTGGTGGTGTACTATCTTCAGTGTTGTAGTTACAACAACAGTGCTGGTGGTGTACCATCTTCAGTATTGTAGTTACAACAACAGTGTTGGTGGTGTACTATCTTCAGTGTTGTAGTTACAAAAACAGTGTTGATGGTGTACCATCTTCAGTGTTATAGTTACAACAGTGTTGGTGGTGTACCATCTTCAGTGTTGTAGTTACAACAGTGTTGGTGGTGTACCATCTTCAGTGTTGTAGTTACAACAACAGTGTTGGTGGTGTACTATCTTCAGTGTTGTAGTTACAACAGTGTTGGTGGTGTACCATCTTCAGTGTTATAGTTACAACAGTGTTGGTGGTGTACCATCTTCAGTGTTGTAGTTACAACAGTGTTGGTGGTGTACGATCTTCAGTGTTATAGTTACAACAGTGTTGGTGGTGTACCATCTTCAGTGTTGTAGTTAGAACAGTGCTGGTGGTGTACCATCTTCAGTGTTATAGTTACAACAGTGCTGGTGGTGTACCATCTTCAGTGTTATAGTTACAACAGTGTTGGTGGTGTACCATCTTCAGTGTTGTAGTTAGAACAGTGCTGGTGGTGTACCATCTTCAGTGTTATAGTTACAACAGTGCTGGTGGTGTACCATCTTCAGTGTTATAGTTACAACAGTGTTGGTGGTGTACCATCTTCAGTGTTGTAGTTAGAACAGTGCTGGTGGTGTACCATCTTCAGTGTTATAGTTACAACAGTGTTGGTGGTGTACCATCTTCAGTGTTGTAGTTAGAACAGTGCTGGTGGTGTACCATCTTCAGTGTTATAGTTACAACAGTGCTGGTGGTGTACCATCTTCAGTGTTATAGTTACAACAGTGTTGGTGGTGTACCATCTTCAGTGTTATAGTTACAACAGAGTTGGTGGTGTACCATCTTCAGTGTTATAGTTACAACAGAGTTGGTGGTGTACCATCTTCAGTGTTATAGTTACAACAGAGTTGCTGGTGTACCATCTTCAGTGTTATAGTTACAACAGAGTTGGTGGTGTACCATCTTCAGTGTTATAGTTACAACAGAGTTGGTGGTGTACCATCTTCAGTGTTATAGTTACAACAGTGTTGGTGGTGTACCATCTTCAGTGTTATAGTTACAACAGAGTTGGTGGTGTACCATCTTCAGTGTTATAGTTACAACAGTGTTGGTGGTGTACCATCTTCAGTGTTATAGTTACAACAGTGTTGGTGGTGTACCATCTTCAGTGTTATAGTTACAACAGAGTTGGTGGTGTACCATCTTCAGTGTTATAGTTACAACAGAGTTGGTGGTGTACCATCTTCAGTGTTATAGTTACAACAGTGTTGGTGGTGTACCATCTTCAGTGTTATAGTTACAACAGAGTTGGTGGTGTACCATCTTCAGTGTTATAGTTACAACAGTGTTGGTGGTGTACCATCTTCAGTGTTATAGTTACAACAGTGTTGGTGGTGTACCATCTTCAGTGTTATAGTTACAACAGAGTTGGTGGTGTACCATCTTCAGTGTTATAGTTACAACAGAGTTGGTGGTGTACCATCTTCAGTGTTATAGTTACAACAGTGTTGGTGGTGTACCATCTTCAGTGTTATAGTTACAACAGAGTTGGTGGTGTACCATCTTCAGTGTTATAGTTACAACAGTGTTGGTGGTGTACCATCTTCAGTGTTATAGTTACAACAGTGTTGGTGGTGTACCATCTTCAGTGTTGTAGTTCTCCAGGAACTTTATCAAGCCACTACAAACAATACATGGACACACAATATTCCACTCAGACCAATCACGTCAGGAATAGGCAGTGCTCCACACAAACTAGCCGGAGTTCTTGCCAAACATCTTTCCTGCCTTCTGGGGACCATCAGCCCCGCTCATCTTAAACACTCAGGTGACCTTCTCAACCGCATCCGTAACCTCTCCATCCGTAACAAGAAACTAAGCAGTTTGGATGTGACTTCCCTCTTCACAAAAGTACCTACCAAAAAAGCCATCGAGGTTCTACGACGTAAAGTCATTCAGGACCTTAATCTTCCTCTACCTCCCGGAGATTTTGTTGACTTAATTGAACTCTGTGTTAATTTCAACTGTTTTTCTTTCAATAACAAGCTCTACAAACAAACCTACGGCATGGGAATGGGGTCCCCCATAAGTGCCGTCCTAGCCAACTTATACATGGAACACCTAGAGTCCGAACACTTCGCCAACATCATCCCTTCAACCGTCACTTGGTTACGTTACGTGGACGATGTCCTCGTAATAACTCCAAAACGTTTTGATGTACGGGATCTTCAGGCAAGGCTCAACGCAGTTGAACCGGCGATCCAGTTTACACTAGAAGAAGAGTCCAATGACAAGCTACCTTTCCTCGATGTCCTCATTCACAAAGTAGACAACAACCTAAGATTTCAAGTTTATCAAAAACCCACCAATAAAAATGATCTCACACACTTCTATTCCAGTCAAGATACCAAGACCAAAAGAGGCATCATCATCGGGTTTTTCCTAAGAGCATACCGAATTTGTAGTCCTGAGTTTCTTGACGAGGAGTGTACATACATTCACCAAACATTCACAGAGTTACATTTTCCTTCTTTTTTCATCAAAGACTGCAAGAAAAGAGCTCTTCAGATCATAAATTCTCCATGCATCAACACCACTCCCAGCAAAGTTATAATTCTTCCCAACAGCCAGGTTGCACTGAACGTCTCAAAAGTACTTTCACAAGCTAACACTAGAGTCGCCATCGCTTCTAGCACTTCAATAAAGGATCTAACCAGGACAAAATCCAAGCACCACGAGCCAGTCAATGCAGGAGTTTACACTATACCCTGTGGAGGCTGTGACAAGATTTACGTAGGTGAAACAGCCAGAAACCTCGACACCCGCCTCAATGAACACATTTACGCATGTAGGAACGATAACTTGAACAACGCCTGTGTACAACACCGAAATTCCACCAATCATCTCATGAAATTCAGAGACGCCCAATTAGTGATCAAAGAAACTAATTTCCGCAGACGCAAGTGCCTCGAATCAGCACTGATCGCTGTTTCGAATACAATTAAACAAAACTACGGCAGCTTCACCATCTCCGAAGTCTTAGCAAAAATCCTCCTGAAAACAGTAAACCCTGCCATCACATAGTCTCTCCTGTTATACTACACAAAGCTCATTACAGAGAGTGAACACTGAAACAAGCTGCCTCATTCCAGTCAGTATTTGTCCAACCTATTTTTATGTTACCCAAGTAATAGCTTTTATATCCTTTTACTCATGTACGAATTAATTGCTCTACCATATTGTATTACTTTTGTCACTACCACTACTACTACTACTACTACTACTACTACTACTACCACCACTAGTGAACATCGAAATGTTACCTCACTAGTATTGCACCTCACTCTGAGCCTTTATATACCCTCTGTGTCCATGTATTGCTTGTAATGGCTTGATAAAGCTCCTGGAGAGCGAAACGTTGCCACAATAAATGTCACATTAGTTGCACTTGTGTCCTTTTACTATACATATTGTCGGTAATTCTACCAACTTTATTACAGTGTTATAGTTACAACAGTGTTGGTGGTGTACCATCTTCAGTGTTGTAGTTACAAGTGTTGATGGTGTACCATCTTCAGTGTTGTAGTTACAACAGTGTTGATGGTGTACCATCTTCAGTGTTAGTTACAACAGTGTTGGTGTACCATCTTCAGTGTTGTAGTTACAACAACAGTGTTGGTGGTGTACCATCTTCAGTGTTGTAGTTACAACAGTGGTGATGGTGTACCATCTTCAGTGTTATAGTTACAACAGTGTTGGTGGTGTACCATCTTCAGTGTTGTAGTTACAACAGTGTTGATGGTGTACCATCTTCAGTGTTGTAGTTACAACAACAGTGTTGATGGTGTACAATCTTCAGTGTTGTAGTTACAACAACAGTGTTGGTGGTGTACCATCTTCAGTGTTGTAGTTACAACAACAGTGTTGATGGTGTACCATCTTCAGTGTTGTAGTTACAACAACAGTGTTGGTGGTGTACCATCTTCAGTGTTGTAGTTAAAACAACAGTGTTGGTGGTGTACCATCTTCAGTGTTGTAGTTACAACAGTGTTGATGGTGTACCATCTTCAGTGTTGTAGTTACAACAACAGTGTTGGTGGTGTACCATCTTCAGTGTTGTAGTTACAACAGTGTTGGTGGTGTACCCTCTTCAGTGTTGTAGTTACAACAGTGTTGGTGGTGTACCATCTTCAGTGTTGTAGTTACAACAGTGTTGGTGGTGTACCATCTTCAGTGTTGTAGTTACAACAACAGTGTTGATGGTGTACCATCTTCAGTGTTGTAGTTACAACAGTGTTGGTGGTGTACCATCTTCAGTGTTGTAGTTACAACAGTGTTGGTGGTGTACCATCTTCAGTGTTGTAGTTACAACAGTGTTGGTGGTGTACCATCTTCAGTGTTGTAGTTACAACAGTGTTGGTGGTGTACCATCTTCAGTGTTGTAGTTACAACAGTGTTGGTGGTGTACTATCTTCTGTGTTGCAGTTACAACACTGGTGGCCAGGTGACTAGAGCTCTCGCTTCACAATGTGAGTGTCTGGATTCGATTCCTAGCGAGGGTGGAAACATTGGGCGTGTTTCTTTGCACCTGTTGTCTATGTTCACCCATCAGTAAAATGGGTAACTGGGTGTTAGTCGACTGGTGTGGGTCGCATCCTGGGAGAAAACTGACCTAATTTGCCCGAAATGCTCAGCATAACAAGGGACTTTCTATATAGTAGTATGTCATTGATGTCAGCTGGATCTGTATACTTTGGACATGTACTTGTAGTAAATAAAGATAATAATAATAATAATAATAATAATAATAATAAAAATAATAATAATAATAATAATAATATTATTATTATTATTATTATTATTATTATTATTATTATTATTATTATTATTTTTATTATTATTATTGTTATTATTAGGTAGACAGAGACAGGATGTTCCAGAGATCGGACACAGCAACAAGGGTTCACAATTGGAAGATGAAGACTCAGATGAATCATAGGGATGTTAGGAAGTACTTCTTCAGTCACCGAGTTGTCAGGAAGTGGAATAATCTGGGAAGTGATGTAGTGGAGGCAGGATCCATACATAGCTTTAAGAAGAGGTATGATAAAGCACATGGAGCAGGAAGAGTGACCTAGTCGCGACCAGTGAACAGGCGGAGCCAGGAGCTGTGACTCGACCCATGCAAGCACAACTAGGTAAGTACAACTAGGTACGTACAAGTAGGTGAGTACAAGTAGGTGAGTACAACTAGGTGAGTACAACTAGGTGAGTACAACTAGGTGAGTACAACTAGGTGAGTACAACTAGGTGAGTGCAACTAGGTGAGTACAACTAAGTGAGTACAACTAGGCGAGTGCAACTAGGCGAGTGCAACTAGGTGAGTACAACTAGGTGAGTACAACTAGGTGAGTGCAACTAGGTGAGTACAACTAGGTGAGTACAACTAGGTGAATACAACTAGGTGAGTACAACTAGGTGAGTGCAACTAGGTGAGCACAACTAGGTGAGTGCAACTAGGTGAGTGCAACTAGGTGAGTACAACTAGGTGAGTACAACTAGGTGAGTGCAACTAGGTGGGTGCAACAAGGTGGGTGCAACTAGGTGAGTACATGTAGGTGAGTACAACTAGGTGAGTACAACTAGGTGAGTACAACTAGGTAAGTGCAACTAGGTGAGTGCAACTAGGTGAGTACAACTAGGTGAGTGCAACTAGGTGAGTACAACTAGGTGAGTACAACTAGGTGAGTGCAATTAGATGAGTACAACTAGGTGAGTACAACTAGGTGAGTGCAATTAGATGAGTACAACTAGGTGAGTACAACTAGGTGAGTACAACTAGGTGAGTACAACTAGGTGAGTACAACTAGGTGAGTACAACTAGGTGAGTGCAACTAGGTGAGTACAACTAGGTGAGTACAACTAGGTGAGTACAACTAGGTGAGTACAACTAGGTGAGTACAACTAGGTGAGTGCAACTAGGTGAGTGCAACTAGGTGAGTGCAACTAGGTGAGTACAACTAGGTGAGTACAACTAGGTGAGTACAACTAGGTGAGTGCAACTAGATGAGTGCAACTAGGTGAGTACAACTAGGTGAGTACAACTAGGTGAGTGCAACTAGGTGAGTACAACTATGTGAGTACAACTAGGTGAGTACAACTAGGTGAGTACAACTAGGTGAGTACAACTAGGTGAGTACAACTAGGTGAGTGCAACTAGGTGAGTGCAACTAGGTGAGTACAACTAGGTGAGTACAACTAGGTGAGTACAACTAGGTGAGTGCAAGTAGGTGAGTACAACTAGGTGAGTACAACTAGGTGAGTACAACTAGGTGAGTACAACTAGGTGAGTACAACTAGGTGAGTGCAACTAGGTGAGTGCAACTAGGTGAGTACAACTAGGTGAGTACAACTAGGTGAGTACAACTAGGTGAGTACAACTAGGTGAGTACAACTATATGAGTACAACTAGGTGAGTACAACTAGGTGAGTGCAACTAGTTGAGTACAACTAGGTGAGTACAACTAGGTGAGTACAACTAGGTGAGTACAAGTAGGTGAGTGCAACTAGGTGAGTACAACTAGGTGAGTACAACTAGGTGAGTACAACTAGGTGAGTACAACTAGGTGAGTACAACTAGGTGAGTGCAACTAGTTGAGTACAACTAGGTGAGTACAACTAGGTTAGTACAACTAGGTGAGTACAACTAGGTGAGTACAACTAGGTGAGTGCAACTAGTTGAGTACAACTAGGTGAGTACAACTAGGTGAGTACAACTAGGTGAGTACAACTAGGTGAGTGCAACTAGTTGAGTACAACTAGGTGAGTACAACTAGGTGAGTACAACTAGGCGAGTACAACTAGGTGAGTACAACTAGGTGAGTACAACTAGGTGAGTACAACTAGGTGAGTACAACTAGTTGAGTACAACTAGGTGAGTACAACTAGGTGAGTACAACTAGGTGAGTGCAACTAGTTGAGTACAACTAGGTGAGTACAACTAGGTGAGTACAACTAGGCGAGTACAACTAGGCGAGTACAACTAGGCGAGTACAACTAGGTGAGTACAACTAGGTGAGTACAACTAGGTGAGTACAACTAGGTGAGTACAACTAGGTGAGTGCAACTAGTTGAGTACAACTAGGTGAGTACAACTAGTAAATAATCTGTAAAGCCTTTTAGATGCAAATAGATTCTAATAGTCTACTTACCCCCATTATCACCCCCACCATCACCCCACCATCACCCCACCATCACCCCCACCAACACCCCCACCAACCCCCCACCATCACCCCCACCATCACCCCACCATCACCCTCACCATCACCACACCATCACCCCCACCATCACTCCACAATCATCCCACCATCACCCCCACCATCACCCCATCATCACCCAACCATCACCCGACCATTACCCCACCATCACCCTCACCATCACCACACCATCACCCCCACCATCACCCAACCATCACCCCCACCATCACTCCACCATCACCCCATCATCACCCGTACCATCACCCCACCATCACCCACAATCACCCCACAATCACCCCACAATCACTACACCATCACCCTACCATCACCCCACAATCACCCCACAATCACCCCACCATCACCCCACAATCACCCCACAATCACCCCACAATCACCCCACAATCACCCCACCATCACCCCACAATCACCCCACAATCACCCCCACCATCATCCCCACCATCACCCCATCATCACCCCCCATCATCACCCCCACCATCACCCCCACCATCACCCCACCATCACTCCCATCATCACCCCCACCATCACCCCACCATCACCCACCATCACCCCAACAGCACCCCACCATCACACCACCATCACCCCCACCATCACCCGACCATCACCCCCCATCATCACCCCCATCATCACTCCCCACCATCACTCTCCATCATCACTCCCTACCATCACCCCCACCATCACCCCACCATCACCCCCCAACTTCACTCCCCACCATCATCCCCACCATCACTCCCCCCCAGCACTCCCCACCATCACTCCCCACCATCACTCCCCACCATCACTCCCCACCATCACTCCCCACTATCACTCCACCATCTCCCCACCATCACCCCCATCATCACCCCACCATCACCCCACCATCACCCCCACCATCACCCCACCATCACCCCCACCATCACCCCACCATCACTCCCCATCATCACCCCCATCATCACTCCCCACCATCATCCCCTCCATCACTCCCCACCATCATCCCCACCAACAAACCCACCATCATCCCCACCATCATCCCCACCATCATCCCCACCATCACTCCCCAACATCACTCCCCACCATCATCCCCACCATCACTCCCCACCATCACTCCCCACCATCACTCCCCACCATCACTCCCCACTATCACTCCCCACCATCACCCCCCACCATCACTCCCCACCATCACTCCCCACCATCACACCCCACCATCACTCCCCACAATCACTCCCCACCATCACTCCCCACCATCACTCCCCACCATCATCCTCACCATCACTCCCCACCATCACCCCACCATCACTCCCCACCATCTCCCCACCATCACCCCACCATCACCCCACCATCACCCCACCATCACCCCACCATCACCCCACCATCACCCCACCATCTCCCCACCATCACCCCACCATCACCCCACCATCACCCCACCATCACCCCACCATCACCCCACCATCTCCCCACCATCACCCCACCATCACCCCACCATCACCCCACCATCACCCCACCGCTACCATTACACACCCCCCTCCCCCCCGCTCAGTACCAGTGACCCGAGACTGATGGTCATTACCAAGAATAATGCTGACGGCTTCAGGAAAAGGAAATAATAAACGAAATTTGAGGCAGAAGGGGAAGAGAGAGAAAGAGAGAGAGAGAGAGAGAGAGAGAGAGAGAGAGAGAGAGAGAGAGAGAGAGAGAGAGAGAGAGAGAGACAGGCAGACAGACAGACAGAGACAGACAGACAGACAGACAGAGAGCATATCATAGACTAAGAACATAAGAAAGGAGGAACACTGCAGTAGTCTTGTTAGCCCATACTAGGTAGGTCCTTCACAAATCCAACCCACTAACAGAATAAACTCTACCCAAGCAATAAGTGTTGATAATTCTATTTACTCACATGTAAGTCCCATTCATATCCAACCCCTGTCACTAATGTATTTATCCTACCAAAATTTGTAACTACCCAGGGTTTTAGCTTCTATAACCCTACTAGGCAGACTGTTCCACTCATCATCTACCCTATTTCCAAACCAATACTTTCCTATATCCTTTCTATATCTAAACTTACATAATTTGAATCCATTATTGCGGGTTCTCTCTTGGAGGGATATCATCAAAACCCTATTTATATCTCCTTTGTTAATACCCATCTTCCACTTGTACACTTCGATCATGTCTCCCCTCATTGAAGCGACTTCAATCTTTCTTCATACGGAAGATTTCTAGTGCTATGTATTAATTTATGTATTAATTTATTTGCCAATTCACACACTGAATAAAAGACACACACACACACACACACACACACACACACACACACACACACACACACACACACACACACACACACACACACACACACACAAACACACACACACACACACACACACACACACACACACACACACACACACACACACACACACACACACAACACACACACACACACACACACACACACACACACACACACACACACACACACACACACACACACACACAAACACACACACACACACACACACACACACACACACACACACACACACACACAAACACACACACACACACACACACACACACACACACACACACACACACACACACACACACACACACACAACACACACACACACACACACACACACACACACACACACACACAAACACACACACACACACACACACACACACACACACACACACACACACACACACACACACACGCGCACACACAAATACACACACACACACACACACGGAATGGCCTCCAGAAAGGCGGAAAGGTGGGGTACACCATCAAGTGTTGTACACAATACATACAACTGAGGAAGAAGTAAAGAGTCTGCAAACCGAGCTAGATACCTCAAAGGCGATGGAACCGGATAACATCTCTCCACGGGTCCTGAGAGAGGGAGCAGAAGTGCTATGTGTACCTCTAACAACTATCTTCAACATATCTATCGAAACAGGGCGACTACCTGAGGTATGGAGGACAGCAAATGTAGCCCCAATTTTTTAAAAAAGGAGATAGGCACGAAGTATAGTATACAAAGTCATGGAGAAAATTATCAGGAGAAGAGTGGTGGATCACCTAGAAAGGAATGAGCTTATCAACGACAGCCAGCACGGTTTCAGGGACGGGAAATCCTGCTTCACAAATCTACTGGAGTTCCATGACAGGGCGACGGCAGTAAGTCAACAGAGAGATGGGTGGGTAGATTGCATTTTCTTGGACTGTAAAAAGGCGTTTGACACAGTTCCACTCAAGAGATTAGTGTAAAAGCTGGAGGACCACAGGCAGGGAAAATAGGGAAGGCACTACAATGGATCAGGGAATGCCTGTCAGGAAGACAACAGCGAGTCATGGTACGTGGCGAGGTGTCAGAGTGGGCGCTTGTAATGAGCGGGGTGCCACAAGGATCAGCCCTAGGACCGGTGCTGTTTCTGGAATTTGT
>NC_091330.1:15182244-15187244 GCF_038502225.1 Cherax quadricarinatus
TATATCATAATCTACACTTGGAAAATCTTGGAAGAAATGGTCCCAAATCTGCACACAGAAATCACTCCCTACGAAAGTAAAAGACTGGGCAGGCGGTGCAAAATGCCCCCAATAAAAAGTAAGGGCGCCAATGGTACACTAAGGGAAAACACCATAAGTGTCCGGGGCCCAAGACTGTTCAACAACCTCCCATCAAGCATTAGGGGAATTACCAATAACCCCCTGGCTGCCTTCAAGAGAGACCTGGACAGATACCTAAAGTCAGTGCCGGATCAGCCGGGCTGTGGCTCGTACGTTGGACTGCGTGCGGCCAGCAGTAACAGCCTAGTTGATCAGGCCCTGATCCATCGGGAGGCCTGGTCATGGACCGGGCCGCGGGGGCGTTGATCCCCGGAATAACCTCCAGGTAACCTCCAGGTAACCTTAGTAAGGAATCGTTCAAGACACTGTACACCGTGTACGTCAGGCCCATACTGGAGTACGCAGCACCAGTTTGGAACCCACAGGCACGTCAAGAAATTAGAGAAAGTGTAAAGGTTTGCGACAAGGTTAATTCCAGAGCTAAGGGAAATGTCCTACGAAGAAAGGTTGAGGGAAATAGGCCTGACGACACTGGAGGACAGGAGGGTTAGGGAAGACATGATAACGACATACAAAATACTGCGTAGAATAGACAAGGTGGACAGAGACAAGATGTTTCAGAGAGGGGACACAGAAACAAGAGGTCACAATTGGAAGTTGAAGACCCAGATGAGTCAAAGGGATGTTAGGAAGTATTTCTTCAGTCATAGAGAAGTCAGGAAGTGGAATAGCCTAGCAAATGAGGTAGTGGAGGCAGGAACCATACATAGCTTAAAGATGAGGTATGATAAAGCTCATGGAACAGAGAGAGAGAGGACCTAGTAACGTTCAGTGAAGAGGCGGGGCCAGGAGCTAAATCTCGACCCCTGCAACCACAATTAGGTGAATTAGGTGAGTAAACACAAACACACACACACACACACACACACACACACTCACACACACACACACACACACACACACACACACACACACACACACACACACACACTCACACACACACACACACACACACACACACACACACACACACACACACACACACACACACACATACACACACACACACACACACACACACACACACACACACACACACACACACACACACACACACACACACACACACACACACACACACACACACACATACTGTTTGCTTAGGGTGGAATTCTAGCTAATTTATTCTGTTCTTTTGCCCATGCGGGTGTATTCTGTTACCATAGCAACACAACGAGAAGTTTATTCAGTCCTTCAAGTGCTCATTATCGTTTATAGTGGCTGCAGGTATAGATTTATTTCGACCTTTAACCGAGGTCTTCTTCAGCAGATCCGTAACTTATAACTTTATATATAAGCGGGAGTCGACGCTTACACGTTCGGTGGTTTCAACAATAGTTGCTGAGGTGAGGTGTGTAAGTGCTGTCCTACTGGGTGTGAGAACTACACACTCCCTGTGATCTCAAGATGTAGTGTAGACTCGATCCTCCGTGCGGTAACAGAGAAACATGCTACTCTCGCAGTCATGGCCTTCTGTACGTCTCTCAGATATTGAGTTATAACTGTCTATGAAATGAAGCTTAGCGGTTTGTGGCCCACACGGGTTTAGAGAATGATTTTCAAAATAATAATAATAATAATAATAATAATAATAATAATAATAATAATAATAATAATAATAATAAAGGTGGTGGTGGTAGATTTCTGAGGTTATTGTGGTGGTGGAGAGTGCAGGGGGTATCACAGGTGGCCGCTTATGGGGAGGGGAAGAGGGAGACGGTGGAAAGAGAGAGAGAGGGAAGGGAGAGGGGAGGAAGGGGCTGACGAAGTGGGTGTTGGTGTCATCTTACAACACAAGTCTGACACTTGTTTACACCAGCGGTGATAATATGCTCCCCTACCACCACCGCAACCACCACTGCAAGTACCACCACCGCAATCACCACTGCAAATACCACTGCAACCACCACCACCACCACAACTACCATCACAACCACCGCATTAAAAAAGATATAAGCAGAGTGGTAATGATGACGTAGCAATCAACACCTAGTTGACTACTTGTAATCAAATCCCTCCATTAAGGCATTTAGACAGTTCAGATTTGAAAATTCATTTGAGAGTAAATGTGAGAGGAAGTGCACAAGTGTATTGTAACTCACATATCCACAATCCTCGCATACCTGTATCTGTCTTCTGACACAAGCATATCACAACTGACTCGCGTAAGTAACTCATTACTTTAGTAACTTGTTCAGTTATCTAAACTTTACAGTCCAGCTCCTGGACCCGTTATGTACCTCTGTGATCTTTGATTATCACCCATAGGATGTAAAATGAAGATATTAAGCTAAAAATAGTAAACTAATTGGAGTTAAAATCATTAATGGGTGAAGGAGAATTAGTTGCAGATGTCACCTTCAGATAGAGAGCCGTGCAACACAGTCGCAGACAGGCTATCTTAGTACTGTAGAACAAGCCAAATGGGGATGGAAATCTTTAGCTCTTGATCTTTCACACTCTCGTGCATCGTCAGGAGCTGTTGCAAGACCGCAACAGATAGGGAGGGAAATTCTCTGAGGCAAGGCAGGTAGCAATGACAACTGACTTGGGTTGCCGTTGATAACCGCACATAGGAGAATGAAGCTTATGACGACGTTTCAGTCCGACTTGGGACGCTCGATAATGATCTCTTATGTAAGGAGATACATCACCTTCACTCTTACATTATCACTATACACGGGGTAGAAGCTGCTCACAACCCTATGTGCTCTCACTCTGTCTTTCTATTGGCGACAAACTCTGGTTACAAGTCAAAATAATGGGCTGTCAAATCCGAGATTTTTAGATTTTGCCACCGTACTGGCTGCTTTATTATGCACCACATATCCATCCCGTGGACGGTAGCGCATTCAAATCCGAGGTATCAATATCTGGTCACATATTCGAGCCGAGACGCATCGTGCAACTGGATCCTGCCGACTGCGCCTCTCCTCAGGGGGGATAACTGTCAAGTATCTTCGTCTTCTCAGCTGAGATGATCAGCCCGGAGTCCTGACATCAATGTACGTATAACAAAAGTGAGGATGCTTTGGGAGCTGGAAAATCCAGTGGTATGAATCATTATATCATCAAAAAAGCTAATCCTGTAAAAACTGGGCTGATCAGTACACATGCGTTTCATATTTAACGAAATAACACTATTTTGTAGACACAGTCTGCCAGGGTAGGTTGTTGAGATAGGTTCATCCAGACTACGATGCTCTTTACCAACTCTACCTCATCTTTTGTACATCTGTCTACCTCATCTTTTGTACATCTGTCTACCTCATCTTTTGTACATCTGTCTACCTCATCTTTTGTACATCTGTCTACCTCATCTTTTGTACATCTGTCTACCTCATCTTTTGTACATCTGTCTACCTCATCTTTTGTACATCTGTCTACCTCATCTTTTGTACATCTGTCTACCTCATCTTTTGTACATCTGTCTACCTCATCTTTTGTACATCTGTCTACCTCATCTTTTGTACATTATTATTATTATTATTGCTATTATTATTACTATATTATTATCATTATTTTTATTATAATGAAATCCAAGGGCTAAACCCACAAGAAGTCTTTTGTATATCATTCTACAGTCTTCCCTGCTGGGCGAAACGTCTATAAATAAACATTCCCAGACGTTTCACATGCGTCTGATTCTTTATCTTGTTGGTATACCATTCATGTATATCATTAAAAAGTGGACTAGGCCTACTGGGAAGACCAATGTAAACAAAGTAACTCAGATGTTTAACTGGTGGATGGTTAGGAAAAGACATCAGTGTGAGTCATTAATGACAAGTTGTTGTTGAAGCTTGACTCTCCGTCCACTGATTGTGACAGACACTGTACCTGTCTGTACTGTCAGTACTGGTCAAGCAGTAACTGTCAGTACTGATCCACTAGGAAATGGGGAAGGGGTCATGGTAAGGGGAAGGTGGTTGAAGGTCTCGCTGAGGGAAGGGTCATGGTAAAGGGGGAAGAAGTGACAATGGGAAGAGGTGACTCCCCTGAGGGACGACCCTTTGGGGAGGGAGGGGGGTGGATCTGGCAGACACGTGATCATTGTTTGCACTGAAGACTCGCTCCTCAGCCTCACTGACAACTGCAATTCTGTCTGTCTGTGTCTGTCATCAATTACTTTGTGTTACACGTAAACAAGGCATCCTGAGAGATGATAATTCCCACGTAATAGTGACTCCAGCCCTTCGTCTTCTCAGCTGTTTGAACCTTTAATGCAATTTCTTACGATATCCTCATTAATGCCTTGAAGTCACCAACTCGGACTAACATAACTAATTACTTCATGTATGAACACTGAACAACACGTTCAGTGTTGTAAATGGTTTAGAAAACCAACAAGTTGAAGGATGAGACACTTGTTCAACATTGGGAAATCTTTATTACGGAAATATTTCGCCAGTGGCTTCATCAGTCCATTACAGAGAAGAGTGGTGGAAGATGAGGAGTTTGAGGTATGACTGAAAAATAGTTGATTCTTACTCCCACCAAGTTACATTCATAAATGTGAATGACAAGGACTGGTGGATGTTCGAGGCTCCTTGTTTAGGAGGAAAAACAAATGCTGTTTTGTTGACAAGATGCGGTTGCTAGGCTACGGGAGGCTGAGCGAGGGGCATCAGCTGATATCCCGATCATGTAAACACGTGTCAGTGTGGCCAAATCTTGTCATCCTAAGATTGACGTGGCTTTCCTGCGGCTCTGGTATAATTGCTCTCTTAATAATCCACCGTAAAGCTGCTGGAAGCTAAGCTGGTACTAATGTTGTTATGGTGAGACAGGTCCATGTTTTCTGCTTATCTGTCTGGCAGTGTGGCTGTCTGCCTGAAGCTTACTTTGCTAATGTATCT
>NC_091330.1:15192244-15224744 GCF_038502225.1 Cherax quadricarinatus
CACACACACCCACACACACACACACACACACACACACCCACCCACCCACACACACACACACACACACACACACACACACACACACACACACACACACACACACACACACACACACACACACACACACACCCACCCACCCACCCACCCACCCACCCACACACACACACACACACACACACACACACACACACACACACCACCCACCCACCCACACACACACACACACACACACACACACACACACACACACATATTACACATATACACACAGCATACATACACACAATATTATACACATATTATTATACAGCATATACAATATATATTATATTACACATACACACATAGCAGATATACATATTATTATATATACATATACATATTAACATATATATTATTCATATTGTATTATTACATATATTACATATATACATTATTATATTACATATTACACTTCAGTTATACATATTATATTATATTATTATTGGTTAGTTATATTATTATTATATATTATTATTATCATGATTATTATTACATATATTATTATTATTACATTACATATTAGTACATATATTATTACATACATACATATTAAGTTATACATATTATATATATATATTATTATAGCATACATACATATATTACATACATTATTATTATTATATACGTTATGTTACATATATATATTATTACATATTATACATATTACATGGTTATATTATTATATTACATACATATACATATTATATTACACACACACACACACACCCACACACACACACCCACACACACACACACACACACACACACACACACACACACACACACACACACACACACACACACACACACACACACACACACACACACACACACACACACCGTCATGCTTCAAGTTTTGTCACTCATTTATTTTTATTAATATTAATAAAAATACATAAGAGTGGTAAATCCGTAGGGTTCAACATGGCGCCCGAGGAAGGAAAGGCAATTTGATCTGAGGAAATGGAGGATGTCTGTAATTCCTATAGGACCCCTCCGTCAGCATGGAGGTTCTTCCCTAGGAAGAACCATTACTTGAAAGTCTGACAGAATCGGCGTCAGCAAGGATAATTTCCTCACTACGAATTAACATCAAAATTTCCATTGTTATGTTTATAAGAAAGAGCTAAACTGCAATGGGCGATGTAGTGATGAAAATCACGAGTAGGAATTGTCTGGTGTGAGTACGACCTGCGAGGTAGTGTTTCAGGAAGGCTGGTCTAAGATACAGGTAAGCCAGCGGAAGGCTTCGACCCGCGTCAGGAAACACTTGACCCGCTTCCTGACAAACCTTACCTAACCTAACCTAAGACGGAGGCACGAAGAAGAGCATTGATCCTTTGTGAAAATTCGGGACAGACACACAAACAACCCGCACAAAACATAAATTTATGACATTTCAGTCTAACTTAGACCGATTAACTAGTCACTATCACGTGTGTCTAATGGTCACAAGTCGATCCGCAACGTCGTTCGTAAATTACAGACGTCTACGTGCGGGTTATTTGTGAAGTGTGCCAGTCACGGTATTCTGCCCTCTCATGCTTCTTTCTAGACAGATGTTCAAACACGATCCTGCCAGAAGACGGAGTTACTGGGCAAGGGAAGCTGTGCGAGAGAGAATCTTGCCAGACACAGTGACTGGGCAAGGGAAGCTGTGCGAGAGAGAATCTTGCCAGACACAGTGACTGCAAGGGAAGCTGTGCGAGAGAGAATCTTGCCACGGTGACTGGGCAAGGGAAGCTGTGCGAGAGAGAATCTTGCCAGACACAGTGACTGCAAGGGAAGCTGTACGAGAGAGAATCTTGCCAGACACAGTGACTGCAAGGGAAGCTGTGCGAGAGAGAATCTTGCCAGACACAGAAAGGATGTAGTCGAAGAAGGAGATATCTTACCAAAAAGAAGAAAAGGTCACAATACCGTGACTGGAACAATACACAAATAACCCGGACATAGGAGAGTGGAGCTCAGGTCTGCCCTGGACCATTTACAGGTCACAGTAACAGAAACTGAGAAATAATTAAAACTGGATGATCTTAGTTAAAAAATGGTTATAATCATAACCATAATATTTAAAGGGGTAGAAGGGTAAGCCAGAGGAAGGCCTCGATCCAATGACCAAAAGCTCCAGCTGCTGGTCATCATATGACTAAGACATGCGTCAGGAAACATTTGTCCTATACCGGTACCGCTGTGTACTGTCACCACCGTGGTGTTGATGTACCACCGTCATCACCGGGGTGTTGATGTACCGCTGTGTACCGTCACCACCGTGGTGTTGATGTACCGCTGTGTACCGTCACCACCGTGGTGTTGATGTACCGCTGTGTACCGTCACCACCGTGGTGTTGATGTACCGCTGTGTACCGTCACCACCGTGGTGATGTACCGCTGTGTACCGTCATCACCGGGGTGTTGATGTACCGCTGTGTACCGTCGCCACCGTGGTGTTGATGTACCGCTGTGTACCGTCACCACCGTGGTGTTGATATACCGCTGTGTACCGTCATCACCGGGGTGTTGATGTACCGCTGTGTACCGTCATCACCGGGGTGTTGATATACCGCTGTGTACCGTCACCACCGTGGTGTTGATGTACCGCTGTGTACCGTCACCACCGTGGTGTTGATATACTGCTGTGTACCGTCACCTGGTGAGGGAATACCGCCGCAGGGGGTTTGGGGGCAGCAGAAGGCTCCCCAGGGAACATTCCCATCATGGTAGCGGCGGCGGGGCGGCTGCCGCGTCCTCCCCCGCCAGCGATACGCCGAAGACACGTGCGAGTCGCGTGCGGGGCGACACGGGCCGCAGGCGACAACAAGGCCATTCCACCCATCCGTAAACCCATCTTTGTCCCCCCCCTCACCTCCGACGCCCACATCAACCCATCCCTCTCCCCCGCCGCCCACAACACACTCTCACCTACAGGCCACACACCCACCTCCGTCCTCCACCCACATCCCTACCTATCCCCGCCGCCTACACACACTATCCACCGACAGTCACACTATGACCACCTTTCCCATCTCTGTTCTCGGGATATTGAGATGGGAAAGGAAGTGGAGGCGGAATAGAGGACACAAGGAGATCCCCATCCCTCAGAATGGATAGTTGGGAAGAGCGATTAGGGATGATGGGGTTGTCTACTCCCCAGGTCGTCCATTTCTGGGAGGAAGAAAATGGATGAAATGTCATGAAGAATAGAAGGGTATAAAAGATTCCATCTCTATAAGCCGAGGATGGACAGAGAAGAATAGAACTCTAGGTATCTATCCCTGTTAGAAGGGATGGATATCTAGGGAAAGGCAGATTATAATAATCACAAGTAAGCGCTAAACCCTTAAGATGTCATACAGAGGAAGGGATAGAGGAGGGGGATAAATCACTTATTCCTCCCAGTAGGTTTCATGTCACTTACCATATTACGAATACAGATGCAGTCTAGTGGCCTGCACACCTGGCTGTAGCACGATAACCAAGGTAGGAACGAGCAAAAAAAGCAACAGAGGAAATACTTATATTTCCGTCATCAAATAGCAAGCAAGTATGCACAGTATATACATGATATGCGCAATAAGGCAAGTGCAAGCAAGAGACATGGTGAGAACCGTTGCGACTGGACTTCGAGGTAAGTCTGCCAGTGTTGATTCACGAGTGTACCACATCGCTTCACAACTTTGGTAACCTTGTCACTGGCTGGTTGAACCAAAGTGCCAGTATAACGATGGGGCCCCTTCTCGTTTTACTCATAGCACCCAGTCTGCTGGTCGGGAGGGCAGCTTATATGAGTCTGTGCGATATGACGAATAAAATATAACGTACTCTTAGTCACTTCCGGGAGTCACCGCCCCCGAGGCTCGGTCCCTGATCACGTCTCCTAGCTGATGGCCTGATCGATCAGGTTGTTGGAACCCGCCGCCCGCAACCTAACGCATGCACCAAAGCCCGATTGATCAGGATTGATTTGAGGAAATTGTCGAGTGTTCCCCCACGCCTTGAAGACAGCCTGGGGAAAGGTCTCTTGTGAGATTATAAGAAGAGATTTAAAGAGGAACCCTGTACGACTGTACAAGTCTCTGGTCAGAGATCTTTCAGGTCCTAAGCAGGTCATGGTATCTTATTTTTAGCAAAACTGAATACATCAGTAATGTGCTGCTGCCTATTCTAAATGACAGTTACAGTGGGAACACCTACACTGTGCTGCTGCACTACACAAAAGCGAGCTATGTTTCCATTACATGGTGCTGAAACGTCTCACCTGAGCTGACAGACTTCAGTAGTGTCAGTCTGAGCTGGCAGACTTCAGTAGTGTCAGTCTGAGCTGGCAGACTTCAGTACTGTCAGTCTGAGCTGGCAGACTTCAGTAGTGTCAGTCTGAGCTGACACACTTCAGTAGTGTCAACAATGAGAATATCAAACCATACCACGGGCGGGATTTGAACCCGCGGTCAGAGAGTATGGTTTGTTTGCAATCGTGTCATTACGATTTCGTGAGTCAATGAGAATATCGTGCAGTATACCATTAAAGGTTCATCAGCTACGACAGCATCAAAGGTCACCTTCCAGCACAGCTGCAGTTACTATCACTTGACAGTTACCATCTCCCAGGGTGACCTCTCCCACACAAAGCAGTGGTCCCGGGTACTGCAAGGAGGCTCGGGGACCATCTTAAGGAACTCGACACCCGTCACCGGACGTCTCTTGATAACCACAAGGGAGTGACTCATCCCCTTGCGTCACTCGGTATTACCTAAGGGGTACTATGACGCTATTCTGGGGGCACGGCGTCATACCCTAGACACACTCGCCTGGGTGTCGCATAGCATCACTGTCGCTACTGTCCCTGGGGGAGCGAGGCATTATCCAGGGCGTCACCCTGGACAATGTTACCCATGGATAATGTCACCCATGGATGTCACCTTGAATACTGTTACCGATGGATGTAACTATGGATAATGTCACCCATGGATAATGTCTCCCATGGATAATGTCGAAGTAAATCCTAGAGGGACTGGTTCCTAATCCGAACACAGAAATCACTCTCTAAGAAAGTAAAAACTTGGCAGGCGATGCAACATACACCCAATGAAAAGTAGGGGCGCTATTAGTACACTAAGAAAAAACACAATAAGTGTCCGGGGCCAAAGACTGTTCAACAGCCTCCCACCAGCCGTAAGGGAAATTACCAATAGACCCCTGGTTGTCTTCAAGAGGGAGCTGGACAGAAACTAAAAGTCAGTGCCGTATCAGCCGGCCTGTGCGTACGTTGGACTACGTGCGGCCAGCAGTAACAGCCTAGTCGATCAGGCCCTGATCCACAAGGAGGCCTGGTCATGAAATGGGGCGCTTGGGCGTTGATCCCCGGAATACCCTCCAGGTAGACTCCAGGTAGGTAGGTAGACCACTGCATAATTTCACTCATGGATGTCACCCATAGATAATGTCGCCGTAGATGTCACCTGTGACATATGAAGTCACTCGAGAGTGCAGTACCGATAATTGTTAAGCAAGACACTTGTACAACACTAAAGATTGTTGTGGGAACGTCCCGCCTGCTCAGCAGGCTTCCTCACTCACATACCCGTGGCTTCAGTGTTGTAAATTCCGAGACTCATCACGAATGAAATTTTATTTTCCGCTCCGTTTTGAGTTATTGTCAAGTCACAACTAAGGCGAGGAAAATAGAGAAGGGCAGAATACATCATGGGAAGGAGAGGGCGGCTTGACGATGGTCCAGGATGGACCCGAAACCTCGTCAGAAGTTTCTCCTCTGACGGGAGAGGCTTGTTCCAGCCACGGTATTGGTACGTTTTTGATTGTTCAGTGAATAATTTATTTTTGCTCCTTGCGAATGTTTGAAAAAATACCATGATGTGTGTGAGCACATGAAGATGTGTGTGTGTGCACATGAAGATGTGTGTGTGTGTGCACATGAAGATGTGTGTGTGTGTGTGCACATGAAGATGTGTGTGTGAGCACATGAAGATGTGTGTGTGTGTGCACATGAAGATGTGTGTGTGTGTGCACATGAAGATGTGTGTGTGAGCACATGAAGATGTGTGTGTGTGTGCACATGAAGATGTGTGTGTGTGTGCACATGAAGATGTGTGTGTGAGCACATGAAGATGTGTGTGTGTGTGCACATGAAGATGTGTGTGTGAGCACATGAAGATGTGTGTGTGTGTGCACATGAAGATGTGTGTGTGTGTGTGCACATGAAGATGTGTGTGTGTGCACATGAAGATGTGTGTGTGTGTGCACATGAAGATGTGTGTGTGTGCACATGAAGATGTGTGTGTGAGCACATGAAGATGTGTGTGTGTGCACATGAAGATGTGTGTGTGTGTGAGCACATGAAGATGTGTGTGTGTGCACATGAAGATGTGTGTGTGTGTGAGCACATGAAGATGTGTGTGTGTGCACATGAAGATGTGTGTGTGTGCACATGAAGATGTGTGTGTGTGCACATGAAGATGTGTGTGTGTGTGAGCACATGAAGATGTGTGTGTGTGCACATGAAGATGTGTGTGTGTGCACATGAAGATGTTTGTGTGAGCACATGAAGATGTGTGTGTGTGCACATGAAGATGTGTGTGTGTGTGAGCACATGAAGATGTGTGTGTGTGCACATGAAGATGTGTGTGTGTGTGAGCACATGAAGATGTGTGTGTGTGCACATGAAGATGTGTGTGTGTGTGAGCACATGAAGATGTGTGTGTGTGCACATGAAGATGTGTGTGTGTGCACATGAAGATGTGTGTGTGTGCACATGAAGATGTGTGTGTGTGTGAGCACATGAAGATGTGTGTGTGTGCACATGAAGATGTGTGTGTGTGTGAGCACATGAAGATGTGTGTGTGTGCACATGAAGATGTGTGTGTGTGTGAGCACATGAAGATGTGTGTGTGTGCACATGAAGATGTGTGTGTGTGCACATGAAGATGTGTGTGTGTGCACATGAAGATGTGTGTGTGTGTGAGCACATGAAGATGTGTGTGTGTGCACATGAAGATGTGTGTGTGTGTGAGCACATGAAGATGTGTGTGTGTGCACATGAAGATGTGTGTGTGTGCACATGAAGATGTGTGTGTGTGTGCACATGAAGATGTGTGTGTGTGTGAGCACATGAAGATGTGTGTGTGTGCACATGAAGATGTGTGTGTGTGTGAGCACATGAAGATGTGTGTGTGTGCACATGAAGATGTGTGTGTGTGTGAGCACATGAAGATGTGTGTGTGTGCACATGAAGATGTGTGTGTGTGTGAGCACATGAAGATGTGTGTGTGTGCACATGAAGATGTGTGTGTGAGCACATGAAGATGTGTGTGTGTGCACATGAAGATGTGTGTGTGTGTGAGCACATGAAGATGTGTGTGTGTGTGAGCACATGAAGATGTGTGTGTGAGCACATGAAGATGTGTGTGTGTGCACATGAAGATGTGTGTGTGTGTGAGCACATGAAGATGTGTGTGTGTGCACATGAAGATGTGTGTGTGTGTGAGCACATGAAGATGTGTGTGTGTGTGCACATGAAGATGTGTGTGTGTGTGAGCACATGAAGATGTGTGTGTGTGCACATGAAGATGTGTGTGTGTGTGAGCACATGAAGATGTGTGTGTGTGCACATGAAGATGTGTGTGTGTGTGAGCACATGAAGATGTGTGTGTGTGCACATGAAGATGTGTGTGTGTGTGAGCACATGAAGATGTGTGTGTGTGCACATGAAGATGTGTGTGTGAGCACATGAAGATGTGTGTGTGTGCACATGAAGATGTGTGTGTGTGTGAGCACATGAAGATGTGTGTGTGTGCACATGAAGATGTGTGTGTGAGCACATGAAGATGTGTGTGTGAGCACATGAAGATGTGTGTGTGAGCACATGAAGATGTGTGTGTGAGCACATGAAGATGTGTGTGTGTGCACATGAAGATGTGTGTGTGTGCACATGAAGATGTGTGTGTGTGCACATGAAGATATGTGTGTGTGTGTGCACATGAAGATGTATGTGTGCACATGAAGATGTATGTGTGTGCACATGAAGATGTGTGTGTGTGTGCACATGAAGATGTGTGTGTGTGCACATGAAGATGTGTGTGTGTGCACATGAAGATGTGTGTGTGTGTGTGTGCACATGAAGATGTGTGTGTGTGCACATGATGTGTGTGTGTGTGCACACGATGTGTGTGTGTACATGAAGATGTGTGTATGTGCACATGAAGATGTGTGTGTGAGCACATGAAGATGTGTGTGTGAGCACATGAAGATGTGTGTGTGTGCACATGAAGATGTGTGTGTGAGCACATGAAGATGTGTGTGTGTGCACATGAAGATGTGTGTGTGTGTGCACATGAAGATGTGTGTGTGTGCACATGAAGATGTGTGTGTGTGTGTGCACATGAAGATGTATGTGTGCACATGAAGATGTATGTGTGTGCACATGAAGATGTGTGTGTGTGTGCACATGAAGATGTGTGTGTGTACATGAAAATGTGTGTGTGTGCACATGAAGATGTGTGTGTGTGCACATGAAGATGTGTGTGTGTGCACATGAAGATGTGTGTGTGTGCACATGAAGATGTGTGTGTGTGTGTGCACATGAAGATGTGTGTGTGAGTGCACATGAAGATGTGTGTGTGTGCACATGAAGATGTGTGTGTGTGCACATGAAGATGTGTGTGTGTGCACATGAAGATGTGCATGTGTGCACATGAAGATGTGTGTGTGTGCACATGAAGATGTGTGTGTTCACATGAAGATGTGTGTGTGTGTGTGCACATGAAGATGTGTGTGTGTGTGCACATGAAGATGTGTGTGTGTGTGCACATGGAGATGTGTGTGTGCGCACATGAAGATGTGTGTGTGTGTGCACATGAAGATGTGTGCGTGTGCACATGAAGATGTGTGTGTGTGTGTGCACATGAAGATGTGTGTGTGTGCACATGAAGATGTGTGAGTGTGCACATGAAGATGTGTGAGTGTGTGCACATGAAGATGTGTGTGTGTGTGTGCACATGAAGATGTGTGTGTGTGCACATGAAGATGTGTGTGTGTGTGAACATGAAGATGTGTGTGTGTGTGCACATGAAGATGTGTGTGTGTGCACATGAAGATGTGTGTGTGTGTGTGTGCACATGAAGATGTGTGTGTGTGTGTGCACATGAAGATGTGTGTGTGTTCACATGAAGATGTGTGTGTGTGCACATGAAGATGTGTGTGTGCACATGAAGATGTGTGTGTGTGCACACGAAGATGTGTGTGTGCACATGAAGATGTGTGTGTGTGTGCATATGAAGATGTGTGTGTGCATATGAAGATGTGTGTGTGCACATGAAGATGTGTGTGTGTGTGCACATGAAGATGTGTGTGTGCACATGAAGATGTGTGTGTGTGTGTGCACATGAAGATGTGTGTGTGTACATGAAGATGTGTGTATGTGCACATGAAGATGTGTGTGTGTGTGTGTGCACATGAAGATGTGTGTGTGTGCACATAAAGATGTGTGTGTGTGCACATGAAGATGTGTGTGTGTGCACATGAAGATGTGTGTGTGCACATGAAGATGTGTGTGTGTGTGTGTGCACATGAAGATGTGTGTGTGTGTGCACATGAAGATGTGAGTGTGTGTGCACATGAAGATGTGTGTGTGTGAGTGCACATGAAGATGTGTGTGTGTGCACATGAATATGTATGTGTGTGCACATGAAGATGTGTGTGTGTGCACATGAAGATGTGTATGTGTGCACATGAAGATGTGTGTGTGTGTACATGAAGATGTGTGTGTGTGTACACATGAAGATGTGTGTGTGCACATGAAGATGTGTGTGTGTGCACATGAAGATGTGTGTGTTCACATGAAGATGTGTGTGTGTGTGCACATGAAGATGTGTGTGTGTGCACATGAAGATGTGTGTGTGTGCACATGAAGATGTGTGTGTGTGCACATGGAGATGTGTGTGTGTGCGCACATGAAGATGTGTGTGTGTGTGTGTGTGTGCACATGAAGATGTGTGTGTGTGTGCACATGAAGATGTGTGTGTGTGTGCACATGAAGATATGTGTGTGTGCACATGAAGATGTGTGTGTGTGTGCACATGAAGATGTGTGTGTGTGCACATGAAGATGTGTGTGTGTGTGCACATGAAGATGTGTGTGTGCACATGAAGATGTGTGTGTGTGCACATGAAGATGTGTGTGTTCACATGAAGATGTGTGTGTGTGTGAACATGAAGATGTGTGTGTGTGCACATGAAGATGTGTGTGTGTGCACATGAAGATGTGTGTGTGTGCACATGAAGATGTGTGTGCACATGAAGATGTGTGTGTGCACATGAAGATGTGTGTGTGTGTGCACATGAAGATGTGTGTGTGTGCACATGAAGATGTGTGTGTGTACATGAAGATGTGTGTATGTGCACATGAAGATGTGTGTGCGTGCACATGAAGATGTGTGTGTGTGCACATGAAGATGTGTGTGTGTGTGCACATGAAGATGTGTGTGTGTGCACATGAAGATGTGTGTGTGTGTGCACATGAAGATGTGTGTGTGTGCACATGAAGATGTGTGTGTGTGTGCACATGAAGATGTGTGTGTGCACATGAAGATGTGTGTGGGCACATGAAGATGTGTGTGTGCACATGAAGATGTGTGTGTGTGTGCACATGAAGATGTGTGTGTGTGTGCACATGAAGATGTGTGTGTGTGTGCACTTGAAGATGTGTGTGTGTACATGATGTGTGTATGTGCACATGAAGATGTGTGTGTGTGTGCACATGAAGATGTGTGTGTGCACATGAAGATGTGTGTGTGTGTGCACATGAAGATGTGTGTGTGTGCACATGAAGATGTGTGTGTGTGTGCACATGAAGATGTGTGTATGTGCACATGAAGATGTGTGTGTGTGCACATGAAGATGTGTGTGTGTGCACATGAAGATGTGTATGTGTGCACATGAAGATGTGTGTGTGTGCACATGAAGATGTGTGTGTGTGTGCACATGAAGATGTGTGTGTGCACATGAAGATGTGTGTGTGTGCACATGAAGATGTGTGTGTTCACATGAAGATGTGTGTGTGTGTGTGTGTGTGTGTGTGCACATGAAGATGTGTGTGTGTGCACATGAAGATGTGTGTGTGTGTGCACATGAAGATGTGTGTGTGTGTGCACATGGATATGTGTGTGTGCGCACATGAAGATGTGTGTGTGTGTGCACATGAAGATGTGTGTGTGTGTGCACATGAAGATGTGTGTGTGTGTGTGCACATGAAGATGTGTGTGTGTGCACATGAAGATGTGTGTGTGTGTGCACATGAAGATGTGTGTGTGTACATGAAGATGTGTGTGTGTGTGCACATGAAGATGTGTGTGTGTGTGCACATGAAGATGTGTGTGTGTGTGCACATGAAGATGTGTGTGCACATGAAGATGTGTGTGTGTGCATATGAAGATGTGTGTGTGTGTGCACATGAAGATGTGTGTGTGTGTGCACATGAAGATGTGTGTGTGTGCACACATGAAGATGTGTGTGTGTGTGCACATGAAGATGTGTGTGTGTGCACATGAAGATGTGTGTGTGTGTGCACATGAAGATGTGTGTGTGTGTGTACATGAAGATGTGTGTGTGAGTGCACATGAAGATGTGTGTGTGTGCACATGAAGATGTGTGTGTGTGTGTACATGAAGATGTGTGTGTGAGTGCACATGAAGATGTGTGTGTGTGTGTGCACATGAAGATGTGTGTGTGTGTGTACATGAAGATGTGTGTGTGTGTGCACATGAAGATGTGTGTGTGTGTGCACATGAAGATGTGTGTGTGTGTGCACATGAAGATGTGTGTGTGTGCACACATGAAGATGTGTGTGTGTGTGTGCACATGAAGATGTGTGTGTGTGCACATGAAGATGTGTGTGTGTGTGCACATGAAGATGTGTGTGTGTGTGTACATGAAGATGTGTGTGTGAGTGCACATGAAGATGTGTGTGTGTGTGCACATGAAGATGTGTGTGTGTGTGAACATGAAGATGTGTGTGTGAGTGCACATGAAGATGTGTGTGTGTGTGCACATGAAGATGTGTGTGTGTGCACATGAAGATGTGTGTGTGCACACATGAAGATGTGTGTGTGTGTGCACATGAAGATGTGTGTGTGTGCACATGAAGATGTGTGTGTGTGCACACATGAAGATGTGTGTGTGTGTGCACATGAAGATGTGTGTGTGTGCACATGAAGATGTGTGTGTGTGCACATGAAGATGTGTGTGTGTGTGTGCACATGAAGATGTGTGTGTGTGCACATGAAGATGTGTGTGTGTGCTCATGAAGATGTGCGTGTGCACATGAAGATGTGTGTGTGTGCTCATGAAGATGTGCGTGTGCACATGAAAGCGCTCAGGTTGTATTTCCTACTTTCACTGTGGTATTTCTTTTCATCTTGGCTATCAAGCGTTTTATCGGAGTTTCTTCAATGACAAAGTTTAAGCAGAAGAATACTATATATATATATATATATATATATATATATATATATATATATATATATATATATATATATATATATATATATATATATATATATATATATATATATATTCGAGTCGCCTTTTCGTCAGAACTAAAGAGAGAACTGTGTAATGGTTGAAAGTGCTGGTGACAAGAACACACAGTCAATACCATGACTGGAACAAAACAAACTACACGCACGTAGGAGAAAGAAACATCGTGACACGTTTAGGTCTGACTTTGACCATTAATGTGTTGGTGAAACGTGTTTTGAGGAAGAATTGCATGTATACCATCAATATCTATCCCATATATACGCTTTGCCCCCTCCCCCCCCAAAATAAACTTTGTAGGTGTTATGTAACCCTGAGGGAGGGGAGGGTGAAGGAAGGGATGTGGGAGAGGAAGGAGGGAACTGAGATAGGGGATGCTCATTTTCCCCTTTCCCCTCCTCACTCACCTCCAACATCCCCCATATAACCCCTTCCCTTACCCATCCATCTGTCCCCATCAGCAATCCAAACCCTCCAACATCACACCCCCACCTCCTTCCCCATCCATCGTCCACATTATAAAACCCATTCATTAGGGAAGCTAACAGGCGCAGAGAGAGAGTTTGTTTTCTCATGTCCATCTAACATTTCACGAGTCTTGTCGACACCGTCTACTGCTTGTTCCCCAACGTAAACACACAGACGATACGCGCTACAGCCGGCTCATACGCCAACGGATTTATCGCAGAGAAAACAATACATTAAGCTTATTGAGCCTTTGCGGCCGCTTACACCCCGTGTGAATAAATAGCTTAGAAAACCGACGGGTTGATGAATGAGACTCTTGTGCTACATTTGGCTGTCTTTATTCTGGAAACTTTTTGCTATGGCTTCTCCAGTCCAGGTGGAAGATGAGGCGGAGTTTGAGATAATCAGTCCCTTAGCTTAAAGTCGATGTGTTCAGTCAGTCAATCTTGACAAGACTGATGGACTTAATATATCGACTCCAGGCTCAGGGGTTGATTACCTCAAATTCTCTCTCCTCCTCCTCTCACATCTTTCTCTGCACTGGACTGAAGAAGTCACTGCCTGGCGAAACGTTTCCAGAATAAAGATAACTAAATGCTGCACAGGTGTCTCATTTACCCTACACCTCCTGGCTTGTAAACACACAAGAGATGGAACACGAGGAACGAACCAGTTTGCCACACACCGGCTCAGGTGGAACACGAGGAACGAACCAGTTTGCCACACACCATCTGAGGTGGAACACGAGGAATGAACCAGTTTGCCACACACCATCTGAGGTGGAACACGAGGAACGAACCAGTTTGCCACACACCATCTGAGGTGGAACACGAGGAATGAACCAGTTTGCCACACACCATCTGAGGTGGAACACGAGGAACGAACCAGTTTGCCACACACCATCTGAGGTGGAACACGAGGAACGAACCAGTTTGCCACACACCATCTGAGGTGGAACACGAGGAAAGAACCAGTTTGCCCCACACTGAACGTACGTAAATTATATTACAACACGGGATTTATAGTTCAGTTATACTGTCATTATTATCATTGTTATTATTATAGATTGGTTCATCATTGCGGGTTTGAAGTCCATCTACTACACGAGGATCGTTAAGGCTGCACCTAACCTTTACACCACCAGACATGAATAATTTAATGCCTATAATAGGGATTAAATTAAACTTGTAGCGTAGACACACTGAGAGAAATACACTTCTCGGTTTATAGAGTATATCCTCTGCATTATTATTATTATTATTATTATTTTTATTATTATTATTATTATTATTATTATTATTATTATTATTATTATTATTATTATTATTAATTTTTATCTTTGGAAAACGCTAAGCACGTAAGGGTCTTACAACGCCTGTGTAAGATGGGCGTAACTCCAGCTCTTTGAATAGAATCCTTCACTAAACATCAATGAACACTTCTTGAATAATAATAATAATAATAATAATAATAATAATAATAATAATTGTTATTATAATAATAATAATAATAATAATAATAATAATTATTATTATTATTATTATTATTATTATTATTATTATTATTATTATTATTATTATTATTATTATTATTATAGTTTCCAGTGCCTATTTTAAATTAGGTTCGGAAGACTGAGATTAATTTCCACATTTGAGTAACTGTGTTCTGTTTTACTATTCTTGCCTCACATAACTAGATGATACATTATTGTCCTTGAGAAGGGTGGGGGGAGAGAGCCTTCTGTTTTACTATTCTTGCTTCACATACCCAGATAATACATGATAGTTCTTGAGAAGGATGGGGAGAGAGCTTTCTGTTTTACTATTCTTGCCTCACATTCCTAGATAATACATGATAGTTCTTGAGAAGGATGGGGAGAGAGCCTTCTGTTTTGCTATTCTTGCCTCACATACCTAGATAATACATGGTAATCCTTGAGGAAGGTGGGGGAGAGAGCCTTCTGTTTCACTATTTTTGCCTCACATACCTAGATAATATATGATAGTGTTTACTCTAGACAGAAGTAGAGAGCTCTGAGCAGACAGCCTCAGTGTGGATCCTCCAGTCTTCTGCTATCTATCTTTTCCAAATTCTCTCTCTCCATTAAAAATAATACTTCGAATGACCCATTACCATTACATACTTAACATACCATTACCGCAGATCCATTAAGTTTACATAACAAATGCCTTTAACTGATAACCCAACATGGCATTAGTGGAGACGTGCCTAGCATGCTGCTAGGAATTTCCCGAGTCACCCTCCTGCATGACTGTCATCATCAGGTGCCGTAATTACTGTGTCATCGTTGCAAAAGTTAATATCATACCAGCGTAATACTTCGTATGATGCTCTCAGTAGAGTGCGTGGTGTGAGCATCAATTATATTAGATGATTGTGTTGGTTATGTTAGTTGTGTTGGTTGTTAGCTGGTTGCTGTCGTAGATGGTTGTCTTGTGGTGGAGTCATGGAAACTGGTTCACATGTGAACCTTACTATCATGGAAAAAAATCAAAATTAAAAAGGAAATGTAAGTGAAAATGAGGCCAAGAAAAATGAAGATTATAGATGTATAATACCCCAACCGAAAACGAGAAACAGACATACAGGGTAGACATCAGACACCGCAGAGGCTGGTGTGAGGTACACAGTAACGTAGCAGCGTCGACAGCAAAATCTGATCAAAATTGTGTTAGTTGTTAGTGAAAGACGGCTCTCTCAGGTCTGGTTGCTCCGTAGATAATAGAACAGCCGAGATCCCTAACAAAAGCCGAGTTCCCGGTGGATGGGTGAATGTAGCCGTTGTGTTCCTTCCACTGGCGAGACCTGGAGGTATGTAATGAGTCCGCTAGTCTCTAGAATGCTGCACAACAGTCTCTCCTGCAGTCAGAACTTGCAAACGAACGCAGAAGTAACCAGGCCTAGTCACAGACCGGGCCTCGGGGGCGTTGACCCCCGAAACCCTCTTCAGGTATGGTGACATGAAACTACCCAAATTGTCGAAAGCGAAATGCAAGTAGGAAAAAAAGATGAGGTTACTTTAATTTTAGAGAGAGTCATTACTGGTAACCATAAACTTTGGAAAATGAAGGAACCAGACACTGAAACAAGTTTACTGTTAATTGCCCCATATTTCTTACCCGGTGGGGAGGAGTCGACGGTAGAACACCTGACTTGACCCCAGCCACACAGCAGGTCAGGGAAGTGCTAAGAGGCAGTGACACTTTAACCCATGTCAGAAAGTGGTGTTGGACACACACACACACACACACACACACACACACACACACACACACACACACACACACACACACACACAGGAGCTGAGTCTCGACACCTGCAACCACAATTAGGTGAGTACACACACACACACACACACACACACACACACACACACACACACACACACACACACACAAACACACACACACACACAAACAAACACACACCTGCAGTTACGCGTATAAGCAAGAGATGGAGCTACGTATGATCACTCTTGACCTGCCAGTTGGGGTCACTATTGTTGGAAATTTCCTGAATTCCTGGAAATTCTCTCGAGAAAATAAATATACGATTTCTTCCTCAGTTGTTTTAGATGGTTCAGTTGGTTGTTATCTTAGACGGTTCACCTGGTTATCTTAGATGGTTCAGTTGGTTATCTTAGATGGCTGAGTTAAGTGGTTGAACTGGAGTGTCATCGTACACTGGGATACAATAATCAACTATTTACTTCAGTTTATTTAACGCAGTTTCGCCCATAGCATGCGAACCACGACAGTCAGCAGGGGCAGGCAGGGACAGGCAGGGGCAACAGGTCAGGCAGGGGCAGGAAGGGGGAGGGGGAAATGAAAAGGCAGAGAGGGTGGGGGAGGGTGGTAAGACACAAAAGTCTATGGAACATCGTTGCCACATCTCACTACATACTTTCAGGAGGGTTGAGGGGTGATGCCATTATTCCCGTAGAGGGCTCTTGATCCGGGGGAAATTAATCTACCTTCTACTTCCTCGGATCAGCCTTGATTGCCTCCCATTTCAAGGGTACTGTATGACCCCTATTGATTTAGAGCTTCCCTATAATAATAATTATAATAATTTTAATATTTATTACTATAGTAATAATAATAATAATTATAACTATAATAAAAATATTTATTATAATTTTATTATAATAAAAATTATAGCTAAAATAATAATAATAATTATAATTTGAATAATAATAATAATTATAACTATAATAATAATAATCGTATCATAGACGCTAGTAGCTAGAGGTTTCTCTTATTCATGAGGAATGTTTTTAAATCAATGCCCGAGGAATGAGACATAAATCAGGTTTAATCTGAGGAAGGGGAGTGAACGTTCAATACCTTGGTCAGATTCAGGTAGGTGTGAGATTGTACTACCGTGGTACACCTATCTGGGTTTGGGAATGCGTCAATATTATTATTATTATTATTATTATTATTATTATTATTATTATTATTATTATTATTATTATAATTACGGAGGAGCGCTAAACTCGTAGGGATTATACAGCGCCTGTTGGGGGGGGGGGGTTGGAAGGTATTCAGGCTTAATTCGGGGAACTGGAGCACAGATCCAATTCCCTAGATCAAGAATCCCTCACCACCCTCATCGATCCTCCCTTGACGTGGGGGTTAATGGGTCTAGCTAGCCCAGGTCTGAATTCACCTTCTGGGGGACGGACGCTGCTCATACCTACATCAACAGTGACACAGTTCACATCCTCTTGGGGGACGGACACTGCTCATACCTACATCAACAGTGACACAGTTCACATCCTCTTGGGGGACGGACACTGCTCGTACCTACACCATCAGTGACACAGTTCACATCCTCTTGGGGGACGGACACTGCTCGTACCTACACCATCAGTGACACAGTTCACATCTCCCCGGGGGACGGACACGCCCTCGGCAACGGTAATTACAGCGCGGAATGAGGCATTACGCAGAGCTTATTACATCTAATAAGCACACACTCATCACGTGTTTTACAGTAATAAAGAGGTTTAAATTTTACACATTGTTTAATTAAAACTAAAATGCATTATTTTTCACTTTAATCGTGAAAACATTTGTGATTAATTCTGTTTACCGGGACTCTGTGGAGCGTCACCAAGTGACGTACTTTGTAGTTCTTTCTCAAGTGTCACCAAGTGACGTACTTTGTAGTTCTTTCTCAAGTGTCACCAAGTGACGTACTTTGTAGTTCTTTCTCAAGCCTCACTAGGTGACGTATTGTGTAATTCTTTCTCAAGCCTCACTAGGTGACGTATTGTGTAATTCTTTCTCAAGCCTCACTAGGTGACGTATTCTGTAGTTTTTTCCTCAAGCGTCACCAGTTGACGTATTGTGTAGTTCTTCCTGAAGTGTCACGAAGTGACGTATTGTGTAGTTCTTCCTCAAGCAAATGTCACCATGTGACGTATTTTGGATTTTTTTTCTCTTCGTCATTAAGCGACCTTTGCGGAACAGAGTACAATACGTCACAATATGACGTAGATAACTGTTCTTAGCTAGTAAAAACTGAGAGACAGAGAGAGAGACGACTGTTCACTGACATTCACTTATCCAAGAGAAGAAATGCCAGCTGCTCTAAGCTACATCAATCACCAGCTGAGAGCTATATCAGCTTGGGGAAATAGATGGCAAGTAAGATTTGCACCTGAGAAAACACAAATGATGATGATCTCTAGGCACCATGATGGTAATGCCGGTGCAGTGGTAAGGATGAATGGGAGGGTGTTGGCACCTGGGGAAGAAGGTGATATCATTGGGGTAAAATTTGACTCCAAACTGACCATGAAAAACCACGTTGTAAATCTTGCAAACAAGGCAGCCAGGAAACTTACAGCACTTCGCCGTATCTCGTATCTACTTGACAGCAGGGGTTGCAAGATTTTGTATGAGGCACAAGTACGCTCACACTTTGAGTATGCTACACTTTCTTGGTTTGCCTGCTCCCCTTCTCATCTGCGACTGCTGGACAGAGTAGAGAACAGATCAAGGCGTCTCATCTCTCGCCTGGACCCTTCCTGGATAGATTTGTCATTTCAGCAGAGCCATCAACACAGGAGGGATGTGAGTGGCCTTACTGTTATGTACAAGGCCAATATGCTTGGATCCACTTCGAGGACAGCGTGAAGCAAATTTCTATACCACAAGACGGGCAGAAAGCAGCAACTACACTCCGGCTGTACCCTTCTCCAGAACATCACTTCATCTGAGATCATTTATCCCCAGGATGACTCGAGTATAGAACACATTCGTACAACATTATGATGTCAGCCAGATAAAGTCAGTTGATCAAATGAAAATGCTGGCCCACAGATGGCTCCAACTTCATCCTGTTCCCTACTTGTATGTCTCATAACAATAAAAATGCTTTCAAATGAGCTGATGTAGGTAACAGCTCTTAGCTTGTCAATAAAGTTAGGAATCCTTAGCCTGTAAATAGCTTGTCAATAAAGCTAGGGATCCTTAACCTAACCTTGTCAAACCCTGTGTAAAGAGAGAGAGAAAGAGAGAGAGAGAGAGAGAGAGAGAGAGAGAGAGAGAGAGAGAGAGAGAGAGAGAGAGAGAGAGAGTGGATGATGGGAAACAAGATAAGCCTAAGACATGACCGTCTCACACACACACATAGACAAGGCTGAGTATTAGGTAATGTTCAGTAGGGACCTAAATCCCTACACCACCTAACTGCTATCCATCCTTTGTACCTATTACATCTGCTTACCTACTTACCTGTTCTTATTAATCCTCTTATCCACCCCTGGATACCATTCTCTGTACATACATTCCTTCCTGTCTGCCTGCCTGTTTGTCTGCCTGCCTGTTTGTCTGCCTGCCTGTCTGTCTGTCTGTCTGTCTGTCTGCCTGCCTGCCTGCCTGCCTGCCTGCCTGTATGCCTGTCTGTCTGTCTGCCTGCCTGTTCTGTCTGCCTGCTTGCTTGCCTGCTTGCCTGTCTGTCTGTCTGCTGTCTGCCTGCTTGCTTGCCTGCCTGCCTGCCTGCCTGTCTGTTTGTCTGTCTGTCTGTCTGTCTGCCTGCCTGTTTGCCTCCCTCCCTGTCTGCCAGCCTGTCTGTCTACCTGTCTACCTACATTTGAACCTATGTGTCTGTCTCTTTCCAATCGGAATACCATACTTGCCTGCCTGAGCGGCGGGTAGCAGGGGTGGCAGGGGTAGCAGGGGTGGCAGGGGTGGCAGGGGTGGCAGGGGTGGCAGGGGCGGCACTGGCGGCAAGGGTGGCAGGGGCGGCACTGGCGGCAGGAGTGGCAGGGGTGGCAGGGGTGGCAGGGGTGGCACTGGCGGCCAGGGTGGCACTGGCGGCAAGGGTGGTAGGGGCGGCACTGGCGGCCGGGGTGGCAGGGGTGGCGGGGGTGGCAGGGGTGGCAGGGGTGGCAGGGGTGGCAGGGGTGGCAGGGGTGGCGGGCAGATAAAGACAATGTTTACAAACTTTACGCATCAGATGTCACCTTTGCCGACGACTGTGGCGCCACCCCCCAGCCTATCACTCACCACCCACGCCCACCCCACGTCCACCCAACGCTCACCCCACGCCCACCCCACGCCCACCCCACCTACCCCATTCCCCCACCAATCCCCCCCTCCCACCACCCAGTTTTTACCACAGAAAAAATCTGTGCAAATGTTCAACGAAATATCTCAGCTTGTTGAAATTTGTTGAAGAAATAACTCCCCCAAAATATCCCCAAATGTACCCAAAATCCCCAAAAATGTCCCCAAAAGTACCTCAAAACATTAAAATACTATTGTTGGTGTGGTGAGGTTTAAAACCTTTCTACTACAAGAGAGTCATTAAAGTTATCAAAACCATCTTCTTATTGGCTGGAACCTGGTTACTAGTTGAACGACGGGGCCCCATCGTCAACTCTTAGTCACCTGGTTCGCTGGTTGGGGGAGATAGCCTGTAAATGAGGGTGTGTACATGCGCCGAATAAAGGTTACGTACTCTTTGCATGTCACACCCCCACCCCGAGAAGGCTCAGGATTAGGCTGCCACCTCCCAGTGGTAACCGTGCCGCCATGGCACAAAATAATGGGACCGCCTTTCCTCTCAACCATCCAACTTTTAGATAGAGCTCAGCTTTTCTCGTGACAAAAAGCAAAATCCTAAACTCAGAGTGAGACAGCAGACAGTCGGGCTAGCTTAGGTCCAAGATACAGGAGGACGGTAGCCCGCATCCCCTCACTAAAAAAAAAAACCCACACCAGGGGATAAAAAAAAGAGCATGAAAGGGGTTACCACAAGTAACCTAACATCCTAACCTAATATATATAATTAAATAATATAGTTATACTCTAGATAAAGAGTCTGCCAACATATTTTCTTTGCCGGCAATATATTTAATTCTGAGCGAGTATGGTTGCAGTCTTAAAGCCCAACGCATGAGCTTGTGTTGTGGTTCTTCATGGCTTGGAGATATACTAGAGGATTGTGATCACTGTAGACGGTGACCACCTGCGATGTCTGGCCCACATAAACATCGAAATGCTCCAAAGCCAGAACCAGCTCGAGGGCTTCTTTTTCAGTGGTAGAGTAAGCCCTCTGATGTGGCTGGAACTTTGCCGAGAAAAGGCTACAGGCTGCAACTCCTCGTTCCCGTTTTGCAATAGTACTGCCCCAACCCCAGACTCACAAGCATCAACCTGTAATGAAAAAGGTTTGGAGAAGTCTGGAGACAAAAGAATGGGTGCAGTACACAATAAACTTTTTGCTTTTTCAAAAGCATTTTGACATTCTGGGGTCCAATTAAAGGGAACTTTGTGACTGATAAGAGAGGTAAGAGGGGCTACAATATCTGAGAAATTCTTACAGAATCTTCTGTAAAATCCTATCATGCCTAGGAAACGTTGAAAAGATTTCCTATCATGAAGAACTGGATAATCTTTAATAGCAAGAACTTTAGCAAGTATAGGAGCAACTTTACCACTACCTACTTCATGGCCTAGAAAAGTGACAGCGGCCTGGCCAAAGGAAGATTTAGATAAATTAACAGTTAAATAGGAACTCTGAAAGGTCTCAAAAACAACCTTAAGTCTAAGTAGGTGTTGATCCCAAGTATCAGACACCACAACAATATCATCCAGGTACGCTGCCGTGCCTTCAAGTCCTTTAATAGCCTGATGGATAAGTTTCTGGAATGAAGAGGGGGAGTTTTTCATTCCGAAGGGGGGTAACTGTGTATTGATAATGACCTCCTGGAATTACGAAGGCAGAGATTTCCTTCGCCTTATCCGTCAAAGGTACCTGATAGTAACCTTTAAGGAGATCTAACTTGGACACAAAAGTAGCCTTACCCACAAAGTCAATTACGTCATCCAGAAGAGGAAGAGGGTAAGCATCTGTAATTGTGACCTCGTTCACCTTACGGTAGTCTGTACACATACGAAACCCTCCATCAGTCTTTTTAACAAGGATGCACGGTGAAGCCCATGGACTAGATGACTCCTCCACTAAACCATGCTTTAACAGAAATTCTACTTCCTGCTGAAGTAGCCTCTGCTTTTCAGGATTAGCTCTGTAGGGGGAGAGTATAATAGGTTTAGAGTTTCCCATATCTACATCATGATAACCTAACGTACATTTTTTCGGCACATCCGAAAAAATATTAGGGTATGACTGTAGAAGCGCAGTTAAACTTGTTGCTTGCGTTTCAGATAGTCCCTCCATTAAAGGGCTAGGATCCTTGAGGAGGACAGAGTTTGAAAGTTTAACATTAATTTCAGAAATAGAGTGCAAAGAATCAGAGTCATCCTCAGAGGTAGAGGACAGAGTCATTACTGGGACTTTATCTGGTGTATGAAAAGATTTTAATTGATTAATGTGGTAGGTTTTAATTTTGAGGTCTTATCAAGAGGAGCTACCACATAATTTACATCAGATAATTTACTTACAATTTGCATAGGTCCCGTAAATCTAGCTTTCAAGGTGTGGCCAGGTATAGGTTCCTGCACCAACACCTTGTCTCCTGGATGGAAGGAGCGGAATTGTGCACTTCTGTCATACCTCTGTTTCATCTTATTTTGAACTGTCTTTAGGTTAGCCTTGGCTAACTGACGTGCCACCTGCAGCCTTGAAGACGGGTTGTAGAGTGCTGAGCTAACGTCTTGTCCCATCCATCCTTCTTTGAGCACCCGAAGAGGACCTCGTACATTGTGCCCAAAGATCAGCTCAAACGGACTGTACCCGGTAGACTCTTGCACCGTTTCTCGCACTGAGAATAGCAACAAAGGTAGTGATTCATCCCAGTCTGTAGGAAAATGCATGCAAAAAGTTCTCATCATGGTTTTTAACGTCTGATGGAATCTTTCCAAGGCGCCTTGGGACTGAGAATCATAAGCAGTGGATAAGTTGTGGATTATCCCTAACCTAGTTAATGCTTCCCTAAATGCTTTGGCAGTGAAGTTAGTACCTTGATCACTTTGAATAGTTTTAGGAATGCCAAAACAAGAAATAAATTTTGTTAAAGCTTTGAGAATAGCTTTAGTATTAATACTGCGCATGGGAATTGCTTCAGGATATCTGGTTACTCTATCCATAATGGTAAATAAATACTGATTTCCCGACTTTGACCTAGGTAGTGGACCTACACAATCTATAATTAAATCTGCAAAAGGTTCTCCATCAGCAGGTATAGGTTAGAGAGGCGCAGGTTTAATGGAATGTCCAGGTTTCCCTACTTGCTGACATTCTCGGCAACACCTGATATGATTCTTCACATCCTGCTTTAATTTTGGCCAATAAAATTCTTTTGTGATTCTATACAAGGTTTTTGTAATTCCTAAGTGACCTCCTAATGAAGTATTATGAGCTATATTCAATATTTGAGGTCTAAACTTTGTTGGAACCACTAACTTGTCAGACAATTGCCGGCCCTCTATCTCCTTACCAGTCTCAGTGCAGATCAAATAATCGTTTTTAAGTTCATACTTGACCGGATGATCCAAAGAGGATTTACCCATGGCTGCCTGAAAAGCGAATTTTAAAGAAGGGTCCTTTCGTTGTTCCTCCCGGAAGGACAGTCCCTCGGGCATGGAAACAGAGATATCTGGCAATCCTGCAACCTGGGAATAGGAAGGCTTGATCGGGGTCTGTTCACTTGATTTACGAGGCTCCGGCCGGTGTGCCTCGTAAAACAACGCGGCTATTCCGAGATAGGAGTCGTCCAAGGATAGGTCAACATTCTCGCCAGACAACCCTTGGGATGTTGCCCGAGTTATGGCCAACACCGGAGAAGAATTAATCATTATAGGTTCAGGACACACACTAGCAGTAGTAACGTTATTACCCAGTAATAACATGGCATCTTTCATGGGGAATCCTTTGGATACACCCACAGTCAAGTATCCAGTGTAATATTTGCACTGTACATAAATTTTATGCAAAGGGACAGAATATATAGCTCCTCCAAATGCTTCCAATAAAACAGAGGAATTCAAGGAAGTGTTCTTTGAAAGGGGTAATATTCCCTCTCTTATAAGTGAGCAATATGCTCCAGTATCTCTAAAGGTTTTGACTTCAGTTGTTTCTGAGTTTTCCTGAAGGGAAATAAGACTCTTACAATAAGGGGCCATCCCTTTTTCTACTTCTCTCGGGGACATGTTACTAGGGGTATTAGAGATTTTCCCAATGGGTTGGGGTTTGTGGGGGCAGTTGGGACGGATGTGACCTACTTTGTTACAGAGGAAGCAGACGACAGCTTGCCCTTTACTCCCTGCTGACGTTGCAACTGGTGTCATTCTGGCTGGCGTCTCTCTGAATACTGTTGTCGAGATGCACCATGTTGAGTAGTTTGTCTCTCAGCAGGTGGACCATAAGTTGAGAAGCGTGGCTCACTAGGTGACTTAGTTGGCTGACGTAGACGTTCTCCCTCCGGCTGGCACTTCATTCTCCAAGGTTGACGATCTCTGCTCATGACAGGCTGTTGAAAAGAGAGACGGGACCGCTCGGACAAGGAGCGGTTAGTTTCGAAGGTATCAGCCAACCTGACTGCCTCCAATGCAGTGGTTAAGTCACGATCCTGCAGAAAGACTCGAACCTCTGGTCCCACGGACTCCAGCAGGTTATCAATCAGAATAAGCTGCATCAGATCTTCAAAAGTAGCGACACCACTTGCTTTATACCAGCTGGTAAAAGCTTTGGTCTGCTGTCGCACAAAATCAACCAGGGATTGACCAAGCTGTCGCCTGCCTAATTTGAATAATTTCTTGCACTTAGCTGGGATACATGTATATGCTCCCGAAACTGTGGTTTTCACTACTTGATAATCAGAAAATTCAGCGTCATTTAACACTGACGTAAATTCCTGTGCCTTGCCAAACAATGCTGAGTGAACCAACGATGCCCAATGCTGTTCCGGCCACCTCAAGGCTCGAGCCTGATTTTCGAAGCTTTCGAAAAATTGTTCTGGTTCGGCCTCATTGAAGCGGGGAACAAGCTGTACTGCTTTCTGTAAACTAAAATCATTTACAGAATGCGAAAACTGCCTCCTTTCTCTTTCCCTATCAAATTCTTCTTTTGCAAATGCTCTCTGTTCCCTAGTCTGCTCAAGATTGATTTTTGCCAGCTCAAGTGCCAACGCCGCTGATTCACCTTGAGACAACCCTGCTGCACTAGACTGACTATTTTGCTCCGTTGATATATTATCTTCCTCCTGCGAGAACATAGTAGTTTTTGCCCTAGCTCCCGTAAAGGGAGGAGTCTGATGTGCCATCTCTTCTTCTCGAAGTTTGCCAGCAATCAGTGAACGCAGTTGCGCAGCTGTGAGAGTGCGTTTGTAATTAATGCCAATGGAACGAGCAATTTACCAACAACGCTGTAGGGACAATTTAGGTAGGTTATACAAAGTATATGCCGACACCAGACGTCTGACTCGTCTAGGTGGCATACCACAATGTACAAGCTATTCGCTATGCACAGTACGATTGCAGAATACCCCAACGTAACACGTTTATTTGCAGAACACGCTTAGCTATGCACAGTACGATTGCAGAATACGCATACAAGGTGGATACGCAATAGCAAAGCTGACTGCAAGATTCTTCACACCGAACAGGCTAGTAGCAACTGACACGCAAACTTTGTAAAGCAATGCCAGACAGCCAGCTACGCACTGTTCTACAAGACTGACCGTAGCGAAGCGAGCACACCGAACAAGCTAGTAGCGAGCTGTTGAACGATCACACAATAGCAAGGCTGACCATAGCAAAGTAACTGACACGCATAGTTTGTAAAGCGTTGGCAAAGCTAATGCAATGCCAGACAGCAAGCTGCACAATGTTCCTGCTACCAGCTTCACCCTAGGCTCAACCCTTTCTCTAAGTCCAGCTCCAGCTCTCGGACAGGCTACCCATATTACAGCCCAAGAGTCCAAATGGCCTGTTATCCTGGGTGTAAAGGGAGCAAAATAAACACAGCAGAAAAGTTTTGATTTATATTATCCTTCACCAATTTAGAACAGCAATATGTACACTATATACACTATGTACAGTGATAGGTATTAGTGCACTCCACGGTAAGCAAGGTAGAATAGAAGCCACAAGAGAGCAGACCGTGCTTCAACCAGCTCTAGAATGGGAATGACAAGGGCAAACAGGAGAGTGGTACCCACATAACCTCTGCGATTGCCAAAACCATCTTCTTATTGGCTGGAACCTGGTTACTAGTTGAACGACGGGGCCCCATCGTCAACTCTTAGTCACCTGGTTCGCTGGTTGGGGGAGATAGCCTGTAAATGAGGGTGTGTACATGCGCCGAATAAAGGTTACGTACTCTTTGCATGCCACACACACACACACACACACACACACATATATGTAGTATATATATATATATATATATATATATATATATATATATATATATATATATATATATATATATATATATATATATATATATATAGTAGACAGGTGTAGTAGACAGGTTTTAAACCCCCACTCCCGCACCCACCAGCATCCCCTGACACACTCCCGCACCCACCAGCATCCCCTGACACACTCCCGCACCCACCAGCATCCCCTGACACACTCCTGCACCCACCAGCATCCCCTGACACACTCCCGCACCCACCAGCATCCCCTGACACACTCCCGCACCCACCAGCATCCCCTGACACACTCCCACACCCACCAGCATCCTCCGACACACTTCCACACCCACCAGCATCCCCTGACACACTCCCTCTTCCCAAAGTGGGTCGCTAATCCCGCACTCCCTTAGGAGTTTCACTCGGGTTTTCCCCTTTGTCTCTCCAGCCCTTTGATCCTTGCCCGTCACTCCCCTTACTTCTCCTCACCTCTCCCTCTCCCTCACGTCTCCCTCACGTCTCCCTCACGTCTCCCTCACGTCTCCCTCACGTCTCCCTCACCTCTCCCTCACGTCTCCCTCACGTCTCTCTCACCTCTCCCTCACCTCTCCCTCACCTCTCCCTCACCTCTCCCTCACCTCTCCCTCACCTCTCCCTCACCTCTCCCTCACCTCTCCCTCACCTCTCCCTCACCTCTCCCTCACCTCTCCCTCACCTCTCCCTCACCTCTCCCTCACCTCTCACCAGACTCTTCCTTCCATCACAAGTTTCTCTCCTCTTCTCTCGACATATTTTTTTTATTTATTTTTCACGTTTTTTTCCCTTCAATCCCCTCCCCATCTATCCCCTCTTCTTCCACCTCCTCTCTCACTACTGACATACAACAACAACAACAACAACAACAACTCCTAACCGCAACAAAAAGAGCTAGCAATAACAACAATAAAATCAGCTAGCAACAACAGCAACGAATAGCAACACCAACAACTAACAACAAAAGCAACTAGCAACAACAACAGCAACTAACGACAACAAAAACAGCTACCAACAACAACAACAACTAACAACACTATAAAAACTAGCAACAACAACAACTAGCAACACCAATAACAACTAACAACAATAATAACTAGCAACAATAACAACTAACTACAACAAAAACAACAAGCAACAACAACAACAAATAACAACAACAGCAAAAACTATCAACAACAACAACTAGCAACAACAACAACAACTAGCAACAGTAAGAACTCTCAACAACATCAACAAGAACAACTAGCAACAACAACAACTAGCAACAGCAGCAACTATCACCAGCACCAACAAGAACAACTAGCAAGAAAAACAACTGGCAACAACATCAACACAAACAAGAACAACTAGCAAGAAGAACAACAACTAGCATGAACAACAACTAGCAGCAACAGCAACTAGCATGAACAACAACTAGCATGAACAACAACTAGCATGAACAACAACTAGCAGCAACAACAACTAGTAGCAACAGCAACTAGCATGAACAACAACTAGATGAACAACAACTAGCATGAACAACTAGATGAACATCAACCAGCATGAACAACAACTAGATGAACAACAACTAGCATGAACAACAACTAGCAGCAACAACAACCAGAGGAACAACAACTAGATGAACAACAACTAGCATGAACAACAACTAGCATGAACAACAACTAGCATGAACAACAACCAGCATGAACAACAACTAGCAGCAACAACAACTAGCATGAACAACAACTAGCATGAACAACAACTAGCAGCAACAACAACCAGAGGAACAACAACTAGATGAACAACAACTAGCATGAACAACAACTAGCATGAACAACAACTAGCATGAACAACAACTAGCATGAACAACAACCAGCATGAACAACAACTAGCATGAACAACAAACAGCATGAACAACAACTAGCAGCAACAACAACTAGCATGAACAGCAACTAGCATGAACAACAACTAGATGAAAAACAACTAGCATGAACAACAACTAGCAGCAACAACAACTGGCATGAACAACAACCAGCATGAACAACAACTAGGAGCAACAACGACTAGCATGAACAGCAACTAACATGAACAACAACTAGATGAACAACAACTAGCATGAACAACAACTAGATGAACAACAACTAGCATGAACAACAACTAGCAGCTACAACAACTAGCATGAACAACAACTAGCATGAACAACAACTAGCATGAACAACAACTAGCATGAACAACAACCAGCATGAACAACAACTAGCAGCAACAACAACTAGCATGAACAACAACCAGCATGAACAACAACTAGCAGCAACAACAACTAGCATGAACAACAACTAGCATGAACAACAACTAGCATGAACAACAACTAGCATGAACAACAACCAGCATGAACAACAACTAGCAGCAACAACAACTAGCATGAACAACAACTAGCATGAACAACAACTAGCATGAACAACAACTAGCATGAACAACAACTAGCATGAACAACAACTAGCATGAACAACAACTAGCATGAACAACAACCAGCATGAACAACAACTAGCATGAACAACAACCAGCATGAACAACAACTAGCAGCAACAACAACTAGCATGACGTGAAGGGTAGAGGTGACACTCTGTGGTATGGATAGTGAGTGACAGGTGTCAAGTGTGAGGTCCACCTTCGTCACTTGACACTCACTTGAGCACGTCACAAGGGCTACTCCTTCAGCCTCAACGATGACCTTGTCTTCTCACTCACTCTGCACCTCCTGCTACATCACCAAGTTAAACAGTAAACACACAGCAAAGCTGTTTTGCTGTTCTGCAGAGGCTGTTTTAGTGATGATGCTGTTATAGTGATGATGCTGTTATAGTGATGATGATGTTATAGTGATGTTGCTGTTATAGTAATGATGCTGTTATAGTGATGATGATGTTATAGTGATGTTGCTGTTATAGTGATGATGCTGTTATAGTGATGATGCTGTTATAGTGATGATGCTGTTATAGTGATGATGCTGTTATAGTGATGATGATGTTATAGTGATGTTGCTGTTATAGTGATGATGCTGTTATAGTGATGTTGCTGTTATAGTGATGATGCTGTTATAGTGATGATGCTGTTATAGTGATGTTGCTGTTTTAATGATGTTGCTGTTTTAGTGATGTTGCTGTTATAGTGATGTTGCTGTTATAGTGATGTTGCTGCTTTAGTGATGTTGCTGTTATAGTGATGATGCTGTTATAGTGATTATGCTGTTATAGTGATGATGCTGTTATAGTGATTATGCTGTTATAGTGATGTTGCTGTTATAGTGATGATGCTGTTATAGTGATTATGCTGTTATAGTGATGTTGCTGTTATAGTGATTATGCTGTTATAGTGATTATGCTGTTATAGTGATGTTGCTGTTATAGTGATGTTGCTGCTTTAGTGATGTTGCTGTTATAGTGATGATGCTGTTATAGTGATTATGCTGTTATAGTGATTATGCTGTTATAGTGATGTTGCTGTTATAGTGATGTTGCTGTTATAGTGATTATGCTGTTATAGTGATGTTTCTGTTTTAGTGATGTTTATGTTTTAGTGATGTTTATGTTTTAGTGATGTTGCTGTTTTAGTGATGTTGCTGTTTTAGTGATGTTGCTGTTTTAGTGATGTTACTGTTTTAGTGATGTTACTGTTTTAGTGATGTTGCTGTTATAGTGATGTTACTGTTTTAGTGATGTTGCTGTTTTAGTGATGTTGCTGTTATAGTGATGTTACTGTTTTAGTGATGTTACTGTTTTAGTGATGTTGCTGTTATAGTGATGTTACTGTTTTAGTGATGTTGCTGTTATAGTGATGTTACTGTTATAGTGATGTTACTGTTTTAGTGATGTTGCTGTTATAGTGATGTTACTGTTTTAGTGATGTTGCTGTTTTAGTGATGTTGCTGTTATAGTGATGTTACTGTTTTAGTGATGTTACTGTTTTAGTGATGTTGCTGTTATAGTGATGTTGCTGTTATAGTGATGTTGCTGTTATAGTGATGTTGCTGTTTTAGTGATGTTGCTGTTTTAGTGATGTTGCTGTTTTAGTGATGTTGCTGTTTTAGTGATGTTGCTGTTATAGTGATGTTACTGTTTTAGTGATGTTGCTGTTTTAGTGATGTTGCTGTTATAGTGATGTTGCTGTTTTAGTGATGTTGCTGTTATAGTGATGTTGCTGTTTTAGTGATGTTGCTGTTTTAGTGATGTTCCTGTTATAGTGATGTTGCTGTTATAGTGATGTTGCTGTTTTAGTGATGTTGCTGTTTTAGTGATGTTGCTGTTTTAGTGATGTTGCTGTTTTAGTGATGTTGCTGTTATAGTGATGTTACTGTTTTAGTGATGTTGCTGTTTAAGTGATGTTGCTGTTTTAGTGATGTTACTGTTTTAGTGATGTTACTGTTTTAGTGATGTTGCTGTTATAGTGATGTTGCTGTTATAGTGATGTTGCTGTTTTAGTGATGTTACTGTTTTAGTGATGTTACTGTTTTAGTGATGTTGCTGTTATAGTGATGTTGCTGTTTTAGTGATGTTGCTGTTTTAGTGATGTTTATGTTTTAGTGATGTTGCTGTTTTAGTGATGTTTATGTTTTAGTGATTTTTATGTTTTAGTGATGTTGCTGTTATAGTGATGTTACTGTTTTAGTGATGTTACTGTTTTAGTGATGTTACTGTTTTAGTGATGTTGCTGTTATAGTGATGTTGCTGTTATAGTGATGTTACTGTTTTAGTGATGTTACTGTTTTAGTGATGTTACTGTTTTAGTGATGTTGCTGTTATAGTGATGTTGCTGTTATAGTGATGTTGCTGTTTTAGTGATGTTGCTGTTTTAGTGATGTTACTGTTTTAGTGATGTTGCTGTTATAGTGATGTTGCTGTTATAGTGATGTTGCTGTTATAGTGATGTTGCTGTTTTAGTGATGTTACTGTTTTAGTGATGTTGCTGTTATAGTGATGTTACTGTTTTAGTGATGTTGCTGTTATAGTGATGTTACTGTTTTAGTGATGTTGCTGTTTTAGTGATGTTACTGTTTTAGTGATGTTACTGTTTTAGTGATGTTACTGTTTTAGTGATGTTACTGTTTTAGTGATGTTACTGTTTTAGTGATGTTGCTGTTATAGTGATGTTGCTGTTATAGTGATGTTGCTGTTTTAGTGATGTTGCTGTTATAGTGATGTTACTGTTTTAGTGATGTTGCTGTTTTAGTGATGTTACTGTTTTAGTGATGTTGCTGTTATAGTGATGTTGCTGTTTTAGTGATGTTTATGTTTTAGTGATTTTTATGTTTTAGTGATGTTACTGTTTTAGTGATGTTGCTGTTATAGTGATGTTGCTGTTATAGTGATGTTACTGTTTTAGTGATGTTGCTGTTTTAGTGATGTTACTGTTTTAGTGATGTTGCTGTTATAGTGATGTTGCTGTTTTAGTGATGTTACTGTTTTAGTGATGTTGCTGTTATAGTGATGTTGCTGTTATAGTGATGTTACTGTTTTAGTGATGTTACTGTTTTAGTGATGTTACTGTTTTAGTGATGTTGCTGTTATAGTGATGTTGC
>NC_091330.1:15229744-15234744 GCF_038502225.1 Cherax quadricarinatus
CAGCAGAAGCTGCTACTTGTCCATGATAATGTGAAAAAACATAACATTCCACTAAGCTTCACGATGAACCCTGGACGTAAGGGCTTCCAGCACTCTCCTATCTGGATGAAATGAAAAAAAAAATCTCAATAGCTTTCCAGCCGCCTCTCTGGAACACAACTCTCGCTCTGGAAAGCTTTAGGTTAATTTTCCATATTACCGCCTATATGGATAGTTCACCGAGCACCCTCTATCCAGCCTGTGCACGGCAGTGGCTACTTTATTGTGCACCCCATTTCTATTCTTTTGAAGGTAGTCTAAAACCATTTATCTCATTTACAACACCCTATATGTATGTATGTATGTATGTATATATATATATATATATATATATATATATATATATATATATATATATATATATATATATATATAAATATATATATATATATATATATATATATATATATATATATATATATATATATATATATGGTCATATATATATGTATATATATATATATATATATATATATATATATATATATATATGTATATATATATATATATATATATATATATATATATATATATATATATATATATATATATATATATATATATATATACATATACATATATATGGTCATATATATATATATATATATATATATATATATATATATATATATATATATATATATATATATATATATATATATATATATATATATATATATATATATATATATATGTATATATAAATACATGTACATATATATATATATATATATATATATATATATATATATATATATATATATATATATATATATATATATATATATATAACCACTGTGAGCAAATAGTGAACTTTCAAGTGTGATTTCTGATATTATCAAGGAACTGTAAACATCAGAGATTAGGAGAAGGCATTTAAGGACGAGATTACACTTCGCGGTCAACTTACAACACCTGACCCTTTATGATGATGCAGGTAGAATATAAGCTGTCAGATATAGCTCATATTTTACCCCAACTTTTAAGATACTAGCTTGTCGAATGAATCTTAAATTCTTCCCAAATTTCATTAATTATGAAAGAATCCAATTTGTATAATCCTAAAGCAATATTCATATTAATTTCAAAACTATTTTTTTTTTACGAAGCTTGATTCTATTGCTAAATACAACTATTGCTTGATACAACTTTTTCAGGGTTTTGAAAATCAATTGATGGTTAAAAATCTCTCTCACGTTGTTGTAATCTTAGTTCAAGATTTTTCCCAGTTTGACCATAATAAACTTTAACACATTTTTTTACAAGGAATCTTGTAGACACAACCTTTTTGGTGGATTTTTTTTATATTTCTTTTTACTAGATCAAGATTTTTAATACAACTTTGATATTAAAATTCTTAAGTAGAGACGGCATATCAAGAAAGTTTTCATGGTAGGAGAACCATCATAGTCTTGGTTGAATAAGGTTGGTTGTTCCTGTTTGAATTGTAAAAAGTATTAAGTGTTTTCTGTATTTTACATCATTAGCTATTTTATAAATCTTCAAGATTTTTTCATCTATGAACTCTGGGCCTCAAATACGTAAAGCTTTCAAACATGTTGATGAGAATACAAACAGATTAACTCTCTCATGATGTGAAGAACGATAGTGCACATAAGGACGGCTATTTGTTGGTGTTCTGTAAATTTTAAATAATGATTCCCCTTAATAATTAAAACATCTAGAAAAGACAATGAGTTGTTTTATTCAAACTCATGTTGTTATTTAATATAACAAGGAAGTGGTTTATATGTATATTCTCAGGCATTACACATAAAACATCATCAATATATCTATACCACTTAACTCTCTAGGGAAGGATTTTGTTAAATAATCTTGTTTAAAATATTCCGCGTACAAATTATTAAGAACAGGTGAGAGAGGATTCCCCATTGCCATACCAAACTTCTGAGTGTAAAACTCATCATTAAACAAAAATTTTGCATCATCAATACAGTGTTTAACATGCTCAGTGATTGTAGGTACTGGCAATGGTAAATCATAATATATATATATATATATATATATATATATATATATATATATATATATATATATATATATATATATATATATATATATATATATATAATATATATATATATATATATATATATATATTTATATATATATATATATATATATATATATATATATATATATTTATTTATTTATTTATTTATTTATTTATTTATTTTTTTATGATCACACTGGCCGATTCCCACTAAGGCAGGGTGGCCCGAGAAAGAAAAACTTTCACCATCATTCACTCCATCACTGTCTTGCCAGAAGGGTGCTTTACACTACAGTTTTTAAACTGCAACATTAACGCCCCTCCTTCAGAGTGCAGGCACTGTACTTCCCATCTCCAGGACTCAAGTCCGGCCTGCTGGTTTCCCTGAATCCCTTCATAAATGTTACTTTGCTCACACTCCAACAGCACGTCAAGTATTAAAAAACATTTGTCTCCATTCACTCCTATCAAACACGCTCACGCATGCCTGCTGAAAGTCCAAGCCCCTCGCACACAAAACCTCCTTTACCCCCTCCCTCCAACCTTTCCTAGGCCGACCCCTACCCCGCCTTCCTTCCACTACAGACTGATACACTCTTGAAGTCACTCTGTTTCGCTCCATTCTCTCTACATGTCCGAACCACCTCAGCAACCCTTCCTCAGCCCTCTGGACAACAGTTTTGGTAATCCCGCACCTCCTCCTAACTTCCAAACTACGAATTCTCTGCATTATATTCACACCACACATGGCCCTCAGACATGACATCTCCACTGCCTCCAGCCTTCTCCTCGCTGCAACATTCATCACCCATGCTTCACACCCATACAAGAGCGTTGGTAAAACTATACTCTCATACATTCCCCTCTTTGCCTCCAAGGACAAAGTTCTTTGTCTCCACAGACTCCTAAGTGCACCACTCACCCTTTTTCCCTCATCAATTCTATGATTCACCTCATCTTTCATAGACCCATCCGCTGACACGTCCACTCCCAAATATCTGAATACATTCACCTCCTCCATACTCTCTCCCTCCAATCTGATATCCAATCTTTCATCACCTAATCTTTTTGTTATCCTCATAACCTTACTCTTTCATGTATTCACTTTTAATTTTCTTCTTTTGCACACCCTACCAAATTCATCCACCAATCTCTGCAACTTCTCTTCAGAATCTCCCAAGAGCACAGTGTCATCAGCAAAGAGCAACTGTGGCAACTCCCACTTTATGTTTGATTCTTTATCTTTTAACTCCACGCCACTTACCAAGACCCTCGCATTTACTTCTCTTACAACCCCATCTATAAATATATTAAACAACCAAGGTGACATCACAAATCCTTGTCTAAGGCCTAGTTTTACTGGGAAATAATTTCTCTCTTTCCTACATACTCTAACTTGAGCCTCACTATCCTCGTAAAAACTCTTCACTGCTTTCAGTAACCTACCTCCTACACCATACACCTGCAACATCTGCCACATTGCCCCCCTATCCACCCTGTCATACACCTTTTCCAAATCCATAAATGCCACAAAGACCTCTTTAGCCTTATCTAAATACTGTTCACTTATATGTTTCACTGTAAACACCTGGTCCACACACCCCCTACCTTTCCTAAAGCCTCCTTGTTCATCTGCTATCCTATTCTCCGTCTTACTCTTAATTCTTTCAATAATAATTCTACCATACACTTTACCAGGTATACTCAACAGACTTATCGCCCTATAATTTTTGCACTCTCTTTTGTCCCCTTTGCCTTTATACAAAGGAACTATGCATGCTCTCTGCCAATCCCTAGGTACCTTACCCTCTTCCATACATTTATTAAATAATTGCAGCAACCACTCCAAAACTATATCCCCACCTGTTTTTAACATTTCTGTCTTTATCCCATCAATCCCGGCTGCCTTACCCCCTTTCATTTCACCTACTGCCTCACGAACTTCCCCCACACTCACAACTGGCTCTTCCTCACTCCTACAAGATGTTATTCCTCCTTGCCCTATACACGAAATCACAGCTTCCCTATCTTCATCAACATTTAACAATTCCTCAAAATATTCCCTCCATCTTCCCAATACCTCTAATTCTCCATTTAATAACTCTCCTCTCCTATTTTTAACTGACAAATCCATTTGTTCTCTAGGCTTCCTTAACTTGTTAATCTCACTCCAAAACTTTTTCTTATTTTCAACAAAATTTGTTGATAACATCTCACCCACTCTCTCATTTGCTCTCTTTTTATATTGCTTCACCACTCTCTTTTTCTCCATATACTCTTCCCTCCTTGCATCACTTCTACTTTGTAAAAACTTCTCATATGCTAACTTTTTCTCCCTTACTACTCTCTTTACATCATCATTCCACCAATCGCTCCTCTTCCCTCCCGCACCCACTTTCCTGTAACCACAAACTTCTGCTGAACACTCTAACACTACATTTTTAAACCTACCCCATACCTCTTCGACCCCATTGCCTATGCTCTCATTAGCCCATCTATCCTCCAATAGCTGTTTATATCTTACCCTAACTGCCTCCTCTTTTAGTTTATAAACCTTCACCTCTCTCTTCCCTGATGCTTCTATTCTCCTTGTATCCCATCTACCTTTTACTCTCAGTGTAGCTACAACTAGAAAGTGATCTGACATATCTGTGGCCCCTCTATAAACATGTACATCCTGAAGTCTACTCAACAGTCTTTTATCTACCAATACATAATCCAACAAACTACTGTCATTTCGCCCTACATCATATCTTGTATACTTATTTATCCTCTTTTTCTTAAAATATGTATTACCTATAACTAAACCCCTTTCTATACAAAGTTCAATCAAAGGGCTTCCATTATCATTTACACCTGGCACCCCAAACTTACCCACCACACCCTCTCTAAAAGTTTCTCCTACTTTAGCATTCAGGTCCCCTACCACAATTACTCTCTTACTTGG
>NC_091330.1:15242244-15252244 GCF_038502225.1 Cherax quadricarinatus
AACGACCACCTGACAATATTGTATCAACAACGACCACCTGATAATATTGTGTCAACAACGACCACCTGACAATATTGTGTCAACAACGACCACCTGACAATACTGTATCAGCAACGACCACCTGACAATATTGTGTCAACAACGACACCTGATAATATTGTGTCAACAACGACCACCTGATAATATTGTATCAACAACGACCACCTGATAATATTGTGTCAACAACGACCACCTGACAATATTGTATCAACAACGACCACCTGACAATATTGTGTCAACAACGACACCTGATAATATTGTATCAACAACGACCACCTGACAATATTGTATCAACAACGACCACCTGACAATATTGTATCAACAACGACCACCTGATAATATTATATCAACAACGACCACCTGATAATACTGTATCAACAACGACCACCTGACAATATTGTATCAACAACGACCACCTGATAATATTGTATCAACAACGACCTCCTGACAATACTGTACCATCAACGACCACCTGACAATATTGTATCAACAACGACCACCTGACAATATTGTATCAACAACGACCACCTGACAATATTGTATCAACAACGACCACCTGACAATATTGTATCAACAACGACCACCTGACAATATTATATCAGCAACGACCACCTGACAATATTGTATCAACAACGACCAACTGACAATATTGTATCAACAACGACCAACTGACAATATTGTATCAACAACGACCACCTGACAATATTGTATCAACAACGACCAACTGACAATATTGTATCAACAACGACCACCTGACAATATTATATGAACAACGACCACCTGACAATATTGTATCAACAATGACCAACTGACAATATTGTATCAACAACGACACCTGACAATATTGTATCAACAACGACACCTGATAATATTGTAACAGCAACGACCACCTGACAATATTGTATCAACAATGACCAACTGACAATATTGTAACAGCAACGACCACCTGATAATACTGTATCAGTAACGACCACCTGACAATATTGTATCAACAACGACACCTGACAATATTGTATCAACAACGACACCTGACAATATTGTAACAGCAACGACCACCTGATAATATTGTATCAACAACGACACCTGACAATATTGTAACAGCAACGACCACCTGATAATATTGTATCAACAACGACACCTGACAATATTGTATCAACAATGACCAACTGACAATATTGTATCAACAACGACCACTTGACAATATTGTATCAACAAAGATCACTTCACAATATTGTATCAACAACGACCACCTGACAATATTGTATCAACAACGACCACCTGACAATATTGTATCAACAACGACCACTTCACAATATTGTATCAACAACGACAAACTGACAATATTTTAACAGCAACGGCCACTTCACAATATTGTATCAACAACGACCACCTGACAATATTGTATCAACAACGACCACTTGACAATATTGTATCAACAACGACCACTTCACAATATTGTAACAGCGACGACCACCTGACAATATTGTAACAACAACGACCACTTCACGATATTATATCAACAACGACCAACTGACAATATTGTATCAACAACGACCACTGACAATATTGTAACAACAACGACCACTTCACAATATTGTATCAACAACGACCACCTGACAATATTGTATTAACAACGACCACCTGACAATATTGTATCAACAACGACCACTTGACAATATTGTATAAACAACGACGACGAATATTCTTTGCAGAAACAAAGAAATAACATCAAATATTTAAAAAAAATAAAAGTTTATCTTGCTTATTCTGGAGTGGCTCTTGGAGAACAAGACAAGTCTTGCACTCTCCATATGGTTTGCAAAACTTGTGCCAAATGCTGAAGACAATGGAAAAAATAGACAAAGGAAAAGTTTAAACTTGGATGTGTCTATTGTTAGTGAGAACCTAACAACCACCACGACGTTTGTTATTTATATATGGTGAATGTGAAAAATTTTAATCGATACAAGAGTTGGAGTCAGCAAGAATCACTGTGCCACACAGAGAAGACGTTACCAAACCTGTGTTACCATACCAGTGTTAACATACCAGTGTTACCATACCTGTGTTACCACACCTGTGTTACCATACCTGTGTTACCATACCAGTGTTACCATACCAGTGTTACCATACCAGTGTTACCATACCAGTGTTACCATACCAGTGTCACCATACCTGTGTTACCATACCAGTGTTACCATACCTGTGTCACCATACCTGTGTTACCATACCTGTGTTACCATACCTGTGTTACCATACTTGTGTTACCATACTTGTGTTACCATACCTGTGTTACCATACCTGTGTTACCACACCTGTGTCACCATACCTGTGTTACCATACCAGTGTTACCATGCCAGTGTTACCATACCAGTGTTACCATACCAGTGTTACCATACCTGTGTTACCACACCTGTGTTACCATACCTGTGTTACCACACCTGTGTTACCATACCAGTGTTACCATACCAGTGTTACCATACCAGTGTTACCATACCTGTGTTACCACACCTGTGTTACCATACCTGTGTTACCACACCTGTACTCACCTAGTTGTACTCACCTAGTTGAGGTTGCGGGGGTCGAGTCCGAGCTCCTGGCCCCGCCTCTTCACTGATCGCTACTAGGTCACTCTCCCCGAGCCGTGAGCTTTATCATACCTCTGCTTAAAGCTATGTATGGATCCTGCCTCCACTACATCGCTTCCCAAACTATTCCACTTACTGACTACTCTGTGGCTGAAGAAATACTTCCTAACATCCCTGTGATTCATCTGTGTCTTCAGCTTCCAACTGTGTCCCCTTGTTACTGTGTCCAATCTCTGGAACATCCTGTCTTTGTCCACCTTGTCAATTCCCCTCAGTATTTTGTATGTCGTTATCATGTCCCCCCTATCTCTCCTGTCCTCCAGTGTCGTCAGGTTGATTTCCCTTAACCTCTCCTCGTAGGACATACCTCTTAGCTCTGGGACTAGTCTTGTTGCAAACCTTTGCACTTTCTCTAGTTTCTTTACGTGCTTGGCTAGGTGTGGGTTCTAAACTGGTGCCGCATACTCCAATATGGGCCTAACGTATACGGTGTACAGGGTCCTGAACGATTCCTTATTAAGATGTCGGAATGCTGTTCTGAGGTTTGCTAGGCGCCCATATGCTGCAGCAGTTATTTGGTTGATGTGCGCTTCAGGAGATGTGCCTGGTGTTATACTCACCCCAAGATCTTTTTCCTTGAGTGAGGTTTGTAGTCTCTGACCCCCTAGACTGTACTCCGTCTGCGGCCTTCTTTGCCCTTCCCCAATCTTCATGACTTTGCACTTGGTGGGATTGAACTCCAGGAGCCAATTGCTGGACCAGGTCTGCAGCCTGTCCAGATCCCTTTGTAGTTCTGCCTGGTCTTCGATCGAGTGTATTCTTCTCATCAACTTCACATCATCTGCAAGCAGGGACACCTCAGAGTCTATTCCTTCCGTCATGTCGTTCACAAATATCAGAAACAGCACTGGTCCTAGGACTGACCCCTGCGGGACCCCGCTGGTCACAGGTGCCCACTCTGACACCTCGCCACGTACCATGACTCGCTGCTGTCTTCCTGACAAGTATTCCCTGATCCATTGTAGTGCCTTCCCTGTTATCCCTGCTTGGTCCTCCAGTTTTTGCACCAATCTCTTGTGTGGAACTGTGTCAAACTATACCATACCTGTGTTACCATACCTGTGTTACCATACCTGTGTTACCATACTAGTGTTACTATACCTGTGTTACCATACCTGTGTTACCATGCCAGTGTTACCATGCCAGTGTTACCATACCAGTGTTACCATACCAGTGTTACCATACCAGTGTTACCATACCAGTGTTACCATACCAGTGTTACCATACCAGTGTTACCATACCAGTGTTACCATACCTGTGTTACCATACCTGTGTTACCATACCAGTGTTACCATACCAGTGTTACCATGCCAGTGTTACCATACCAGTGTTACCACACAAGTGTTACCATACCAGTGTTACCATGCCAGTGTTACAATACCAGTGTTACCATACCTGTGTTACCATACCAATGTTACCATACCAGTGTTACCATGCCAGTGTTACCATGCCAGTGTTACCATACCAGTGTTACCATACCAGTGTTACAATACCAGTGTTACCATACCAGTGTTACCATACCAGTGTTACCATACCAGTGTTACAATACCAGTGTTACCATACCAGTGTTACCATACCAGTGTTACCATAGCAGTGCTACAATACCAGTGTTACCATACCAGTGTTACCATACCAGTGTTACAATACCAGTGTTACCATACCAGTGTTACCATACCAGTGTTACAATACCAGTGTTACCATACCTGTGTTACCATACCAATGTTACCATACCAGTGTTACCATGCCAGTGTTACCATGCCAGTGTTACCATTCCAGTGTTATCATACCAGTGTTACAATACCAGTGTTACCATACCAGTGTTACCATACCAGTGTTACAATACCAGTGTTACTATACCTGTGTTACCATACCAGTGTTTACAACACTGCCTGACCTTGCATTGTCAGATGTTGAAGAAACTCAGTGTTTAGGATGTAACACAGGTGGTAACAGTGAAAGTTAATATGAAGTATAAACATCTCAAGATCCCAGCAGTTCTCCCAAGAAGAAGTCAATGTTCTGATACATGATGTCAGTCTGTCAAAGCCACCATCTCAACTTTCAACATCCAGACTACAAGAAAGGAACCAAGACATTGACGTCTGTTTTTAGACAGCTCCATTACAAGCTTGCAACCTGTCTTATTGCACAATTATAACCAATATAATCTCTTCCAGTTACTTAACAAAACTGTTCTGATGACCAACATAGAAGATAATCTTACAAACAACGTTATCATATGAAGTAATTAATGGTATCTGAATTATCTTTCTATGATAATCTCTTATTGTATAGAATAAAGGGCTAATATATATTACATTATTTGACTTTTTGTATGATATAAAAAATAATTTCAATGAGATTTGTAGGTTAGTTCCGCCTGGTCAATATAATGTATATAATGTATATAATGTATATTTATAATGTATATAATGTATATTTATAATGTATATAATGTATATTTATAATGTATATAATGTATATTTATAATGTATATAATGTATATTTATAATGTATATAATGTATATTTATAATGTATATAATGTATATTTATAATGTATATAATGTATATTTATAAAGTATATAATGTATATTTATAATGTATATAATGAATATTTATAATGTATATAATGTATATTTATAATGTATATAATATATATTTATAATGTATATAATGTATATTTATAATGTATATTTATAATGTATATAATGTATATTTATAATGTATATTTCTCATCTTTCATGTTTTTCACTGGGTTACCAAATTTATCAAAAACTGGAGCCAGTCAAGCAAAACTGATGACTTATTATGAAGCTGCACCACAAATTTACCCTAAACTATTATTATTATTACTATTAATTTATAGTATTTCTGATTATTATTATTATTATTATTATTATTATTATTATTATTATTATTATCATTATTATTATTATTATTATTATTATTAATATTATTATTATTATTATTATTATTATTATTATTATTAATATTATTATTATTATTATTATTATTAATTTTATTATATTCCATCACAAGATTGGTCACATGCCAAGTGTAGAAATGTGTCAGCCTGAGCTGACAGACTTCAGTAGTGTCAGTCTGAGCTGGCAGACTTCAGTAGTGTCAGTCTGAGCTGGCAGACTTCAGTAGTGTCAGTCTGAGCTGGCAGACTTCAGTAGTGTCAGCCTGAGCTGGCAGACTTCAGTAGTGTCAGTCTGAGCTGACAGACTTCAGTAGTGTCAGTCTGAGCTGACAGACTTCAGTAGTGTCAGTCTGAGCTGGCAGACTTCAGTAGTGTCAGTCTGAGCTGGCAGACTTCAGTAGTGTCAGTCTGAGCTGGCAGACTTCAGTAGTGTCAGTCTGAGCTGACAGACTTCAGTAGTGTCAGTCTGAGCTGGCAGACTTCAGTAGTGTCAGTCTGAGCTGGCAGACTTCAGTAGTGTCAGCCTGAGCTGACAGACTTCAGTAGTGTCAGTCTGAGCTGACAGACTTCAGTAGTGTCAGTCTGAGCTGACAGACTTCAGTAGTGTCAGTCTGAGCTGGCAGACTTCAGTAGTGTCAGTCTGAGCTGACAGACTTCAGTAGTGTCAGTCTGAGCTGACAGACTTCAGTAGTGTCAGTCTGAGCTGACAGACTTCAGTAGTGTCAGTCTGAGCTGGCAGACTTCAGTAGTGTCAGTCTGAGCTGGCAGACTTCAGTAGTGTCAGCCTGAGCTGACAGACTTCAGTAGTGTCAGTCTGAGCTGACAGACTTCAGTAGTGTCAGTCTGAGCTGGCAGACTTCAGTAGTGTCAGTCTGAGCTGGCAGACTTCAGTAGTGTCAGCCTGAGCTGACAGACTTCAGTAGTGTCAGTCTGAGCTGACAGACTTCAGTAGTGTCAGTCTGAGCTGGCAGACTTCAGTAGTGTCAGTCTGAGCTGGCAGACTTCAGTAGTGTCAGTCTGAGCTGGCAGACTTCAGTAGTGTCAGTCTGAGCTGGCAGACTTCAGTAGTGTCAGCCTGAGCTGACAGACTTCAGTAGTGTCAGTCTGAGCTGACAGACTTCAGTAGTGTCAGTCTGAGCTGGCAGACTTCAGTAGTGTCAGTCTGAGCTGGCAGACTTCAGTAGTGTCAGTCTGAGCTGGCAGACTTCAGTAGTGTCAGTCTGAGCTGGCAGACTTCAGTAGTGTCAGTCTGAGCTGACAGACTTCAGTAGTGTCAGTCTGAGCTGGCAGACTTCAGTAGTGTCAGTCTGAGCTGACAGACTTCAGTAGTGTCAGTCTGAGCTGGCAGACTTCAGTAGTGTCAGTCTGAGCTGGCAGACTTCAGTAGTGTCAGTCTGAGCTGGCAGACTTCAGTAGTGTCAGTCTGAGCTGGCAGACTTCAGTAGTGTCAGTCTGAGCTGACAGACTTCAGTAGTGTCAGTCTGAGCTGGCAGACTTCAGTAGTGTCAGCCTGAGCTGGTAGACTTCAGTAGTGTCAGTCTGAGCTAACAGACTTCAGTAGTGTCAGTCTGAGCTGACAGACTTCAGTAGTGTCAGTCTGAGCTGACAGACTTCAGTAGTGTCAACAATGAGAATATCGTGCAGTATACCATTAAAGGTTCATCAGCTACGACAGCATCAAAGGTCACCTTCCAGCACAGCTGCAGTTACTATCACTTGACAGTTGCTATCTCTCAGGGGAGACACAGTTGTAGTGTTTCACCGCTACTACTGCCCAGTGTCAGACTAGGCCTCCTGGTAAAGATGGCCTGATCACTGAGGCTGTTGTTGTTGGCCTCACGCAATGCAACTTTGGTACCACATCCCAGCTGCCCAGACGCTGTCATGAGGAACTTATCAATTTTTTTAAGTGGGTGTTTGGGTTTAGGTAGGTGGTGGAGGTGGTGGTATTGTTGGTGGTAGTTGTGGTAGTTGTGGTAGTTGTGGTAGCGTGCAAATACATAAACTCCTGTCCGTATTCTTAACCACCAACTTCCCTCTTTCCTTCTCACCTCTCCCTTCCTTTCCACTTCCATCCCACTTCTCTTTCACTTACCTCCTCTCACTTGACCTCCACGCCCTCTCTATCTATCTACTACCCTCCCTTATCTATCTACCACCCTTCATTGCTACCTACCAACACCTTATCTTTCATCCCTCCCCTCGACCTCCCCTCCCCTGCTGGGGGGAGCTGGACAGGGTAGTGGGTGATGTGTGGGGTCGCGGCGTCGTGTGTTGGAGATAAGGGAGTGTTGGGGTTGTCCCTAGGGAAGTGTAATGTTGGGGTAAGACTAACTTCTATTGGACACGTCTGCAAATCATCCGGATAAGGGATTTAGAGAGTGACTTACTCTCTGTCTCAGCTCCAACACCAACACTGACAGCTCCAACACCGACAACTCCAACATCAGTCCTGACACCAACATTGACAGCTCCAACACCAACACTGACACCAGCATTGACACCACCACTGACAGCTCCAACGAACGCCATCACCAATACTGACACCAACATTAACAGCTCCAGCACCAGCACTGACCCAACACTGACAGCTCCAACGAACGTCATCACCAACACTGACACCATCATTAACAGTTCCAACACCAGCACTGACCCAACACTGACAGCTCCAACGAACGCCATCACCAACACTTGACACCATCATTCACAGCTCCAACACCAGCACTGACCAACACTGACATCTCCAACGAACGCCACCACCAGCACTGACACCGTCGCTAACAGCTCCAACACCAGCACTGACCCACCACTGACAGCTCCAACGAACGTCATCACCAACACTGACACCATCATTAACAGCTCCAACACCAGCACTGACCCACCACTGACAGCTCCAACGAACGTCATCACCAACACTGACACCATCATTAACAGCTCCAACACCAGCACTGACCCACCACTGACATCTCCAACGAACGCCACCACCAGCACTGACACCGTCGCTAACAGCTCCAACACCAGCACTGACCTATCACTGACAGCTCAAACGAGCGCCATCACCAACACTGACATTATCACTAACAGCTCCAACGAACTCCATCTCCAACACTGACATCATCACTAACAGCTCTTACGAACCCCATCACCAACACTGACATCATCACTAACAGCTCCAACGAACGCCATCTCCAACACTGACATCATCACTAACATCTCCAACGAACGACATCACCAACAAACACTAACACTACCAACAACAACAACAACAGCAACAGAATTAAAATTTAAGTACATTAAAAACAGACAGAAAGAACGGCAGACAGACAGAAAGACAGAGTGACAGGCAGACAGAGAGGCATACAGACAGAAAGACAGAGTGACAGGCAGACAGACAGATAGGCAGATAGAAAGACAGAGTGACAGGTAGACAGACAGATGGAAAGACAGAGCGACGGGCAGACAGACAGAGAGGCAGCAAGACAGATAGAAAAACAGAGTGACAGGCAGACAGACAGATAGAAAGACAGAGTGACAGGCAGACAGACAGATAGAAAGACAGAGTGACAGGGAGACAGACAGAGAAGCAGACAGACCGACAGAAAAACAGAATGACAGGCAGAGAGACAGAGAAGCAGACAGACAGATAGAAAGACAGAGTGACAGGGAGACAGACAGAGAAGCAGACAGACCGACAGAAGAACAGAATGACAGGCAGACAGACAGAGAGGCAGACAGACAGACAGAAAGATAGAGTGACAGACAGACAGAAAGACAGAATGACAGGCAGACAGACAGAGAGACAAAAAGACAGACAGAAAAACAGTGTGACAGGCAGACAGAGAGGCAGACAGGCAGACAGAAAGACACAGTGACAGACAGACATATGTGCCAGAGACCCGTGACTATTACTTCACTAAGAAAACATCAGTAAATCCATCGTCATTCCAGACTAATTAATAAATTAACCAATTTTGTTGAATAAATCTGGAAAATCTGGAAACTAAAAAAAAAATTTTTTCAGTCAATTAATTTCAGCTTTATTATTGTATATATATATTTTAAACAGGAAAAAACACAAACACATACACAAATACATATAAATAATGATCACACACAGGATATATACAGCGAGTTCAAGTACTGTTGTCTTGATAATGCTAGTGTAGTTCATAGGTTTCAAACCCCATTAACCAACCAACGAATACACACACACACACACACACACACACACACACACACACACACACACACACACACACACACTTTCCTTCTATCTAATCCCGTTACAGAATTAATATTATTGTCTCTCACTTCATCTCAGCCTCTCGGTATCCCCCAGAGATCATCCTCTCCCGCTACGCCAGCATCAGCGGACAAAAATGTCGC
>NC_091330.1:15254744-15274744 GCF_038502225.1 Cherax quadricarinatus
CCTCACTCAATGTTACTTTTAAAAAGCCTTTACCGCCACATCACAGAGACTTCCTACTCTCTTTCCGTTCACCCACTGACCACACCTTATCCACCTCCACCCACAGACCACACCTTGTTCACCCACTGACCACACCTTATTCACCTAAACCCACAGGCAATATCTTGATTTCCAGGACTGTTGTCAAAAATAAAAGCACTCGGTACAGGAGACAAACTTTATGGCTGGATAAGTGACTGACTCACAGGTAGATAACAGAGAGTGGTACTCAGTGGAGAGGTGTCTTGGGTGGCTTGCCGTACATAGTGGAGCAACCCAGGGATCGGGCCTTGATCAAATCTTCCTTGCAGTGTACATAAACCAGCACAAAGCAGGACTAATGCGTAACATCACAAAATTTGTAGGTGACACCAAAGTGTTAAACAGTGCAACACCCAAATCAGATTTTTGTGAATATTCAGTGTGATCTCGATAGGTTTGTGTTGTGGTCGGAGTCGTGGTAGATGAGTTTCAGCGAAGGAGAGGGCAAAATAATGAATGTTGGGATTAACATTCTCAAACATAAATACAAGACAAGAGAAGAAAAGGACCCGGGAATAATCACAAGCAACGACTTCACGAGGTACCAGACGATGCCTGAGAGCAGTAATGCTGACAACACGTTGCTAGGCTTCACAGCTAGAAACTCCTGGCACAAAACACCAGACACTATGTTGACCTTGTATGATAGATTTATTAGACCACATCTTGAATATGTAAATTACATAGACGAAGATATACTGGAGAGGGTACAGTGAAGAGCTACCATGGTACCATCATTGGAGAGAGCATTAAGAGGAGCTACCATGGTACCATCACTGGAGATAGTATGAAGAAGAGCTACCATGGTACCATCACTGGAGATAGTATAAATAAGAGCTACCATGGTACCATCACTGGAGATAGTATAAAGAAGAGCTACCATGTTACCATCACTGGAGATAGTATAAATAAGAGCTACCATGGTACCATCACTGAAGATAGTATAAAGAAGAGCTACCATGTTACCATCACTGGAGATAGCATAAAGAAGAGCTACCATGGTACCATCACTGAAGATAGTATAAAGAAGAGCTACCATGTTACCATCACTGGAGATAGCATAAAGAAGAGCTACCATGGTACCATCTCAGAAACAAACATTGTAAAGAAAGACTCCCAATATTCAACTTTTCTCTCTTAGCAGAGACTACGAGAAGATCTCAGTCACACCTCTAAGATACTGACAGACTTTGACACACTCAAGAAGAACTATTTTCAACTGCTGAATGACTCCATAACTCTCAATAGTGCAATGAAACTTCGAGACAGAAGATGCAACACAAACGTATGCAAGGGATTTTTTTTTTTTGCGAGCAGAATTATAACAGAATGGAATAAGCTGCCAGCTAATGTTGTAAGCATGCCAACAATACAATCATTCAAGAACCAGCTAGACAAGCAATTTCCAAGTGTAGGAGTCAAATAGATACATGGTAACCTAGTGGGAGGAGTTGTCAGAACCTTCAGGATCTCCATGCTAAGTATTAATCTTTCAGCCATGATTTCTGGCTGAATCCAAATTATATGTCAATAAAGATGATAAATTAAAGTGAGCAGGAAGGTACAAGGTACAAGGTACAATGTACAAGGTACATGGTACAAGGTACAAGGTACAATGTACAAGGTACATGGTACAAGGTACAAGGTACAATGTACAAGGTACATGGTACAAGGTACAAGGTACATGGTACATGGTACAAGGTACAAGGTACAAGGTACATGGTACAATGTACAAGGTACAAGGTACAAGGTACAAGGTACAATGTACAAGGTACAAGGTACAAGGTACAATGTACAAGGTACATGGTACAAGGTACAAGGTACATGGTACATGGTACAAGGTACAAGGTACAAGGTACATGGTACAATGTACAAGGTACAAGGTACAAGGTACAAGGTACAAGGTACAATGTACAAGGTACAAGGTACAAGGTACAAGGTACAATGTACAAGGTACATGGTACAAGGTACAAGGTACATGGTACATGGTACAAGGTACAAGGTACAAGGTACAAGGTACAAGGTACATGGTACAAGGTACAAGGTACAAGGTACAAGGTACATGGTACATGGTACAAGGTATAAGGTACAAGGTACAAGGTACAAGGTACAAGGTACATGATACATGGTACAAGGTACAAGGTACATGGTAGAAGGTGCAAAGTACAAGGTACAAGGTACAAGGTACAAGGTACAAAGTACAAGGTACAAGGTACATGGTACAAGGTACAAGGTACAAGGTACAAGGTACAAAGTACAAGGTAAAAGGTACAAGGTACATGGTACATGGTACAAGGTATAAGGTACAAGGTACAAAGTACAAGGTAAAAGGTACAAGGTACATGGTACATGGTACAAGGTACAAGGTGCAAGGTACAAAGTACAAGGTAAAAGGTACAAGGTACATGGTACATGGTACAAGGTACAAGGTACAAGGTACATGGTACAAGGTACAAGGTAAAAGGTACAAGGTACATGGTACATGGTACAAGGTACAAGGTACATGGTACAAGGTACAAAGTACAAAGTACAAGGTACAAGGTACAAGGTACATGATACAAGGTACAAGGTACAAGGTACATGGTACAAGGTACAAGGTACAAAGTACAAGGTAAAAGGTACAAGGTACATGGTACAAGGTACAAGGTACATGGTACATGGTACAAGGTACAAGGTACAAGGTACAAGGTACAAGGTACAAGGTACAAGATACAAGGTACAAGGTATGGTGAGGGAGGATAGCAGTGAGATGCTGTCTTGACTATCTACTTCGCTCACCCTTCACTAAACCCACATGGACTGTCAAATGTAGTCAATAACTGGGCAATCTGATGTCAACACAATTCGTAATGTTTGTTCAGTGACTGCATCACGACCGTCAGGTAAATATGTCACCAACAGAAACAGTGGCAGTAGTAAACGACTGTGTAACCTGGAGTGGAACCTCTGGCAGACACAGTAGTTCAAATTTAGTAGAGTTGCAGCTTATCTCTGCCATTCAGTTCCATCTCTCCTGTTATTTCAATGCCAGTTTTTCGACATATTATAACCCCCCTCCCCCCCACACCGTTTTCATAAGCTGTAAGAGTTGTGGGAGGGAGTAGATAGTGGGAAGGGAGCCTTCGGCTTTTCTATCCTTGAGTCATGGATAATACACGATAGTTCCTAATCTAGGCAGAAATGGATAATCTCGGGAGATGAACTCAGTGTGGAATTCCAAGTCCCGTGTTATCTGTCTTTCCCATGTATACCTTCAGTTGAATCTTCCTCCGTCTTCTCCTCTCACACCCCACACACCTCACTCCTCCCCTCTCCACGCCCCCACTCCCCTGCCCACGCCCACAGGTCCTGGAACGAGCCGTGGAGGAGGGCGTGGGGGCATAACGAGAAGGGACTGATAGAGCCATCTGTGTACTGGGCGGCCACAATGTACCAGTAATGTGTGCATCAGACCAGCACCGACCTAGCCCTAATGGGGCCCCTCTCTCTCTCTCTCTCTCTCTCTCTCTCTCTCTCTCTCTCTCTCTCTCTCTCTCTCTCTCTCTCTCTCTCTCTCTCTCTCTCTCTCTCTCTCTCTCTCTCTCTCTCTCTCTCTCTCTCTCTCTCTCTCTCTCTCTCCTCCTGTCTTCCTTAGTCCTCTAATTTTTTCTCCTTCCTTTTTTCTCGGTCTTCCTAGCTTCTCAAGTTCTCTCTTATACTCACTGTTCCATTTTTCTTCAACCATTTTCGTATATTATACCTTTCTATCCTACCCTTCCCTTCCTCTTTCCCACCTTTTCCACCCTTCCCTCTCCCTTTACCACTTTTCACTCCCCGTTCACACCTTTAGCAGCTTTTCCACCCTTTCCTCTTCATTTCCAACCTGTTCCAGCCTTCGACCCCACGCCTGCTGTTCATAACATCATCATCATCATCATCAGCAGCAGCAGCAGCAGCAGCAGCAGCAGCAGCAGCAGCAGCAACAGCAGCAGCAGCAGCAGCAGCAGCAGCAGCAGCAGAAGCAGCAGCAGCAGTAGTAGCAACAGCAGCATCAGTAGCAGCAGAACACCAGCAGCATCAGAAACAGCAACAGCAGAACCAACAGCAGCACCGACAACAACAGCAGCAACAGCAGCACCGACAACAACAGCAGCAACAGCAGCACCAACAACAGCAGCAGCAGGTGGTCGCTACGCTTGCTGCTGCTGCTGGGTTTTGATGGGTTCATCTGCCGCCTCTGTGATGCACTTGTTGTTTAGTCTGTTGCTTGGGGAGGCTGGGACGGTGTGTCACGGGGAGGCTGGGACGGTGTGTCACGGGGAGGCTGGGACGGTGTGTCACGGGGAGGCTGGGACGGTGTGTCACGGGGAGGCTGGGACGGTGTGTCAGAGAGAGGCTGGGACGGTGTGTCACGGGGAGGCTGGGACGGTGTGTCACGGGGAGGCTGGGACGGTGTGTCAGGGGGAGGCTGGGACGGTGTGTCACGGGGAGGCTGGGACGGTGTGTCACGGGCAGGCTGGGACGTTGTGTCAGTGGGAGGCTGGGACGTTGTGTCAGGGAGAGGCTGGGACGGTGTGTCAGGGAGAGGCTGGGACGGTGTGTCAGGGGGAGGCTGGGACGGTGTGTCAGGGAGAGGCTGGGACGGTGTGTCAACGAGAGGCTGGGACGGTGTGTCAGAGAGAGGCTGGGACGGTGCGTCAGAGAGAGGCTGGGACGTTGTGTCAGGGAGAGGCTGGGACGGTGTGTCAGGGAGAGGCTGGGACGGTGTGTCAGAGAGAGGCTGGGACGTTGTGTCAGGGAGAGGCTGGGACGGTGTGTCAGAGAGAGGCTGGGACGGTGTGTCAACGAGAGGCTGGGACGGTGCGTCAGAGAGAGGCTGGGACGTTGTGTCAGGGAGAGGCTGGGACGGTGTGTCAGGGAGAGGCTGGGACGGTGTGTCAGGGAGAGGCTGGGACGGTGTGTCAGGGAGAGGCTGGGACGGTGTGTCAGGGAGAGGCTGGGAGGTGTCAGGGAGAGGCTGGGACGGTGTGTCAGGGAGAGGCTGGGACGGTGTGTCAGAGAGAGGCTGGGACGGTGTGTCAGAGAGAGGCTGGGACGGTGTGTCAGGGAGAGGCTGGGACGGTGTGTCAGGGAGAGGCTGGAACGGTGTGTCAGGGAGAGGCTGGGACGGTGGGTCAGGGAGAGGCTGGGACGGTGTGTCAGGGAGAGGCTGGGACGGTGTGTCAGGGAGAGGCTGGGACGGTGCGTCAGGGAGAGGCTGGGACGGTGTGTCAGGGAGAGGCTGGGACGTTGTGTCAGGGAGAGGCTGGGTCGGTGTGTCAGGGAGAGGCTGGGACGGTGTGTCAGCGAGAGGCTGGGACTGTGTTTCAGGGAGAGGCTGGGACGGTGTGTCAGGGAGAGGCTGGGACGTTGTGTCAGGGAGAGGCTGGGACGGTGTGTCAGGGAGAGGCTGGGACGGTGTGTCAGCGAGAGGCTGGGACGGTGTGTCAGGGAGAGGCTGGGACGGTGTGTCAGGGAGAGGCTGGGACGGTGTGTCAGGGAGAGGCTAGGACGGTGTGTCAGTAAGAGGCTGGGACGGTGTGTCAGAGAGAGGCTGGGGCGGTGTGTCAGGGAGAGGCTGAGGCGGTGTGTCAGGGAGAGGCTGGGACGGTGTGTGAGGGAGAGGCTGGGACGGTGTGTCAGAGAGAGTCTAGGGCGGTGTGTCAGGGAGAGGCTGAGACTGTGTGTCAGGGAGAGGCTGGGACCGTGTGTCAGAGAGAGGCTGGACGGTGTGTCAGGGAGAGGCTGGAACGGTGTGTCAGGAAGAGGCTGGGACGGTGTGTCAGAGAGAGGCTGGAACGGTGTGTCAGGGAGAGGCTGGGACGGTGGGTCAGAGACAGGCTGGGACGGTGTGTCAGAGAGAGGCTGAGGCGGTGTGTCAGAGAGAGAGGCTGGGACGGTGTGTCAGGGAGAGGCTGGGACGGTGTGTCAGGGAGGGGCTGGGACGGTGTGTCAGGGAGAGGCTGGGACGGTGTGTCAGAGAGAGGCTGAGGCGGTGTGTCAGCGAGGCTGGGACGGTGTGTCAGAGAGAGGCTGAGACGGTGTGTCAGAGAGAGGTTGGGACGGTGTGTCAGAGAGAGGCTGGGACGGTGTGTCAGAGAGGGGCTGGGACGGTGTGTCAGGGAGAGGCTGGGACGGTGTGTCAGAGAGGGGCTGGGACGGTGTGTCAGGGAGAGGCTGGGACGGTGTGTCAGGGAGAGGCTGGGACGGTGTGTCAGGGAGAGGCTGGGACGGTGTGTCAGAGAGGGGCTGGGACGGTGTGTCAGGGAGAGGCTGGGACGGTGTGTCAGGGAGAGGCTGGGACGGTGTGTCAGGGAGAGGCTGGGACGGTGTGTCAGAGAGATGCTGGGACGGTGTGTCAGAGAGAGGCTGGGACGGTGTGTCAGAGAGAGGCTGGGACGGTGTGTCAGAGAGAGGCTGGGACGGTGTGTCAGGGAGAGGCTGGGACGGTGTGTCAGGGAGAGGCTGGGACGGTGTGTCAGGGAGAGGCTGGGACGGTGTGTCAGAGAGAGGCTGGGACGGTGTGTCAGAGAGAGGCTGGGACGGTGTGTCAGAGAGAGGCTGGGACGGTGTGTCAGAGAGAGGCTGGGACGGTGTGACAGGGAGAGGCTGGGACGGTGTGTCAGGGAGAGGCTGGGACGGTGTGTCAGGGAGAGGCTGGGACGGTGTGTCAGCGAGAGGCTGGGACGGTGTGTCAGGGAGAGGCTGGGACGGTGTGTCAGGGAGGGGCTGGGACGGTGTGTCAGGGAGAGGCTGGGACGGTGTGTCAGTAAGAGGCTGGGACGGTGTGTCAGAGAGAGGCTGGGGCGGTGTGTCAGGGAGAGGCTGAGGCGGTGTGTGAGGGAGAGGCTGGGACGGTGTGTGAGGGAGAGGCTGGGACGGTGTGTCAGAGAGACTCTAGGGCGGTGTGTCAGGGAGAGGCTGAGACGGTGTGTCAGGGAGAGGCTGGGACCGTGTGTCAGAGAGAGGCTGGACGGTGTGTCAGGGAGAGGCTGGAACGGTGTGTCAGGAAGAGGCTGGGACGGTGTGTCAGAGAGAGGCTGGAACGGTTTGTCAGGGAGAGGCTGGGACGGTGGGTCAGAGAGAGGCTGGGACGGTGTGTCAGAGAGAGGCTGAGGCGGTGTGTCAGAGAGAGAGGCTGGGACGGTGTGTCAGAGAGAGGCTGGGACGGTGTGTCAGAGAGGGGCTGGGACGGTGTGTCAGGGAGAGGATGGGACGGTGTGTCAGAGAGGGGCTGGGACGGTGTGTCAGGGAGAGGCTGGGACGGTGTGTCAGAGAGAGGCTGAGGCGGTGTGTCAGAGAGAGGCTGGGACGGTGTGTCAGAGAGAGGCTGAGACGGTGTGTCAGAGAGAGGCTGGGACGGTGTGTCAGAGAGAGGTTGGGACGGTGTGTCAGAGAGAGGCTGGGACGGTGTGTCAGAGAGGGGCTGGGACGGTGTGTCAGGGAGAGGCTGGGACGGTGTGTCAGAGAGGGGCTGGGACGGTGTGTCAGGGAGAGGCTGGGACCTTGTGTCAGGGAGAGGCTGGGACGATGTGTCAGAGAGAGGCTGGGACGGTGTGTCAGAGAGGGGCTGGGACGGTGTGTCAGGGAGAGGCTGGGACGGTGTGTCAGGGAGAGGCTGGGACGGTGTGTCAGGGAGAGGCTGGGACGGTGTGTCAGAGAGATGCTGGGACGGTGTGTCAGAGAGAGGCTGGGACGGTGTGTCAGAGAGAGGCTGGGACGGTGTGTCAGAGAGAGGCTGGGACGGTGTGTCAGGGAGAGGCTGGGACGGTGTGTCAGGGAGAGGCTGGGACGGTGTGTCAGGGAGAGGCTGGGACGGTGTGTCAGAGAGAGGCTGGGACGGTGTGTCAGAGAGAGGCTGGGACGGTGTGTCAGAGAGAGGCTGGGACGGTGTGTCAGAGAGAGGCTGGGACGGTGTGACAGGGAGAGGCTGGGACGGTGTGTCAGGGAGAGGCTGGGACGGTGTGTCAGGGAGAGGCTGGGACGGTGTGTCAGCGAGAGGCTGGGACGGTGTGTCAGGGAGAGGCTGGGACGGTGTGTCAGGGAGGGGCTGGGACGGTGTGTCAGGGAGAGGCTGGGACGGTGTGTCAGAGAGAGGCTGGGACGGTGTGTCAGAGAGAGGCTGGGGCGGTGTGTCAGGGAGAGGCTGAGGCGGTGTGTGAGGGAGAGGCTGGGACGGTGTGTGAGGGAGAGGCTGGGACGGTGTGTCAGAGAGACTCTAGGGCGGTGTGTCAGGGAGAGGCTGAGACGGTGTGTCAGGGAGAGGCTGGGACCGTGTGTCAGAGAGAGGCTGGACGGTGTGTCAGGGAGAGGCTGGAACGGTGTGTCAGGAAGAGGCTGGGACGGTGTGTCAGAGAGAGGCTGGAACGGTTTGTCAGGGAGAGGCTGGGACGGTGGGTCAGAGAGAGGCTGGGACGGTGTGTCAGAGAGAGGCTGAGGCGGTGTGTCAGAGAGAGAGGCTGGGACGGTGTGTCAGAGAGAGGCTGGGACGGTGTGTCAGAGAGGGGCTGGGACGGTGTGTCAGGGAGAGGATGGGACGGTGTGTCAGAGAGGGGCTGGGACGGTGTGTCAGGGAGAGGCTGGGACGGTGTGTCAGAGAGAGGCTGAGGCGGTGTGTCAGAGAGAGGCTGGGACGGTGTGTCAGAGAGAGGCTGAGACGGTGTGTCAGAGAGAGGCTGGGACGGTGTGTCAGAGAGAGGTTGGGACGGTGTGTCAGAGAGAGGCTGGGACGGTGTGTCAGAGAGGGGCTGGGACGGTGTGTCAGGGAGAGGCTGGGACGGTGTGTCAGAGAGGGGCTGGGACGGTGTGTCAGGGAGAGGCTGGGACCTTGTGTCAGGGAGAGGCTGGGACGATGTGTCAGAGAGAGGCTGGGACGGTGTGTCAGAGAGGGGCTGGGACGGTGTGTCAGGGAGAGGCTGGGACGGTGTGTCAGGGAGAGGCTGGGACGGTGTGTCAGAGAGAGGCTGGGACGGTGTGTCAAAGAGATGCTGGGACGGTGTGTCAGAGAGAGGCTGGGACGGTGTGTCAGAGAGAGGCTGGGACGGTGTGTCAGAGAGAGGCTGGGACGGTGTGTCAGAGAGAGGCTGGGACGGTGTGTCAGAGAGAGGCTGAGGCGGTGTGTCAGAGAGAGAGGCTGGGACGGTGTGTCAGGGAGAGGCTGGGACGGTGTGTCACGGGGAGGCTGGGACGGTGTGTCACGGGGAGGCTGGGACGGTGTGTCACGGGGAGGCTGGGACGGTGTGTCACGGGGAGGCTGGGACGGTGTGTCAGAGAGAGGCTGGGACGGTGTGTCAGAGAGAGGCTGGGACGGTGTGTCAGGGAGAGGCTGGGACGGTGTGTCAGGGAGAGGCTGGGACGGTGTGTCAGGGAGAGGCTGGGACGGTGTGTCAGGGAGAGGCTGGGACGGTGTGTCAGAGAGAGGCTGGGACGGTGTGTCAGAGAGAGGCTGGGACGGTGTGTCAGAGAGAGGCTGGGACGGTGTGTCAGAGAGAGGCTGGGACGGTGTGACAGGGAGAGGCTGGGACGGTGTGTCAGGGAGAGGCTGGGACGGTGTGTCAGGGAGAGGCTGGGACGGTGTGTCAGCGAGAGGCTGGGACGGTGTGTCAGGGAGAGGCTGGGACGGTGTGTCAGGGAGGGGCTGGGACGGTGTGTCAGGGAGAGGCTGGGACGGTGTGTCAGTAAGAGGCTGGGACGGTGTGTCAGAGAGAGGCTGGGGCGGTGTGTCAGGGAGAGGCTGAGGCGGTGTGTGAGGGAGAGGCTGGGACGGTGTGTGAGGGAGAGGCTGGGACGGTGTGTCAGAGAGACTCTAGGGCGGTGTGTCAGGGAGAGGCTGAGACGGTGTGTCAGGGAGAGGCTGGGACCGTGTGTCAGAGAGAGGCTGGACGGTGTGTCAGGGAGAGGCTGGAACGGTGTGTCAGGAAGAGGCTGGGACGGTGTGTCAGAGAGAGGCTGGAACGGTTTGTCAGGGAGAGGCTGGGACGGTGGGTCAGAGAGAGGCTGGGACGGTGTGTCAGAGAGAGGCTGAGGCGGTGTGTCAGAGAGAGAGGCTGGGACGGTGTGTCAGAGAGAGGCTGGGACGGTGTGTCAGAGAGGGGCTGGGACGGTGTGTCAGGGAGAGGATGGGACGGTGTGTCAGAGAGGGGCCGGGACGGTGTGTCAGGGAGAGGCTGGGACGGTGTGTCAGAGAGAGGCTGAGGCGGTGTGTCAGAGAGAGGCTGGGACGGTGTGTCAGAGAGAGGCTGAGACGGTGTGTCAGAGAGAGGCTGGGACGGTGTGTCAGAGAGAGGTTGGGACGGTGTGTCAGAGAGAGGCTGGGACGGTGTGTCAGAGAGGGGCTGGGACGGTGTGTCAGGGAGAGGCTGGGACGGTGTGTCAGAGAGGGGCTGGGACGGTGTGTCAGGGAGAGGCTGGGACCTTGTGTCAGGGAGAGGCTGGGACGATGTGTCAGAGAGAGGCTGGGACGGTGTGTCAGAGAGGGGCTGGGACGGTGTGTCAGGGAGAGGCTGGGACGGTGTGTCAGGGAGAGGCTGGGACGGTGTGTCAGGGAGAGGCTGGGACGGTGTGTCAGAGAGATGCTGGGACGGTGTGTCAGAGAGAGGCTGGGACGGTGTGTCAGAGAGAGGCTGGGACGGTGTGTCAGAGAGAGGCTGGGACGGTGTGTCAGGGAGAGGCTGGGACGGTGTGTCAGGGAGAGGCTGGGACGGTGTGTCAGGGAGAGGCTGGGACGGTGTGTCAGAGAGAGGCTGGGACGGTGTGTCAGAGAGAGGCTGGGACGGTGTGTCAGAGAGAGGCTGGGACGGTGTGTCAGAGAGAGGCTGGGACGGTGTGACAGGGAGAGGCTGGGACGGTGTGTCAGGGAGAGGCTGGGACGGTGTGTCAGGGAGAGGCTGGGACGGTGTGTCAGCGAGAGGCTGGGACGGTGTGTGAGGGAGAGGCTGGGACGGTGTGTCAGGGAGGGGCTGGGACGGTGTGTCAGGGAGAGGCTGGGACGGTGTGTCAGTAAGAGGCTGGGACGGTGTGTCAGAGAGAGGCTGGGGCGGTGTGTCAGGGAGAGGCTGAGGCGGTGTGTGAGGGAGAGGCTGGGACGGTGTGTGAGGGAGAGGCTGGGACGGTGTGTCAGAGAGACTCTAGGGCGGTGTGTCAGGGAGAGGCTGAGACGGTGTGTCAGGGAGAGGCTGGGACCGTGTGTCAGAGAGAGGCTGGACGGTGTGTCAGGGAGAGGCTGGAACGGTGTGTCAGGAAGAGGCTGGGACGGTGTGTCAGAGAGAGGCTGGAACGGTTTGTCAGGGAGAGGCTGGGACGGTGGGTCAGAGAGAGGCTGGGACGGTGTGTCAGAGAGAGGCTGAGGCGGTGTGTCAGAGAGAGAGGCTGGGACGGTGTGTCAGAGAGAGGCTGGGACGGTGTGTCAGAGAGGGGCTGGGACGGTGTGTCAGGGAGAGGATGGGACGGTGTGTCAGAGAGGGGCTGGGACGGTGTGTCAGGGAGAGGTTGGGACGGTGTGTCAGAGAGAGGCTGAGGCGGTGTGTCAGAGAGAGGCTGGGACGGTGTGTCAGAGAGAGGCTGAGACGGTGTGTCAGAGAGAGGCTGGGACGGTGTGTCAGAGAGAGGTTGGGACGGTGTGTCAGAGAGAGGCTGGGACGGTGTGTCAGAGAGGGGCTGGGACGGTGTGTCAGGGAGAGGCTGGGACGGTGTGTCAGAGAGGGGCTGGGACGGTGTGTCAGGGAGAGGCTGGGACCTTGTGTCAGGGAGAGGCTGGGACGATGTGTCAGAGAGAGGCTGGGACGGTGTGTCAGAGAGGGGCTGGGACGGTGTGTCAGGGAGAGGCTGGGACGGTGTGTCAGGGAGAGGCTGGGACGGTGTGTCAGAGAGAGGCTGGGACGGTGTGTCAAAGAGATGCTGGGACGGTGTGTCAGAGAGAGGCTGGGACGGTGTGTCAGAGAGAGGCTGGGACGGTGTGTCAGAGAGAGGCTGGGACGGTGTGTCAGAGAGAGGCTGGGACGGTGTGTCAGAGAGAGGCTGAGGCGGTGTGTCAGAGAGAGAGGCTGGGACGGTGTGTCAGGGAGAGGCTGGGACGGTGTGTCACGGGGAGGCTGGGACGGTGTGTCACGGGGAGGCCGGGACGGTGTGTCACGGGGAGGCTGGGACGGTGTGTCACGGGGAGGCTGGGACGGTGTGTCACGGGGAGGCTGGGACGGTGTGTCAGAGAGAGGCTGGGACGGTGTGTCACGGGGAGGCTGGGACGGTGTGTCAGAGAGAGGCTGGGACGGTGTGTCAGAGAGAGGCTGGGACGGTGTGTCAGGGAGAGGCTGGGACGGTGTGTCAGGGAGAGGCTGGGACGGTGTGTCAGGGAGAGGCTGGGACGGTGTGTCAGGGAGAGGCTGGGACGGTGTGTCAGAGAGAGGCTGGGACGGTGTGTCAGAGAGATGCTGGGACGGTGTGTCAGAGAGAGGCTGGGACGGTGTGTCAGAGAGAGGCTGGGACGGTGTGTCAGAGAGAGGCTGAGGCGGTGTGTCAGAGAGAGAGGCTGGGACGGTGTGTCAGGGAGAGGCTGGGACGGTGTGTCACGGGGAGGCTGGAACGGTGTGTCACGGGGAGGCTGGGACGGTGTGTCACGGGGAGGCTGGGACGGTGTGTCACGGGGAGGCTGGGACGGTGTGTCACGGGGAGGCTGGGACGGTGTGTCAGAGAGAGGCTGGGACGGTGTGTCACGGGGAGGCTGGGACGGTGTGTCAGAGAGAGGCTGGGACGGTGTGTCAGAGAGAGGCTGGGACGGTGTGTCAGGGAGAGGCTGGGACGGTGTGTCAGGGAGAGGCTGGGACGGTGTGTCAGGGAGAGGCTGGGACGGTGTGTCAGGGAGAGGCTGGGACGGTGTGTCAGAGAGAGGCTGGGACGGTGTGTCAGAGAGATGCTGGGACGGTGTGTCAGAGAGAGGCTGGGACGGTGTGTCAGAGAGAGGCTGGGACGGTGTGTCAGAGAGAGGCTGGGACGGTGTGTCAGAGAGAGGCTGGGACGGTGTGTCAGAGAGAGGCTGGGACGGTGTGTCAGGGAGAGGCTGGGACGGTGTGTCAGGGAGAGGCTGGGACGGTGTGTCAGGGAGAGGCTGGGATGGTGTGTCAGAGAGAGGCTGGGACGGTGTGTCAGAGAGACTGGCTGGGACGGTGTGTCAGAGAGAGGCTGGGACGGTGTGTCAGAGAGAGGCTGGGACGGTGTGTCAGAGAGAGGCTGGGACGGTGTGTAAGGGAGAGGCTGGGACGGTGTGTCAGAGAGAGGTTGGGACGGTGTGTCAGAGAGAGGCTGGGACGGTGTGTCAGAGAGAGGCTGGGACGATGTGTCAGGGAGAGGCTTGGATGGTGTGTCAGAGAGAGGCTGGGACGGTGTGTCAGAGAGAGGCTGGGACGGTGTGTCAGGGAGAGGCTGGGACGGTGTGTCAGGGAGAGGCTGGGACGGTGTGTCAGGGAGAGGCTGGGACGGTGTGTCAGAGAGAGAGGCTGGGACGGTGTGTCAGAGAGGGGCTGGGACGGTGTGTCAGAGAGGGGCTGGGACGGTGTGTCAGAGAGAGGCTGGGACGGTGTGTCAGGGAGAGGCTGGGACGGTGTGTCAGGGAGAGGCTGAGGCGGTGTGTCAGGGAGAGGCTGGGACGGTGTGTCAGGGAGAGGCTGGGACGGTGTGTCAGAGAGAGTCTAGGGCGGTGTGTCAGGGAGAGGCTGAGACGGTGTGTCAGGGAGAGGCTGGGACCGTGTGTCAGAGAGAGGCTGGGACGGTGTGTCAGGGAGAGGCTGGGGCGGTGTGTCAGGGAGAGGCTGAGGCGGTGTGTCAGGGAGAGGCTGGGACGGTGTGTCAGGGAGAGGCTGGGACAGTGTGTCAGAGAGAGTCTAGGGCGGTGTGTCAGGGAGAGGCTGAGACGGTGTGTCAGGGAGAGGCTGGGACAGTGTGTCAGAGAGAGGCTGGGACGGTGTGTCAGAGAGAGGCTGGGACGGTGTGTCAGAGAGAGGCTGGGACGGTGTGTCAGAGAGAGGCTGGGACGGTGTGTCAGGGAGAGGCTGGGACGGTGTGTCAGGGAGAGACTGGGACGGTGTGTCAGGGAGAGGCTTGGACGGTGTGTCAGGGAGAGGCTGGGACGGTGTGTCAGGGAGAGGCTGGGACGGTGTGTCAGGGAGAGGCTGGGACGGTGTGTCAGAGAGAGGCTGGGACGGTGTGTCAGAGAGAGGCTGGGACGGTGTGTCAGGGAGAGGCTGGGACGGTGTGTTAGAGAGAGGCTGGGACGGTGTGTCAGGGAGAGGCTGGGACGGTGTGTCAGGGAGAGAGACGCAGTAAACCCACAAATGAAAACAGTAGTCTTGCAAAGAAGGACAGTAATATTGCAGTAATACTGCAAGAAACTGCAGCACTGTTGGAAGAAGCAGCAGTAATATTGCAAAGAACAACCGTTATATTGCAGTTCTGTTGCATGGAACAGCAGTACTGTTGCATAGAACAGCAGTACTGTTGGATGGAACAGCAGTACTGTTGCATAGAACAGAAGTACTGTTGCAAGGAACAGCAGTACTGTTAGATGGAACAGCAGTACTGTTGCATGGAACAGCAGTTCTGTTGCAAGGAACAGCAGTTCTGTTGCATGGAAAAGCAGTACTGTTGCATGGAACAGCAGTACTGTTGCATGGAACAGCAGCACTGTTGCATGGAAAAGCAGTACTGTTGCATGCAAAAGCAGTACTGTTGAATGGAAAAGCAGTACTGTTGCATGGAACAGCAGTACTGTTGCATGGAACAGCAGTACTGTTGAATGGAAAAGCAGTACTACTTTTCCATGCAACAGTCCATGCAACATATAGTATATTTCGCCTGCTCTTGCGAATTCCTTGCATTGTTAAAATCTCTAGTAAGGCTGATGCATGCAGGGGATGAGATGAAAAGCTGTAAGCCTTCTCCCTGAAAGCTGGCTGCCTTGGATCAAACGTGTAGCGCATGCTACATGTCAAGGTATTGTCCAGTGTGGGTAGATTGGTAAAGCACTGCGTACCTTGTCCTAAGGTTCGTAGGTTCGAGTCTCCTTCAGCCAAAGATCAGTGTTTGTGTATATTTCGCCTGCTCTTGCGAATATATATATATATATATATATATATATATATATATATATATATATATATATATATATATATATATATATATATATATATATATATATATATATATATATATATATATATATATATATATATATATATATATATATATATATATATATGCAATAAGATCACAGTAAACAGGTGATTTCAAAATATGCAAAACAACCACTCTGAAAGAATAGAGAAATTCCAAGCGCTTTCGTGACTACTCACATTATCAAGGAACTGAGTTCCTTGATAATGTGAGTAGTCACGAAAGCGCTTGGAATTTCTCTATTCTTTCAGAGTGGTTGTTTTGCATATATATATATATATATATATATATATATATATATATATATATATATATATATATATATATATATATATATATATATATATATATATATATATATATATATATATATATATATATATATATATATATATATATATATATATATATATATATATATATATATATATATATATATATATATATATATATATATATATATATATATATATATATATATATATATATATATATATATGTTATCTCTCTCTCACCTCATGCATAAAGAGATTGCCCAGAGTATAACAACACCTCTCTCTCTCTCTCTCTCTCTCTCTCTCTCTCTCTCTCTCTCTCTCTCTCTCTCTCACATAAACAATGGCTCTCCTCAGGGCAGCAAACAATATAAATCTCTGATACTGAGTAAAGCTCACTTCAGCACGGGCGATTACTCCTGTGACAGCTAGGAGAAAAGCATGGAAGGACTCTTGTGTGCTTAAGGAGGCTCCTTTATCCTTCTGACCAGCCCTGCTGTACTAAATCCTGACACTGCGGCCACAGGAGCCCATCCACAGTGGTGTGAGAGACTGGGTTGGCAGAGATGTACGTGTGTGTGTGTGGAGGTCGCGTGCTGTGCCACTGGTAATTCCTTGATGTTTGTGGTCAGGGCGAGGTAGTCTTTTATTAAGGTATAAACTAAGTGGTTGTAAGAGTGGTGGGAGGGTGGGTCGAAGGGTTGGTGGGAGGGTGTGTTGTTGGAGTGGTGGGAGGGTGGGTCGAAGGGTTGGTGGGAGGGTGTGTTGTTGGAGTGGTGGGAGGGTGTTTTGAAGGAATGGTGGAAGGGTGGGTTGTAAGAGTTGTGGGAGGATGGGTTGAAGAAGTGGTGGAAGGGTGGGTTGAAGGAGTGGTGGGAGGGTGGGTTGTAAGAGTGGTGAGAGGGTAGGTTGAAGGAGTGGTGGAAGGGTGGGTTGAAGGAGTGGTGGGAGGGTGGGTTGAAGGTGTGCTGGGAGGGTTGGTTGAAGGAGTGGTGGGAGGGTGGGTTGTAAGTGGTGGAAGGGTGGGTTGAAGGAGTGGTGGGAGGGTGGGTTGTAAGATTGGTGGGAGGGTGAGTTGAAGGAGTGGTGGGGGTGGGTTGAAGGAGTGGTGGGAGGGCTGGTTGTAAGGGTGGTGGTGGTGGGAAGGTGGGACACAATGTATATAATGTATATTTTGATGTATATTATCTTCATATAAATTTATATTGCTGATATTGTCATAAACAGCTAAAGGGAAATTATTTTGCTGTATATTATTATTTGTCTTAGCTATGTCATTTGGTTGAATGTAACATTTACACTTCGCTGTGCTCACTGTTCGAGAGTTATGGTTGGCTGTCCACATTGGTAAACTGCTTAGCTACCTATTAGCTTGCTTGTTTACCTACTGGCGTCTCTGCAGTACAACGGGTGAGTCACGTGATGTCACCTGATGTGAGGCCTGTAGTCGAGAAATCGCTCTCTATGTAGCTGGTCATCGCTCGACAAGCAAGCATTGCGCTATCCATCGACTCCTAGGGCTGGGAGCATCCATCTCGTCTCTGTTTGCTCGTTATTTTGACTCTATTTTGGAAGAGCATGATTTCGTTCGTTAGTTGAAACATACATCTTGTAACTCTGTGTAACTCTATTCACAGAACATTGATCAGACTTAGTAATTTTTGGCGTTTTGCTGAGGTTATGTGTTGTACCGGCACTCTAAGTCAACCCAGGTCCCAAGCTAAAGCTTCTGACCTATTTTGTGTGGCATCTACGCACCGTCGTAGTCGGGAATTTGGTTATGCCGAACTTAGATTCAGTATTAAGGGAATTTTATGACTTTCACGTCGGATCTCCTGATGGTCCCCAGTTAGGGTCGTTATTTTGTCTCCTTGTTCCTGACTCCGTGCTGCTGCTTTGTACATTATTATTGCTCGGCGAATCGTTTCTTCATATTATTCAAGCAAGCTGTTTTAATTGCCTTGTTAGTCAAGAAGATAGATTATTTGAGGACGTTTAGTCAGTCACTGTTTAAGTCGAAGTCGAGTCTAGTCTTATTGAGATGTAACGAATAACTCTCAGCACATACACACATTCTTTCACACACACGCTTGTATATGCTAGTATTATTTTTATACTCGATAACAAAGTACCAGAAGGTACTGAAGTCATACTGATATCAAATGTACCTTCAGCACTATACTACTGTATGTACAATTTAACTTTGCACTATAATAGAAGTGTAGGAACTTATATCCTAATTTATATCAAATTCATTTACTTTGATTTTGTCCACCTTGAGAACTTTGTTAATCAACTCCTCAATTTTTATTTCGTTAGTTAGTATCCTATCAGTAGCAATCCTAAAGCACTGTTAAAATTTATCGTAATTTTAAAGGATAACTGAACCAGAATACTTTCTGACAAACTGTTACAACACCAGAAACACCCTAGATGCTAGAGGGGGATCTATAAGTTGACCTTCTAGTATCCTCTGGAGATGTCTATACTTTATAGATATCTCATTTTTTAACAGGAGGGTGGGTTGAAGGAGTGGTGGGAGGGTGGGTTGAAGGAGTGGTGGGAGGGTGGGTTGAAGGAGTGGTGGGAGGGTGGGTTGAAGGAGTGGTGGGAGGGTGGGTTGAAGGAGTGGTGGGAGGATAGGTTGAAGGAATTTCCTGGATAGACACATGTGCAACACTTGGGTATCTTTAATGAGGAAACGTTTCGCCACACAGGGGCTTCATCAGTCCATACAAAGGAGAATGGTGAAGAACAGGAGGAGGAGGAGGAGGAGGAGGAGGAGGAGGAGGAGGAGGAGGAGGTGGAGGAGTAGGAGGAGGCGGAGGAGGAGGAGGAGGAGGAGGAGGAGGAGGAGGAGGAGGAGGAGGAGGAGGAGGTAATCAGTCCTTCAGCCTTGAGTCGATGTAATCAGTCCATCAATCTTGGTAAGAATACAGCATATTGGCGAATAAGTGGCTTATATACTGTAGGCAGGTGAGGTGCAGCAGTCGTAGGTAGTGGATTGATGGACTGATTATATTGACTCAAAGCTGAGGGACTGGTTACCTCATACTCCTTCTGTCCTTTACCATTCTCCTTTGTATGGACTGATGAAGCCTCTGTATGGCGAAACGTTTTGTCAATAAAGATACCCAAGTGTCGCACATGTGTCTAATTTATCAACTTGTCGGTTCTCTGAACCATTCATCTACATTCCTGTAGTAATTTTGTATCTAGATTCCGTACCACACTGTGTTCTTTTAAAATTATATATAGACATTACGAAGAATCCCTGAGCTTGTTCAGAAACCTGTCCCATTAACTTCCCCACTCCCCATTTTTTTAGAACAATATATGCCAATGGAAAAAAATATCTACAAAAATGTGAGACACAATGTGAGGTTCATACCATCTACCTCAGACACCTTAAACTGAGAGACTTTGCCAATGTGTGTGTGACTTGTAAGTGGTCAAGTCGGACCGAAACGTCGTCGTAAGCTTCTCTCGCCTGTGTGCGGGTTATTTGTGTATTGTTTCAGTCACGGTATTGTGCCTTTTTACCCTTTACCAATGTTTCTTAACATCGGTGAGGGCGTAACGTCTCAGTAAATACCACAAAGCGCGTATATGTGACGCCTTAATCTACTACAGTATAGTGTTTCACGTCCTAAGGTTTCTACTGTCTACTTCCCTACTCTGCAACGTGTTATTCCGAGATAATGTATTTGGGGTGTTGGGAATGAGATTGGTTCGGTGATAGATTAATACAATAGTGTGGGAAAATAAACAGGGTGAATTTCTGACTTCGTCTCTCATTCCAGGATCTGGGTAATTAGTGAGTAATTAGTGATAAATTGGGTATAAGAAATTGCGTCTGACCAAAAGTGGTGGGCTGTACCCTTGTTGTCTGACAAACGTGGATGCAACAACGAGATTTGCAGATTTCTTGTTTGCTAATTGAGTGAAGGTTAAAGGCACCTCTGGAACGCCTTCAGTCTTCTTTGGAAGACTGGAAGGAAGTACGGTTCAGAACCTTCCCATAATCCCCAGTCTTCCATAACCACTGTAGTACCTTCCCAGAGCTGTCGTAACCTCTGCTACCAATTCCTTCTAGTCTGTCGTAACCTCTATCGCACTACAAACTTCTCTATCCCTCTGGGTCACTGTACGGGTGAAGTACTCTTCCACCACTAGCACCTTCCCCAACGACCTCTGTTCCCCAGGGGAGTGTTGGGGTGGTGCGGGTGAAAAGGAGGGAGGGCGGTGCACTGGGGATGGGAAGGACCGTGAAGGGCCCACAAAACAATTTCCAGAACACACAATGGCTCGCTAATCACAACGCAGCGACATCGATATGAATTTATGGCTTTTTTTTTTCTTTGAGTTCCCCCTGGTCGACCTTCTGTTCTACTCTTGTGGTAATCTACCGCTGCTGGTGTAAGGGTCCTCCCCACCCCCGCCTCCCTTCTTAGATTTAGTCAATCA
>NC_091330.1:15279744-15367244 GCF_038502225.1 Cherax quadricarinatus
AGAGAGGCTGTCTTGGTCACTGTCTTCAGATTAATGAAGATGGTGAGTCACCAGTTTTATTAGACTGATGCCGGGGAGCGGTAAACTCGTAAGAGTTATGCAACCCCTTTATCTTTCTCACCTCCACCTTACCTGATAAATTAGTCACATGTGCAACTCTTGGGTATCTTTAATGAGGAAACGTTTCGCCACACAGTGGCTTCATCAGTCCATACAAAGGAGAATGGTGAAGAACAGGAGGAGAATGTGGTAATCAGTCCCTCAACCTTGAGTCGATGTGGTCAGTCCATCAAGATTGATGGACTGACCACATCGACTTTGTATGGACTGATGAAGCCACTGTGTGGCGAAACGTTTCCTCAATAAAGATACCCAAGAGTTGCACATGTGTCTAATTTATCAACATGTCGGTTCTCTGAACCATTCATCTACAATATTCCTTACCTCTCTCCTCCCCACCTCTCCCTTACCTCTCTCCTCCCCAGCTCTCCCTTACCTCTCTCCTCCCCAGCTCTCCCTTACCTCTCTCCTCCCCAGCTCTCCCTTACCTCTCTCCTCCCCAGCTCTCCCTTACCTCTCTCCTCCCCAGCTCTCCCTTACCTCTCTCCTCCCCAGCTCTCCCTTACCTCTCTCCTCCCCAGCTCTCCCTTACCTCTCTCCTCCCCAGCTCTCCCTTACCTCTCTCCTCCCCAGCTCTCCCTTACCTCTCTCCTCCCCAGCTCTCCCTTACCTCTCTCCTCCCCAGCTCTCCCTTACCTCTCTCCTCCCCAGCTCTCCCTTACCTCTCTCCTCCCCAGCTCTCCCTTACCTCTCTCCTCCCCAGCTCTCCCTTACCTCTCTCCTCCCCAGCTCTCCCTTACCTCTCACCTCCCCAGCTCTCCCTTACCTCTCTCCTCCCCAGCTCTCCCTTACCTCTCTCCTCCCCAGCTCTCCCTTACCTCTCTCCTCCCCAGCTCTCCCTTACCTCTCTCCTCCCCAGCTCTCCCTTACCTCTCTCCTCCCCAGCTCTCCCTTACCTCTCTCCTCCCCAGCTCTCCCTTACCTCTCTCCTCCCCAGCTCTCCCTTACCTCTCTCCTCCCCAGCTCTCCCTTACCTCTCTCCTCCCCAGCTCTCCCTTACCTCTCTCCTCCCCAGCTCTCCCTTACCTCTCTCCTCCCCAGCTCTCCCTTACCTCTCTCCTCCCCAGCTCTCCCTTACCTCTCTCCTCCCCAGCTCTCCCTTACCTCTCTCCTCCCCAGCTCTCCCTTACCTCTCTCCTCCCCAGCTCTCCCTTACCTCTCTCCTCCCCAGCTCTCCCTTACCTCTCTCCTCCCCAGCTCTCCCTTACCTCTCTCCTCCCCAGCTCTCCCTTACCTCTCTCCTCCCCAGCTCTCCCTTACCTCTCTCCTCCCCAGCTCTCCCTTACCTCTCTCCTCCCCAGCTCTCCCTTACCTCTCTCCTCCCCAGCTCTCCCTTACCTCTCTCCTCCCCAGCTCTCCCTTACCTCTCTCCTCCCCAGCTCTCCCTTACCTCTCTCCTCCCCAGCTCTCCCTTACCTCTCTCCTCCCCAGCTCTCCCTTACCTCTCTCCTCCCCAGCTCTCCCTTACCTCTCTCCTCCCCAGCTCTCCCTTACCTCTCTCCTCCCCAGCTCTCCCTTACCTCTCTCCTCCCCAGCTCTCCCTTACCTCTCTCCTCCCCAGCTCTCCCTTACCTCTCTCCTCCCCAGCTCTCCCTTACCTCTCTCCTCCCCAGCTCTCCCTTACCTCTCTCCTCCCCAGCTCTCCCTTACCTCTCTCCTCCCCAGCTCTCCCTTACCTCTCTCCTCCCCAGCTCTCCCTTACCTCTCTCCTCCCCAGCTCTCCCTTACCTCTCTCCTCCCCAGCTCTCCCTTACCTCTCTCCTCCCCAGCTCTCCCTTACCTCTCTCCTCCCCAGCTCTCCCTTACCTCTCTCCTCCCCAGCTCTCCCTTACCTCTCTCCTCCCCAGCTCTCCCTTACCTCTCTCCTCCCCAGCTCTCCCTTACCTCTCTCCTCCCCAGCTCTCCCTTACCTCTCTCCTCCCCAGCTCTCCCTTACCTCTCTCCTCCCCAGCTCTCCCTTACCTCTCTCCTCCCCAGCTCTCCCTTACCTCTCTCCTCCCCAGCTCTCCCTTACCTCTCTCCTCCCCAGCTCTCCCTTACCTCTCTCCTCCCCAGCTCTCCCTTACCTCTCTCCTCCCCAGCTCTCCCTTACCTCTCTCCTCCCCAGCTCTCCCTTACCACTCTCCTCCCCACCTCTCCCTTACCAATCTCCTCCCCAGCGCTCCCTTACCTCTCTCCTCCCCAGCTCTCCCTTACCTCTCTCCTCCCCAGCTCTCCCTTACCTCTCTCCTCCCCAGCTCTCCCTTACCACTCTCCTACCCAGCTCTCCCGTACCTCTCTCCGCCCCCGCTCTCCCTTACCTCTCTCCTCCCCAGCTCTCCCTTACCTCTCTCCTCCCCAGCTCTCCCTTACCTCTCTCCTCCCCAGCTCTCCCTTACCTCTCTCCTCCCCAGCTCTCCCTTACCTCTCTCCTCCCCAGCTCTCCCTTACCTCTCTCCTCCCCAGCTCTCCCTTACCTCTCTCCTCCCCAGCTCTCCCTTACCTCTCTCCTCCCCAGCTCTCCCTTACCTCTCTCCTACCCAGCTCTCCCTTACCTCTCTCCTCCCCAGCTCTCCCTTACCTCTCTCCTCCCCAGCTCTCCCTTACCTCTCTCCTCCCCAGCTCTCCCTTACCTCTCTCCTCCCCAGCTCTCCCTTACCTCTCTCCTCCCCAGCTCTCTTACCCTCTACCTCTCTCCTCCCCCCAGCTCTCCCTTACCTCTCTCCTCCCCAGCTCTCCCTTACCTCTCTCCTCCCCAGCTCTCCCTTACCTCTCTCCTCCCCAGCTCTCCCTTACCTCTCTCCTCCCCAGCTCTCCCTTACCTCTCTCCTCCCCAGCTCTCCCTTACCTCTCTCCTCCCCAGCTCTCCCTTACCTCTCTCCTCCCCAGCTCTCCCTTACCTCTCTCCTCCCCAGCTCTCCCTTACCTCTCTCCTCCCCAGCTCTCCCTTACCTCTCTCCTCCCCAGCTCTCCCTTACCTCTCTCCTCCCCAGCTCTCCCTTACCTCTCTCCTCCCCAGCTCTCCCTTACCTCTCTCCTCCCCAGCTCTCCCTTACCTCTCTCCTCCCCAGCTCTCCCTTACCTCTCTCCTCCCCAGCTCTCCCTTACCTCTCTCCTCCCCAGCTCTCCCTTACCTCTCTCCTCCCCAGCTCTCCCTTACCTCTCTCCTCCCCAGCTCTCCCTTACCTCTCTCCTCCCCAGCTCTCCCTTACCTCTCTCCTCCCCAGCTCTCCCTTACCTCTCTCCTCCCCAGCTCTCCCTTACCTCTCTCCTCCCCAGCTCTCCCTTACCTCTCTCCTCCCCAGCTCTCCCTTACCTCTCTCCTCCCCAGCTCTCCCTTACCTCTCTCCTCCCCATCTCTCCCTTACCTCTCTCCTCCCCAGCTCTCCCTTACCTCTCTCCTCCCCAGCTCTCCCTTACCTCTCTCCTCCCCAGCTCTCCCTTACCTCTCTCCTCCCCAGCTCTCCCTTACCTCTCTCCTCCCCAGCTCTCCCTTACCTCTCTCCTCCCCAGCTCTCCCTTACCTCTCTCCTCCCCAGCTCTCCCTTACCTCTCTCCTCCCCAGCTCTCCCTTACCTCTCTCCTCCCCAGCTCTCCCTTACCTCTCTCCTCCCCAGCTCTCCCTTACCTCTCTCCTCCCCAGCTCTCCCTTACCTCTCTCCTCCCCAGCTCTCCCTTACCTCTCTCCTCCCCAGCTCTCCCTTACCTCTCTCCTCCCCAGCTCTCCCTTACCTCTCTCCTCCCCAGCTCTCCCTTACCTCTCTCCTCCCCAGCTCTCCCTTACCTCTCTCCTCCCCAGCTCTCCCTTACCTCTCTCCTCCCCAGCTCTCCCTTACCTCTCTCCTCCCCAGCTCTCCCTTACCTCTCTCCTCCCCAGCTCTCCCTTACCTCTCTCCTCCCCAGCTCTCCCTTACCTCTCTCCTCCCCAGCTCTCCCTTACCTCTCTCCTCCCCAGCTCTCCCTTACCTCTCTCCTCCCCAGCTCTCCCTTACCTCTCTCCTCCCCAGCTCTCCCTTACCTCTCTCCTCCCCAGCTCTCCCTTACCTCTCTCCTCCCCAGCTCTCCCTTACCTCTCTCCTCCCCAGCTCTCCCTTACCTCTCTCCTCCCCAGTTCTCCCTTACCTCTCTCCTCCCCAGCTCTCCCTTACCTCTCTCCTCCCCACCTCTCCCTTACCTCTCTCCTCCCCAGCTCTCCCTTACCTCTCTCCTCCCCATCTCTCCCTTACCTCTCTCCTCCCCAGCTCTCCCTTACCTCTCTCCTCCCCATCTCTCCCTTACCTCTCTCCTCCCCAGCTCTCCCTTACCTCTCTCCTCCCCAGCTCTCCCTTACCTCTCTCCTCCCCAGCTCTCCCTTACCTCTCTCCTCCCCATCTCTCCCTTACCTCTCTCCTCCCCAGCTCTCCCTTACCTCTCTCCTCCCCACCTCTCCCTTACCTCTCTCCTCCCCACCTCTCCCTTACCTCTCTCCTCCCCATCTCTCCCTTACCTCTCTCCACCCCATCTCTCCCTTACCTCTCTCCTCCCCACCTCTTCCTTACTTCTCTCCTCCCCACCTCTCCCTTACCTCTCTCCTCCCACCTCTCCCTTACCTCTCTCTTCCTCACCTCTCCCTTACCTCTCTCCTTCCCATCTCTCCCTTACCTCTCTCTTCCCCATCTCTCCCTTACCTCTCTCCTCCCCACCTCTCCCTTACTTCTCTCCTCCCCACCTCTCCCTTACCTCTCTCCTCCCACCTCTCCCTTACCTCTCTCTTCCTCACCTCTCCCTTACCTCTCTCTTCCTCACCTCTCCCTTACCTCTCTCTTCCTCACCTCTCCCTTACCTCTCTCCTCTCCACCTCTCCCTTACCTCTCTCTTCCTCACCTCTCCCTTACCTCTCTCTTCCTCACCTCTCCCTTACCTCTCTCTTCCTCACCTCTCCCTTACCTCTCTCCTCCCCACCTCTCCCTTACCTCTCTCCTCCCCACCTCTCCCTTACCTCTCTCCTCCCCACCTCTCCCTTACCTCTCTCTTCCTCACCTCTCCCTTACCTCTCTCTTCCTCACCTCTCCCTTACCTCTCTCTTCCTCACCTCTCCCTTACCTCTCTCTTCCTCACCTCTCCCTTACCTTTCTCCTCCCCATCTCTCCCTTACCTCTCTCCTCCTCACCTCTCCCTTACCTCTCTCCTCCCCACCTCTCCCTTACCTCTCTCCTCCCCACCTGTCCCTTACCTTTCTCCTCCCCATCTCTCCCTTACCTCTCTCCTCCCCACCTCTCCCTTACCTCTCTCTTCCTCACCTCTCCCTTACCTCTCTCTTCCCCACCTCTCCCTTACCTCTCTCCTCCCCACCTCTCCCTTAATTCTCTCCTCCCCACCTCTCCCTTACCTCTCTCCTCCCCAACTCTCCCTTACCTCTCTCCTCCCCACCTCTCCCTTACCTCTCTCTTCCTCACCTCTCCCTTACCTCTCTCTTCCCCACCTCTCCCTTACCTCTCTTCTCCCCACCTCTCCCTTACCTCTCTCCTCCCCAACTCTCCCTTACCTCTCTCATCACCTCTCCCTTACCTCTCTCTTCCTCACCTCTCCCTTACCTCTCTCCTTCCCACCTCTCCCTTACCTCTCTCCTTCCCACCTCTCCCTTACCTCTCTCTTCCTCACCTCTCCCTTACCTCTCTCCTCCCCAACTCTCCCTTACCTCTCTCTTCCTCACCTCTCCCTTACCTCTCTCCTTCCCACCTCTCCCTTACCTCTCTCCTCCCCACCTCTCCCTTACCTCTCTCCTCCCCAACTCTCCCTTACCTCTCTCTTCCTCACCTCTCCCTTACCTCTCTCCTTCCCACCTCTCCCTTACCTCTCTCCTCCCCACCTCTCCCTTACCTCTCTCTTCCTCACCTCTCCCTTACCTCTCTCCTCCCTAACTCTCCCTTACCTCTCTCCTTCCCACCTCTCCCTTATCTCTCTCCTCCCCAACTGTCCCTTACCTCTCTCTTCCCAACCTCTCCCTTACCTTTACTTTGTTAACCTCCCTCATCCCTTTCTCCCTCCATCCCTTATCCCACTCTTTCCTCCCTGTCCTCTCTATTCCCTTACTTCCTCTCCTTAACCTCTCTATTCCTATTCATGCCCTCCCCCCTTCATAATTCTCCTTCCACTACCTAACTTCTCTTTCCTTCTCTCCTTCCCCACTTTTTCCCCTCGGGATTTTCCTTTAAATGTCGTTAATTCCCCTCCCCCTTCCGTTCCTTCATTTTCTTCCCGATCCCTCCCATACACCCTTCCCTCCTTTACACTACTCCTTCCTTCTTCTCCTTCCCTCATTATCCTCCCTTTCATTTCTCTTTTTTCTCAATATTATCATACTTTCTCCTTACTACTGGTTTTCTTCTTAACCAGGATCGTGAGGGAAGGAGGGAGGCATTAACCAGGATCGTGAGGGAAGGAGGAAGGTATTAACCAGGATCGTGAGGGAAGGAGGGAGGTATTAACCAGGATCGTGAGGGAAGGAGGAAGGTATTAACCAGGATCGTGAGGGAAGGAGGGAGGTATTAACCAGGATCGTGAGGGAAGGAGGAAGGTATTAACCAGGATCGTGAGGGAAGGAGGGAGGCATTAACCAGGATCGTGAGGGAAGGAGGGAGGCATTAACCAGGATCGTGAGGGAAGGAGGGAGGTATTAACCAGGATCGTGAGGGAAGGAGGAAGGTATTAACCAGGATCGTGAGGGAAGGTGGGAGGTATTAACCAGGATCGTGAGGGAAGGAGGGAGGTATTAACCAGGATCGTGAGGGAAGGAGGAAGGTATTAACCAGGATCGTGAGGGAAGGAGGAAGGTATTAACCAGGATCGTGAGGGAAGGAGGAAGGTATTAACCAGGATCGTGAGGGAAGGAGGAAGGTATTAACCAGGATCGTGAGGGAAGGAGGAAGGTATTAACCAGGATCGTGAGGGAAGGAGGAAGGTATTAACCAGGATCGTGAGGGAAGGAGGAAGGTATTAACCAGGATCGTGAGGAAAGGAGGGAGGTATTAACCAGGATCGTGAGGGAAGGAGGGAGGTTTTAACCAGGATCGTGAGGGAAGGAGGGAGCTATTAGCAAGGATCGTGAGGGAGGGAGGAACGTATTAACCAGGATCGTGATGGAGGGACGAAGGTATTAGCAAGGATCGTGAGGGAAGGAGGGACGTATTAACCAGGACCGTGAGTGAAGGAGGGAGGTATTAACCAGGATCATGAGGGAAGGAGGGAGGCATTAACCAGGATCGTGAGGGAAGGAGGGAGGTATTAACCAGGATCGTGAGAGAGGGACGAAGGTATTAGCCAGGATCGTGAGGGAAGGTGGGAGGTATTAACCAGGATCGTGAGGGAAGGAGGGAGCTATTAGCAAGGATCGTGAGGGAGGGAGGAACGTATTAACCAGGATCGTGAGGGAGGGACGAAGGTATTAGCAAGGATCGTGAGGGAAGGAGGGACGTATTAACCAGGACCGTGAGTGAAGGAGGGAGGTATTAACCAGGATCATGAGGGAAGGAGGGAGGCATTAACCAGGATCGTGAGGGAAGGAGGGAGGTATTAACCAGGATCGTGAGAGAGGGACGAAGGTATTAGCCAGGATCGTGAGGGAAGGTGGGAGGTATTAACCAGGATCGTGAGGGAAGGAGGGAGCTATTAGCAAGGATCGTGAGGGAGGGAGGAACGTATTAACCAGGATCGTGAGGGAGGGACGAAGGTATTAGCAAGGATCGTGAGGGAAGGAGGGACGTATTAACCAGGACCGTGAGTGAAGGAGGGAGGTATTAACCAGGATCATGAGGGAAGGAGGGAGGCATTAACCAGGATCGTGAGGGAAGGAGGGAGGTATTAACCAGGATCGTGAGGGAAGGAGGGAGCTATTAGCAAGGATCGTGAGGGAGGGAGGAACGTATTAACCAGGATCGTGAGGGAGGGACGAAGGTATTAGCAAGGATCGTGAGGGAAGGAGGGACGTATTAACCAGGACCGTGAGTGAAGGAGGGAGGTATTAACCAGGATCATGAGGGAAGGAGGGAGGTATTAACCAGGATCGTGAGGGGAGGAGTGGAGGTATTAACCAGGATCATGAGGGAAGGAGGGAGGCATTAACCAGGATCGTGAGGGAAGGAGGGAGGTATTAACCAGGATCGTGAGGGAAGGAGGGAGGTATTAACCAGGATCGTGAGGGAAGGAGGGAGGCATTAAAAAGGATCGTGAGGGAAGGAGGGAGGTATTAACCAGGATCGTGAGGGGAGGAGGAAGGTATTAACCAGACTCGTGAGGGAAGGAGAGAGGTATTAACCAGGATCGTAAGGGAAGGAGGAAGGTATTAACCAGAATCGTGAGGGAAGGAGGGAGATATTAGCCAGGATCGTGAGAGGAGGATTAAGGTATTAACCAGAATCGTGAGGGAAGAAGTGAGGTATTAACCAGGATCGTGAGGGAAGGAAGAAGGTATTAATCAGAATCGTGAGGGAAGGAGGGAGGTATTAACCAGAATCGTGAGGGAAGAAGTGAGGTATTAACCAGGATAGTGAGGGAAGAAGGGAGGTATTAAGCAGGATAGTGAGGGAAGAAGTGAGGTATTAACCAGGATAGTGAGGGAAGGAGGGAGGTATTAACCAGAATCGTGAGGGAAGAAGTGAGGTATTAACCAGGATAGTGAGGGAAGAAGTGAGGTATTAACCAGGATAGTGAGGGAAGAAGTGAGGTATTAAGCAGGATAGTGAGGGAAGGAGGGAGGTATTAAGCAGGATAGTGAGGGAAGGAGGGAGGTATTAACCAGAATCGTGAGGGAAGGAGGGAGGTATTAACCAGAATCGTGAGGGAAGGAGGGAGGTATTCAGTCCCTCAAATAAAGAAACCCTGGTGTTACATGTGTCTATTTCCATGATAACTCCCTCCCTGGTCGACACTACATCAACCAAGCCATAATAACTCCCTCCCTGTTCGACACTACATCAACCAAGCCATAATAACTCCCTCCCTGTTCGACACTACATCAACCAAGCCATAATAACTCCCTCCCTGTTCGACACTACATCAACCAAGCCATAATAACTCCCTCCCTGTTCGACACTACATCAACCAAGCCATAATAACTCCCTCCCTGTTCGACACTACATCAACCAAGCCATAATAACTCCCTCCCTGTTCGACACTACATCAACCAAGCCATAATAACTCCCTCCCTGTTCGACACTACATCAACCAAGCCATAATAACTCCCTCCCTGTTCGACACTACATCAACCAAGCCATAATAACTCCCTCCCTGGTCGACACTACATCAACCAAGCCATAATAACTCCCTCCCTGGTCGACACAACATCAACCAAGCCATAATAACTCCCTCCCTGGTCGACACTACATCAACCAAGCCATAATAACTCCCTCCCTTTTCGACACTACATCAACCAAGCCATAATAACTCCCTCCCTGTTCGACACTACATCAACCAAGCCATAATAACTCCCTCCCTGGTCAACACTACATCAACCAAGCCATAATAACTCCCTCCCTGTTCGACACTACATCAACCAAGCCATAATAACTCCCTCCCTGTTCGACACTACATCAACACTACATCAACCAAGCCATAATAACTCCCTCCCTGTTCGACACTACATCAACCAAGCCATAATAACTCCCTCCCTGTTCGACACTACATCAACCAAGCCATAATAACTCCCTCCCTGTTCGACACTACATCAACCAAGCCATAATAACTCCCTCCCTGTTCGACACTACATCAACCAAGCCATAATAACTCCCTCCCTGTTCGACACTACATCAACCAAGCCATAATAACTCCCTCCCTGTTCGACACTACATCAACCAAGCCATAATAACTCCCTCCCTGGTCGACACTACATCAACCAAGCCATAATAACTCCCTCCCTGTTCGACACTACATCAACCAAGCCATAATAACTCCCTCCCTGTTCGACACTACATCAACCAAGCCATAATAACTCCCTCCCTGGTCGACACTACATCAACCAAGCCATAATAACTCCCTCCCTGGTCGACACAACATCAACCAAGCCATAATAACTCCCTCCCTGGTCGACACTACATCAACCAAGCCATAATAACTCCCTCCCTGTTCGACACTACATCAACCAAGCCATAATAACTCCCTCCCTGTTCGACACTACATCAACCAAGCCATAATAACTCCCTCCCTGTTCGACACTACATCAACCAAGCCATAATAACTCCCTCCCTGGTCAACACTACATCAACAAAGCCATAATAACTCCCTCCCTGTTCGACACTACATCAACCAAGCCATAATAACTCCCTCCCTGTTCGACACTACATCAACCAAGCCATAATAACTCCCTCCCTGGTCAACACTACATCAACAAAGCCATAATAACTCCCTCCCTGTTCGACACTACATCAACCAAGCCATAATAACTCCCTCCCTGGTCGACACTACATCAACCAAGCCATAATAACTCCCTCCCTGTTCGACACTACATCAACCAAGCCATAATAACTCCCTCCCTGGTCGACACAACATCAACAAAGCCATAATAACTCCCTCCCTGGTCGACACAACATCAACCAAGCCATAATAACTCCCTCCCTGGTCGACACTACATCAACCAAGCCATAATAACTCCCTCCCTGGTCGACACTACATCAACCAAGCCATAATAACTCCCTCCCTGGTCGACACTACATCAACCAAGCCATAATAACTCCCGCCCTGGTCAACACTACATCAACCAAGCCATAATAACTCCCTCCCTGGTCGACACTACATCAACCAAGCCATAATAACTCCCTCCCTGGTCGACACTACATCAACCAAGCCATAATAACTCCCTCCCTGGTCGACACTACATCAACCAAGCCATAATAACTCCCTCCCTGGTCGACACTACATCAACCAAGCCATAATAACTCCCTCCCTGGTCGACACTACATCAACCAAGCCATAATAACTCCCTCCCTGGTCGACACTACATCAACCAAGCCATAATAACTCCCTCCCTGGTCGACACTACATTAACCAAGCCATAATAACTTCCGCCATGGTCGACACTACATCAACCAAGCCATAATAACTCCCGCCATGGTCGACACTACATCAACCAAGCCATAATAACTCCCGCCATGGTCGACACTACATCAACCAAGCCATAATAACTTCCGCCATGGTCGACACTACATCAACCAAGCCATAATAACTCCCTCCCTGGTCGACACTACATCAACCAAGCCATAATAACTCCCTCCCTGGTCGACACTACATCAACCAAGCCATAATAACTCCCTCCCTGGTCGACACTACATTAACCAAGCCATAATAACTTCCGCCATGGTCGACACTACATCAACCAAGCCATAATAACTCCCGCCATGGTCGACACTACATCAACCAAGCCATAATAACTTCCGCCATGGTCGACACTACATCAACCAAGCCATAATAACTCCCGCCATGGTCGACACTACATCAACCAAGCCATAATAACTCCCTCCCTGGTCGACACTACATCAACCTAACCATGATAATTCAATCACATCTCCCTCCCGCCCCGCCACTGTGCCCTTCAAAGTCCGATTCATTTAAATTCATCGATGGTCTTTATTGGGGAAAATCCAGACCATATTGGCAGCGGATTAGAGAGAGAGAGAGCGAGAGAGAGAGAGAGAGAGAGAGAGAGAGAGAGAGAGAGAGAGAGAGAGAGAGAGAGAGAGAGAGAGAGAGAGAGAGAGAGAGAGAGAGAGAGAGAGAGAGAGAGAGAGAGAGAGAGAGAGAGAGAGAGATAGAGGATAGTTTTTGAGGGTAGATAGTCCACAGTCTCCCTGGTGAGGAGGGTAGGTAGTCTCCCTGGTAAGGAGGGAAGATAGTCTCCCTGATAAGGAGGGAAGGTAGTCTCCCTGTTAAGAAGGGAAGGTAGTCTCCCTGGCAATGAGGGAAGGTAGTCTCCCTGGTAAAAAGGGAAGGTAGTCTCCCTGGTAAGAAGGGAAGGTAGTCTCCCTGGTAAGGAGGGTAGGTAGTCTCCCTCGTAAGGAGGATAGGTAGTCTCTCTGGTAAGAAGGGTAGATAGTCTCCCTGGTAAGGAGGGAAATTAGTCTTCCTGGTAAGGCGGGAAGGTAGTCTCCCTGGTAAGGAGGGAAGGTGGTTTCCCTGGTAAGGAGGGTAGGTAGTCTCCCTCGTAAGGAGGGTAGGTAGTCTCCCTGGTAAGGAGGGAAGGTAGCCAGTCTCCCTGATAAGGAGGGTAGGTAGTCTCCATCGTAGGGATGGTATGTTGTCTCCCTGGAAAGGAGAGTAGGTAGTCTCCCTGGTTAGGAGGGTAGGTAATCTCCCTGGTAAGGAGGGTAGGTAGTCTCCCTGGTAAGGAGGGTAGGTAGTCTCCCTGGTAAGGAGGGAAGGTAGTCTCCCTGGTAAGGAGGGAAGGTGGTTTCCCTGGTAAGGAGGGTAGGTAGTCTCCCTCGTAAGGAGGGTAGGTAGTCTCCCTGGTAAGGAGGGAAGGTAGCCAGTCTCCCTGATAAGGAGGGTAGGTAGTCTCCATGGTAAGGATGGCATGTTGTCTCCCTGGAAAGGAGGGTAGGTAGTCTCCCTGGTTAGGAGGGTAGGTAATCTCCCTGGTAAGGAAGGTAGGTAGTCTCCCTGGTAAAGAGGGTAGGTAGTCTCCCTGGTAAGGAGGGAAGGTAGTCTCCCTGGTAAGGAGTGTAGGTAGCCTCTCTGGCAAGGAGGGTAGGCAGTCTCCCTGGTAAGGAGGGTAAGTAGCCTCCCTGGTTAGAATTGTAGGTAGTCTCCCTGGTAAGGAGGGTAGGTAGTCTCCCTGGTAAGGAGGGTAGATAGTCTCCCTGGTAAGAAGAGTAAGTAGTCTCCCTGGTAAGGAGGGTAGATAGTCTCCCTGGTAAGGAGGGAAGGTAGTCTCTCTGGTAAGGAGCGTAGATAGTCTCCCTGGTAAGGAGGGAACGTAGTCTCCCTGATAAGGAGGGTAGGTAGTCTCCCTGGTAAGGAGGGAAGGTAGTCTCCCTGGTAAGGAGGGTAGGTAGTCTCCCTTGTAAGGAGGGTAGGTAGTCTCCCTGGTAAGGAGGGAAGGTAGTCTCCCTGGTAAGGACGGAAGGACAATCTCCCTGGTAAGGAGGGTAGGTAGTCTCCCTAGTAAGGAGGGTAGGTAGTCTCCCTGGTAAGGAGGGTAGGTAGTCTCCCTGGTAAGGAGGGTAAGTAGCCTCCCTGGTTAGAATTGTAGGTAGTCTCCCTGGTAAGGACGGTAGGTAGTCTCCCTGGTAAGGAGGGTAGATAGTCTCCCTGGTAAGAAGAGTAAGTAGTCTCCCTGGTAAGGAGGGTAGATTGTCTCCCTCGTAAGGAGGGAAGGTAGTCTCCCTGGTAAGGATTGTAGGTAGTCTCACTGGTAAGGAGGGAACGTAGTCTCCCTGATAAGGAGGGTAGGTAGTCTCCCTGGTAAGGAGGGAAGGTAGCCTCCGTGGTAAGGAGGGTAGGTAGTCTCCCTGGTAAGGAGGGAAGGTAGTCTCCCTGGTAAGAAGGGTAGGTAGTCTCCTTGGTAAGGAGGGTAGGTAGTCTCCTTGGTAAGGAGGGAAGGTAGTATCCCTGGTAAGAAGGGTAGGTAGTCTCCCTGGTAAGGAGGGAAGGATATTCTCCCTGGTAAGGAGGGTAGGTAGTCTCCCTGGTAAGGAGGGTAGGTAGTCTCCCTGGTAAGGAGGGTAGGTAGTCTCCCTGGTAAGGAGGGTAGGTAGTCTCACTGGTAAGGAGGGAAGGAAGTTTCCCTGGTAAGGAGGGCAGGAAGTCTCCCTGGTAAGGAAGGTAGGTAGTCTCCATGGTAAGGAGGGAAGATAGTCTCCCTGGTAAGGAGGGTAGGTAGTCTCCCTGGTAAGAAGGGTAGGTAGTCTCCCTGGTAAGGAGGGTAGGTAATCTCTCTGGTAAGGAGGGTAGGTAGTCTCTCTGGTAAGGAGGGTAGGTACTGTCCCTGGTAAGAAGGGTAGGTAGTCTTTCTGGTTAGGAGGGTAGGTAGTCTCCCTGGTAAGGAGGGCAGGTAGTCTCCCTGGTAAGGAGGGTAAGTTGTCTCCCTGGTAATTAGGGTAGGTAGTCTCCCTGGTAAAGAGGATAGGTAGTCTCCCTGGTAAGGAGGGTAGGTAATCTCTCTGGTAAGGAGGGTAGGTAGTCTCTCTGGTAAGGAGGGTAGGTACTGTCCCTGGTAAGGAGGGTAGGTAGTCTCCCTGGAAAGGAGGGTAGGTAGTCTCCCTGGTAAGGAGGGTAGGTAGTCTCCCTGGTAAAGAGGGTAGGTAGTCTCCCTGGTAAGGAGGGTATGAAGTTTCCCTGGTAAGGAGAGTAGGTAGCCTCCCTGAAATGGAGGGTAGGTATTCTCCCTGGTAAGGAGGGTAGGTAGTCTCCCTGGTAAGGAGGGAAGGTGGTGTCCCTGGTAAGGAGGGTAGGTAGTCTCCCTGGTAAGGAGGGTAGGTAGTCTCCCTGGTAAGGAGGGTAGGTAGTCTCCGTGGTAAAATGGGTAGATAGTCTCCCTGGTAAGGAGGGAAGGTAGTCTCCCTGGTAAGGAGGGTAGGTAGTCTCCCTTGTAAGGAGAGTAGGTAGTCTCCCTTGTAAAGAGGGTAGATAGTCTCCCTGGTAAGGAGGGAAGATAGTCTCACTGGTAAGGAGGGTAGGTAGTCTCCCTGGTAAGAAGGGTAGGTAGTCTCCCTGGTAAGGAGGGTAGGTAGTCTCCCTGGTAAGGAGGGTAGGTAGTCTCCTGGTAAGGAGGGTAAGTAGCCTCCCTGGTTAGAATTGTAGGTAGTCTCCCTGGTAAGGAGGGTAGGTAGTCTCCCTGGTAAGGAGGGTAGATAGTCTCCCTGGTAAGAAGAGTAAGTAGTCTCCCTGGTAAGGAGGGTAGATAGTCTCAGTGGTAAGGAGGGAAGGTAGTCTCTCTGGTAAGGAGGGTAGGTAGTCTCCCTGGTAAGGAGGGTAGATAGTCTCCCTGATAATAAGGGAAGGTAGTCTCCCTGGTAAAGAGGGTAGGTAGTCTCCCTGGTAAGAAGGGAAGGTAGTCTCCCTGGTAAGGAGGGTACGTAGTTTCCCTGGTAAGAAGGGAAGGTAGTCTCCCTGGCAAGGAGGGAAGGTAGTCTCCCTGGTAAGGAGGGAAGGTAGTCTCCCTGGTAAGAAGGGAAGGTAGTCTCCCTGGTAAGGAGGGTAAGTAGTCTCCCTGGTATGAAGGGTAGATAGTCTCTCTGGTAAGGAGGGAAGGTAGCCAGTCTCCCTGGTAAGGAGGGAAAGTAGTCTTCCTGGTAAGGAGGGAAGGTAGTCTCCCTGGTATGGAGGGCAGGTGGTTTCCCTGGTAAGGAGGGTAGGTAGTCTCCCTCGTAAGGAGGGTAGGTAGTCTCCCTGGTAAGGAGGGAAGGTAGCCAGTGTCCCTGATAAAGAGGGTAGGTAGTCTCCATGGTAAGGATGGTATGTTGTCTCCCTGGAAAGGAGGGTAGGCAGTCTCCCTGGTTAGGAGGGTAGGTAATCTCCCTGGTAAGGAGGGTAGGTAGTCTCCCTGGTAAGGAGAATAGATAGTCTCCCTGGTAAGGAGGGTAAGTAGCCTCCCTGGTTAGAATTGGAGGTAGTCTGCCTGGTAAGGAGGGTAGGTAGTCTCCCTGGTAAGGAGGGTAGATAGTCTCCCTGGTAAGAAGAGTAAGTAGTCTCCCTGGTAAGGAGGGTAGATAGTCTCCCTGGTAAGGAGGGAAGGTAGTCTCTCTGGTAAGGAGGGTAGGTAATCTCCCTGGTAAGTAGGGAACGTAGTCTCCCTGATAAGGAGGGTAGGTAGTCTCCCTGGTAAGAAGGGAAGGTAGTCTCCCTGGTAAGGAGTGTAGGTAGTCTCCATGGTAAGGAGGGTAGGTAGTCTCCCTGGTAAGGAGGGTAGGTAGTCTCCTTGGTAAAGAGGGTAGGTAGTCTCCTTGGTAAGGAGGGAAGGTAGTATCCCTGGTAAGGAGGGTAGGTAGTCTAATTGGTAAGGAGGGAAGGACAGTCTCCCTGGTAAGGAGGGTAGGTAGTCTCCCTGGTAAGGAGGGTAGGTAGTCTCCATGGTAAGGAGGGTAGATAGTCTCCCTGGTAAGGAGGGTAAGTAGCCTCTCTGGTTAGAATTGTATGTAGTCTCCCTGGTAAGGAGGGTAGGTAGTCTCCCTGGTAAGGAGGGTAGATAGTCTCCCTGGTAAGAAGAGTAAGTAGTCTCCCTGGTAAGGAGGGTAGATAGTCTCCCTGGTAAGGAGGGAATGTAGTCTCTCTGGTAAGGAGCGTAGGTATTCACCATGGTAAGGAGAGAACGTAGTCTCCCTGATAAGGAGGGTAGGTAGTCTCCCTGGTAAGGAGGGAAGGTAGCCTCCGTGGTAAGGAGGGTACGTAGTCTCCCTGGTAAGGAGGGTAGGTAGTCTCCCTGGTAAGGTGGGTAGGTAGTCTCCTCGGTAAGGAGGGTAGGTAGTCTCCTTGGTAAGGAGGGAAGGTAGTGTCCCTGGTAAGGAGGGTAGGTAGTCTCCCGGGTAAGGAGGGAAGGACAGTCTCCCTGGTAAGGAGGGTAGGTAGTCTCCCTGGTAAGGAGGGTAGGTAGTGTCCCTGGTAAGGAGGGTAGGTAGTGTCCCTGGTAAGATGGGTAGGTAGTCTCCCTGGTAAGGAGGGTAGGTAGTCTCCCTGGTAAGGAGGGTAGGTAGTCTCACTGGTAAGGAGGGAAGGTAGTCTCTCTTGTAAGGAGGGCAGGTAGTCTCCCTGGTAAGGAGGGTAGGTAGTCTCCATGGTAAGGAGGGAAGGTAGTCTCTCTGGTAAGGAGGGTAGGTAGTCTCCCTGGTAAGGAGGGAAGGTGGTTTCCCTGGTAAGGAGGGTAGGTAGTCTCCCTCGTAAGGAGGGTAGGTAGTCTCCCTGGTAAGGAGGGAAGGTAGCCAGTCTCCCTGATAAGGAGGGTAGGTAGTCTCCATGGTAAGGATGGCATGTTGTCTCCCTGGAAAGGAGGGTAGGTAGTCTCCCTGGTTAGGAGGGTAGGTAATCTCCCTGGTAAGGAAGGTAGGTAGTCTCCCTGGTAAAGAGGGTAGGTAGTCTCCCTGGTAAGGAGGGAAGGTAGTCTCCCTGGTAAGGAGTGTAGGTAGCCTCTCTGGCAAGGAGGGTAGGCAGTCTCCCTGGTAAGGAGGGTAAGTAGCCTCCCTGGTTAGAATTGTAGGTAGTCTCCCTGGTAAGGAGGGTAGGTAGTCTCCCTGGTAAGGAGGGTAGATAGTCTCCCTGGTAAGAAGAGTAAGTAGTCTCCCTGGTAAGGAGGGTAGATAGTCTCCCTGGTAAGGAGGGAAGGTAGTCTCTCTGGTAAGGAGCGTAGATAGTCTCCTTGGTAAGGAGGGAACGTAGTCTCCCTGATAAGGAGGGTAGGTAGTCTCCCTGGTAAGGAGGGAAGGTAGTCTCCCTGGTAAGGAGGGTAGGTAGTCTCCCTGGTAAGGAGGGTAGGTAGTCTCCCTGGTAAGGAGGGAAGGTAGTCTCCCTGGTAAGGACGGAAGGACAATCTCCCTGGTAAGGAGGGTAGATAGTCTCCCTAGTAAGGAGGGTAGGTAGTCTCCCTGGTAAGGAGGGTAGGTAGTCTCCCTGGTAAGGAGGGTAAGTAGCCTCCCTGGTTAGAATTGTAGGTAGTCTCCCTGGTAAGGACGGTAGGTAGTCTCCCTGGTAAGGAGGGTAGATAGTCTCCCTGGTAAGAAGAGTAAGTAGTCTCCCTGGTAAGGAGGGTAGATTGTCTCCCTCGTAAGGAGGGAAGGTAGTCTCCCTGGTAAGGATTGTAGGTAGTCTCACTGGTAAGGAGGGAACGTAGTCTCCCTGATAAGGAGGGTAGGTAGTCTCCCTGGTAAGGAGGGAAGGTAGCCTCCGTGGTAAGGAGGGTAGGTAGTCTCCCTGGTAAGGAGGGAAGGTAGTCTCCCTGGTAAGAAGGGTAGGTAGTCTCCTTGGTAAGGAGGGTAGGTAGTCTCCTTGGTAAGGAGGGAAGGTAGTATCCCTGGTAAGAAGGGTAGGTAGTCTCCCTGGTAAGGAGGGAAGGATATTCTCCCTGGTAAGGAGGGTAGGTAGTCTCCCTGGTAAGGAGGGTAGGTAGTGTCCCTGGTAAGGAGGGTAGCTAGTGTCCCTGGTAAGATGGGTAGGTAGTCTCCCTGGTAAGGAGGGTAGGTAGTCTCCCTGGTAAGGAGGGTAGGTAGTCTCACTGGTAAGGAGGGAAGGAAGTTTCCCTGGTAAGGAGGGCAGGAAGTCTCCCTGGTAAGGAAGGTAGGTAGTCTCCATGGTAAGGAGGGAAGATAGTCTCCCTGGTAAGGAGGGTAGGTAGTCTCCCTGGTAAGAAGGGTAGGTAGTCTCCCTGGTAAGGAGGGTAGGTAATCTCTCTGGTAAGGAGGGTAGGTAGTCTCTCTGGTAAGGAGGGTAGGTACTGTCCCTGGTAAGAAGGATAGGTAGTCTTTCTGGTTAGGAGGGTAGGTAGTCTCCCTGGTAAGGAGGGTAGGTAGTCTCCCTGGTAAGGTGGGTAAGTTGTCTCCCTGGTAATTAGGGTAGGTAGTCTCCCTGGTAAAGAGGATAGGTAGTCTCCCTGGTAAGGAGGGTAGGTAATCTCTCTGGTAAGGAGGGTAGGTAGTCTCTCTGGTAAGGAGGGTAGGTACTGTCCCTGGTAAGGAGGGTAGGTAGTCTCCCTGGTAAGGAGGGTAGGTAGTCTCCCTGGTAAGGAGGGTAAGTTGTCTCCCTGGTAAGGAGGGTAGGTAGTCTCCCTGGTAAAGAGGGTAGGTAGTCTCCCTGGTAAGGAGGGTATGAAGTTTCCCTGGTAAGGAGAGTAGGTAGCCTCCCTGAAATGGAGGGTAGGTATTCTCCCTGGTAAGGAGGGTAGGTAGTCTCCCTGGTAAGGAGGGAAGGTGGTGTCCCTGGTAAGGAGGGTAGGTAGTCTCCCTGGTAAGGAGGGTAGGTAGTCTCCCTGGTAAGGAGGGTAGGTAGTCTCCGTGGTAAAATGGGTAGATAGTCTCCCTGGTAAGGAGGGAAGGTAGTCTCCCTGGTAAGGAGGGTAGGTAGTCTCCCTTGTAAGGAGAGTAGGTAGTCTCCCTTGTAAGGAGGGTAGATAGTCTCCCTGGTAAGGAGGGAAGATAGTCTCCCTGGTAAGGAGGGTAGGCAGTCTCACTGGTAAGGAGGGTAGGTAGTCTCCCTGGTAAGAAGGGTAGGTAGTCTCCCTGGTAAGGAGGGTAGGTAGTCTCCCTGGTAAGGAGGGTAGGTAGTCTCCTGGTAAGGAGGGTAAGTAGCCTCCCTGGTTAGAATTGTAGGTAGTCTCCCTGGTAAGGAGGGTAGGTAGTCTCCCTGGTAAGGAGGGTAGATAGTCTCCCTGGTAAGAAGAGTAAGTAGTCTCCCTGGTAAGGAGGGTAGATAGTCTCAGTGGTAAGGAGGGAAGGTAGTCTCTCTGGTAAGGAGGGTAGGTAGTCTCCCTGGTAAGGAGGGTAGATAGTCTCCCTGATAATAAGGGAAGGTAGTCTCCCTGGTAAAGAGGGTAGGTAGTCTCCCTGGTAAGAAGGGAAGGTAGTCTCCCTGGTAAGGAGGGTACGTAGTTTCCCTGGTAAGAAGGGAAGGTAGTCTCCCTGGCAAGGAGGGAAGGTAGTCTCCCTGGTAAGGAGGGAAGGTAGTCTCCCTGGTAAGAAGGGAAGGTAGTCTCCCTGGTAAGGAGGGTAAGTAGTCTCCCTGGTATGAAGGGTAGATAGTCTCTCTGGTAAGGAGGGAAGGTAGCCAGTCTCCCTGGTAAGGAGGGAAAGTAGTCTTCCTGGTAAGGAGGGAAGGTAGTCTCCCTGGTATGGAGGGTAGGTGGTTTCCCTGGTAAGGAGGGTAGGTAGTCTCCCTCGTAAGGAGGGTAGGTAGTCTCCCTGGTAAGGAGGGAAGGTAGCCAGTGTCCCTGATAAAGAGGGTAGGTAGTCTCCATGGTAAGGATGGTATGTTGTCTCCCTGGAAAGGAGGGTAGGCAGTCTCCCTGGTTAGGAGGGTAGGTAATCTCCCTGGTAAGGAGGGTAGGTAGTCTCCCTGGTAAGGAGAATAGATAGTCTCCCTGGTAAGGAGGGTAAGTAGCCTCCCTGGTTAGAATTGGAGGTAGTCTGCCTGGTAAGGAGGGTAGGTAGTCTCCCTGGTAAGGAGGGTAGATAGTCTCCCTGGTAAGAAGAGTAAGTAGTCTCCCTGGTAAGGAGGGTAGATAGTCTCCCTGGTAAGGAGGGAAGGTAGTCTCTCTGGTAAGGAGGGTAGGTAATCTCCCTGGTAAGTAGGGAACGTAGTCTCCCTGATAAGGAGGGTAGGTAGTCTCCCTGGTAAGAAGGGAAGGTAGTCTCCCTGGTAAGGAGTGTAGGTAGTCTCCATGGTAAGGAGGGTAGGTAGTCTCCCTGGTAAGGAGGGTAGGTAGTCTCCTTGGTAAAGAGGGTAGGTAGTCTCCTTGGTAAGGAGGGAAGGTAGTATCCCTGGTAAGGAGGGTAGGTAGTCTCCTTGGTAAGGAGGGAAGGACAGTCTCCCTGGTAAGGAGGGTAGGTAGTCTCCCTGGTAAGGAGGGTAGGTAGTCTCCATGGTAAGGAGGGTAGATAGTCTCCCTGGTAAGGAGGGTAAGTAGCCTCTCTGGTTAGAATTGTATGTAGTCTCCCTGGTAAGGAGGGTAGGTAGTCTCCCTGGTAAGGAGGGTAGATAGTCTCCCTGGTAAGAAGAGTAAGTAGTCTCCCTGGTAAGGAGGGTAGATAGTCTCCCTGGTAAGGAGGGAATGTAGTCTCTCTGGTAAGGAGCGTAGGTATTCACCATGGTAAGGAGAGAACGTAGTCTCCCTGATAAGGAGGGTAGGTAGTCTCCCTGGTAAGGAGGGAAGGTAGCCTCCGTGGTAAGGAGGGTACGTAGTCTCCCTGGTAAGGAGGGTAGGTAGTCTCCCTGGTAAGGTGGGTAGGTAGTCTCCTCGGTAAGGAGGGTAGGTAGTCTCCTTGGTAAGGAGGGAAGGTAGTGTCCCTGGTAAGGAGGGTAGGTAGTCTCCCGGGTAAGGAGGGAAGGACAGTCTCCCTGGTAAGGAGGGTAGGTAGTCTCCCTGGTAAGGAGGGTAGGTAGTGTCCCTGGTAAGGAGGGTAGGTAGTGTCCCTGGTAAGATGGGTAGGTAGTCTCCCTGGTAAGGAGGGTAGGTAGTCTCCCTGGTAAGGAGGGTAGGTAGTCTCACTGGTAAGGAGGGAAGGTAGTCTCTCTTGTAAGGAGGGCAGGTAGTCTCCCTGGTAAGGAGGGTAGGTAGTCTCCATGGTAAGGAGGGAAGGTAGTCTCTCTGGTAAGGAGGGTAGGTAGTCTCCCTGATAAGGATGGAAGGTAGTCTTCCTGGTAAGGAGGGTAGGTAGTCTCCCTTGTAAGGAGGGTAGTTAGTCTCCCTCGTAAGGAGGGAAGGTAATCTCTCTGGTAAGGAGGGTAGGTAGTTTCCCTGGTAAGGAGGGTAGGTACTGTCCCTGGTAAGGAGGGTAGGTAGTCTTCCTGGTAAGGAGGGTAGGTAGTCTCCCTGGTAAGGAGGGTAGGTAGTCTCCCTGGTAAGGAGGGTAGGTTGTCTCCATGTTAGGAGGGTAGGTAGTCTCCCTGGTAAAGAGGGTAGGTAGTGTCCCTGGTAAGGAGGGTAGGTAGTCTCCCTGGTAAGGAGGGTAGTTAGTCTCCCTGGTAAGAAGGGTAGGCAGTCTCCCTGGTAAGGAGGGTAAGTATTCTCCCTGGTAAGGAGGGAAGGTAGTCTCCCTGGTAAGGAAGGTAGGTAGTCTCCCTGGTAAGGAGATAAGGTAGTCTCCCTGGTAAGGAGGGTAGGTAGTCTCCCTTGTAGGGAGGGTAGGTAGTCTCCCTTGTAAGGAGGGTAGATAGTCTCCCTGGTAAGGAGGGAAGGTAGTCTCCCTGGTAAGGAGGGTAGGCAGTCTCCCTGGTAAGGAGGGTAGGTAGTCTCCCTGGTAAGGAGGGTAGATAGTCTCCCTGGTAAGGAGGGTATGTAGTCTCCCTGGTAAGGAGGGTTGGTAGTCTCCCTGGTAAGGAGGGTAAGTATTCTCCCTGGTAAGGAGGGAAGGTAGTCTCCCTGGTAAGGAAGGTAGGTAGTCTCCCTGGTATGGAGGGTAGGTAGTTTCCCTGGTAAGGAGGGTAGGTAGTCTCCCTGGTAAGGAGGGTAGGTAGTCTCCCTGGTAAGGAGGGTAGGTAGTCTCCCTGGTAAGGAGGGTAGGTAGTCTCCCTGGTAAGGAGGGTAGGTAGTCTCCCTGGTAAGGAGGGTAAGTATTCTCCCTGGTAAGGAGGGAAGGTAGTCTCCCTGGTAAAGAGGGAAGGTAGTCTCCTTGGTAAGGAGGGTAGGTAGTCTCCCTGGTAAGGAGGATAGATAGTCTCCCTGGTAAGGAGGGTAGGTAGTCTCTTTGGTAAGGAGGGTAGATAGTCTCCCTGGTAAGGAGGGTAGGTAGTCTTCCTGGTAAGGAGGGTAGGTAATCTCCCTGGTAAGGAGGGTAGGTAGTCTCCCTGGTAAGGAGGGTAGGTAGTCTCCTTGGTAAGAAGGGTAGGTAGTCTCCCTGGTAAGGAGGGTAGGTAATCTCCTTGGTAATTAGGGTAGGTAGTCTCCCTGGTAAGGAGGGTAGTTAGTCTCCCTGGTAAGGAGGGTAGGTAATCTCCCTGGTAAGGAGGGTAGGTAGTCTCCCTGGTAAGGAGGGTAGGTAGTCTCCCTGGTAAGGAGGGTAGGTAATCTCCCTGGTAAGGAGGGCAGGTAGTCTCCCTTGTAAGGAGGGTAGGTAATCTCCCTGGTAAGGAGGGTAGGTAGTCTTCCTGGTAAGGAGGGAAGGTAGTCTCCCTGGTAAGGAGGGAAGGTAGTCTCCTTGGTAAGGAGGGTAGGTAGTCTCACTGGTAAGGAGGATAGATAGTCTCCCTGGTAAGGAGGGTAGGTAGTCTCCGTGGTAAGGAGGGTAGATAGTCTCCCTGATGAGGAGGGTAGGTAGTCTCCCTGGTAAGGAGGGTAGGTAGTCTCCTTGGTAAGGAGGGTAGGTAGTCTCCCTGGTAAGGAGGGTAGGTAGTCTCTTTGGTAAGGAGGGTAAGTAGTGTCCCTGGTAAGAAGGGTAGGTAATCTCCCTGGTAAAAAGGGTAGGTAATCTCCCTGGTAAGGAGGGTAGGTAGTCTCCCTGGTAAGGAGGGTAGGTAGTCTCCTTGGTAAGGAGGGTAGGTAGTCTCCCTGGTAAGGAGGGTAGGTAGTCTTCTTCGTAAGGAGGGTAGGTAGTCTCCCTGGTAAGGAGGGTAGGTAGTCTCCCTGGTATGGAGGGTAGGTAATCTCCCTGGTAAGGAGGGTAGGTTGCCTCCCTGGCAAGGAGGGTAGGTAGTCTCCCTGGTAAGGAGGGTAGGTAGTCTCCCTGATAAGGAGGGTAGGTAGTCTCCCTGGTAAGGAGGGTAGGTAGTCTCCCTGGTAAGGAGGGTAGGTAGTCTCCCTGGTAAGGAGGGTAGGTAGTTTCCCTGGTAAGGAGGGTAGGTAGTCTCTCTGGTAAGGAGGGTAGGTAGTCTCCCTGGAAAGGAGGGTAGGTAGTCTCACTGGTAAGGAGGGTGGGTAGTCTCCCTGGTAAGGAGGGTAGGTAGTCTCCCTGGTAAGGAGGGTTGGTAGCCTCCCTGGAAAGGAGGGTAGGTAGTCTCCCTGGTAAGGAGGGTAGGTAGTCTCTCTGGTAAGAAGGGTAGGTAGTCTCCCTGGTAAGGAGGGTAGGTAGTCTCTCTAGTAAGGAGGGTAGGTAGTCTCCCTGGTAAGGAGTGTAGGTAGTCTCCCTGGTAAGGAGGGTAGGTAGTCTCCCTGGTAAGGAGGGTAGGTAGTCTCCCTGGTAAGGAGGGTTGGTAGTCTCCCTGGTAAGGAGGGTAGGTAGTCTCCCTGGTAAGGAGGGTAGGTAGTCTCCCTGGTAAGGAGGGTAGGTAGTCTCCCTGGTAAGGAGGGTTGGTAGTCTCCCTGGTAAGGAGGGTAGGTAGTCTCCCTGGTAAGGAGGGTAGGTAGTCTCCCTGGTAAGGAGGGTAGGTAGTCTCCCTGGTAAGGAGGGTTGGTAGTCTCCCTTGTAAGGAGGGTATGTAGTCTCTTTGGTAAGGAGGGTTGGTAGTCTCCCTGGTAAGGAGGGTTGGTAGTCTCCCTGGTAAGGAGGGTACGTAGTCTCCCTGGTAAGGAGGGTTGGTAGTCTCCCTGGTAAGGAGTGTTGGTAGTCTCCCTGGTAAGGAGGGTTGGTAGTCTCCCTGGTAAGGAGGGTTGGTAGTCTACCTGGTAAGGAGGGTTGGTAGTCTCCCTGGTAAGGAGGGTTGGTAGTCTCCCTGGTAAGGAGGGTTGGTAGTCTCCCTGGTAAGGAGGGTTGGTAGTCTCCCTGGTAAGGAGGGTTGGTAGTCTCCCTGGTAAGGAGGGTTGGTAGTCTCCCTGGTAAGGAGGGTTGGTAGTCTCCCTGGTAAGGAGGGTTGGTAGTCTCCCTGGTAAGGAGGGTAGGTAGTCTCCCTGGTAAGGAGGGTTGGTAGTCTCCCTGGTAAGGAGGGTTGGTAGTCTCCCTGGTAAGGAGGGTTGGTAGTCTCCCTGGTAAGGAGGGTTGGTAGTCTCCCTGGTAAGGAGGGTTGGTAGTCTCCCTGGTAAGGAGGGTTGGTAGTCTCTCTGGTAAGGAGGGTTGGTAGTCTCCCTGGTAAGGAGGGTTGGTAGTCTCCCTGGTAAGGAGGGTTGGTAGTCTCCCTGGTAAGGAGGGTTGGTAGTTTCCCTGGTAAGGAGGGTTGGTAGTCTCCCTGGTAAGGAGGGTTGGTAGTCTCCCTGGTAAGGAGGGTTGGTAGTCTCCCTGGTAAGGAGGGTTGGTAGTCTCCCTGGTAAGGAGGGTTGGTAGTCTCCCTGGTAAGGAGGGTTGGTAGTCTCTCTGGTAAGGAGGGTTGGTAGTCTCCCTGGTAAGGAGGGTTGGTAGTCTCCCTGGTAAGGAGGGTAGGTAGTCTCCCTGGTAAGGAGGGTTGGTAGTCTCCCTGGTAAGGAGGGTTGGTAGTCTCCCTGGTAAGGAGGGTTGGTAGTCTCCCTGGTAAGGAGGGTAGGTAGTCTCCCTGGTAAGGAGGGTTGGTAGTCTCCCTGGTAAGGAGGGTTGGTAGTCTCCCTGGTAAGGAGGGTAGGTAGTCTCCCTGGTAAGGAGGGTTGGTAGTCTCCCTGGTAAGGAGGGTTGGTAGTCTCCCTGGTAAGGAGGGTTGGTAGTCTCCCTGGTAAGGAGGGTTGGTAGTCTCCCTGGTAAGGAGGGTTGGTAGTCTCCCTGGTAAGGAGGGTTGGTAGTCTCCCTGGTAAGGAGGGTAGGTAGTCTCCCTGGTAAGGAGGGTTGGTAGTCTCCCTGGGTAACACAAATCTCGCCTCAGTATTCATGAGCAGAGAGTTAAACAAACTAGGGAGGGAGAGTGATTAAGTTATTGCATTCGTCCTCCCTCATATTTGTGTGGGAGAAAGCACTTTGGGAATGTGGGGGAACACGTGTGGGAGCGAGTGTGGGTGTTTGGGTGGGTGTTGGGGTGGGTGTTGGGGTGAGTGTTGGGGTGGGTGTTGGGGTGGGTGTTGGGGTTGGTGTTGGGGTGGGTGTTGGAGTGGGTGTTGGGGTGGGTGTTGGGGTGGGAGTTGGGGTGGGTGTTGGGGTTGGTGTTGGGGTGGGTGTTGGGGTGGGTGTTGGGGTGGGTGTTGGGGTGGGTGTTGGGGTGGGTGTTGGGGTGAGTGTTGGGGTGGGTGTTGGGGTTGGTGTTGGGGTGGGTGTTGGGGTGGGTGTTGGGGTGGGTGTTGGGGTGGGTGTTGGGGTGGGTGTGTGGGGGTTTTGGGGAGGAAAAGAGAAGCCTATTGAAAAGTTGCTTTATTTGAAGTGCAGTGGTAGTAGTAGTTGTTGTAGTGGTGGTAGTAGTTGTTGTAGTTGTGGTAGTAGTAGTTGCTGTAGTGGTGGTAGTAATAGTTGTTATAGTGGTGGTAGTAGTAGTTGTAGTGGTAGTAGCAGTAGTTGTAGTGGTGGTAGTAGTAGTTGTTGTAGTGGTGGTGGTAGCAGTAGTTGTTTTAATGGTGGTAGTAGTAGTTGTAGTGGTGGTAATAGTAGTTGTAGAGGTGGTAGTAGTAGTTGCTGTATTGGTGGTAGTAGTAGTTGCTGTATTGGTGGTAGTAGTAGTTGGTGTAGCGGTGGTACTAGTAGCTGTTGCAGTGGTGGTAATAGTAGTAGTAGTGGTAGTAGTGGTAGTGGTGGTAGTGGTGGTAGTGGTGGTAATGGTGGTAGTGATGGTAGGAGTTGTAGTAGTAGTAGTAGTTGTAGTGGTGGTAATAGTAATGGTAGTGGTGGTAGAAGTAGTGTTAGTTATGATGGTAGTAATTGTAGTTGTGGTAGTTGTAGTGGTAGTGCTGTTAGTAGATGTTGTAGTGGTGACAGTAGTGCTTGTAGTGGTGGTAGTAGTAATTGTAGTGGTGATGGTAGTAGTGGTAGTGATAGTAGTAGTAGTGGTAGTGGCTGAACAAGCCTTTCTAGATTATTATTGTTGTTGTTGTTGTTGTTGTTGTTGTTGTTGTTGTTGTTGTTGTTGTTATTATTATTATTATTATTATTATTATTATTATTATTATTATTATTATTATTATTATTATTATTTTTATTGCTATCTGGCGGGGAATCACTAAACCCATTAGGGGGGAGGGGGTCTTGAGGAAGGTTTCTTAATGCTAATACAAGCGGGTATAACACTGGAGACAGGAAGAGGTGTAATGTTGAGTAGATCAGTCCCTCAGCCTTTACAAAATTTTGTCAGTCCCTGAACACTGATAGAAGGTGATCAGTCCCTCAGACTTGATATAAGGTGGTCAGTCCCTCAGCCTTGATAGAACTTGGTCAGTCCCTCAGACTTGATAGAACTTGGTCAGTCCCTCAGACTTGATAGAACTTGGTCAGTCCCTCAGACTTGATAGAAGGTGGTCAGTCCCTCAATCTTTGCGTTATTAGATTAATATCAAAACATTCAACATTTTAATACAGCGTCAGACCATCGACCCAGAACAACATAAAGTACCGTTGACCTTACAATGGCCCACCAACAAGGCTATAGAAAAAAAAGGTCGATCATCGCCAAAGAATAAACAAAAGACAAAAGAAACACAACGCAAAAATCACTAGGCAACAAAAGGAGAGTCGGAAAGAGGCGGCGATAGGGGATCGAGGAGCCTCCAGGGCCGACGATAATGCGATATAATCCCTCGTCAGAGACGAACAAGTGCACATCGTGCGCGCGCGGCGCGGGGCGGGGAGGAGAGCGAATAGAAGTATAAGTTCGGCAAATTTAACTTGATTTGAGGGCGAAGAGAGGAAGGGAGGGAGGGATGGGGGAGAGGGGAAAAAAGAGAGAGAGAGAGAGAGGGGTGAGGGGAGGGGGAGAGGAGAGAGAGAGAGAGAGAGATGGGGCGTTGTGTGTACTTTCAGGGGACCAGATTGCGTGGTGATGTGCCCACTCATTTGCATGTGGGCTGAGTAGAGAGCCGGAGAGGAGAGGAAAGAGGGAGGGAGGAGGAGAGAGAGGGGGAGGAGAGAGAGGGGGAGGAGAGAGAGGGGAGAGTGGGAGGCACGTTCAAACATGAAGCCTTCACTCGGAAAACTGCTTCGCTCGCGGATTAGATTGGCTTTGCGACAGATGGCGAGGTGGCAGAGGCTGCTGCTGCTGTTACTGCTGTTATTACTGTTGCTACTGCTGCTACTGCTGCTGCTACTGTTACTACTGTTACTACTGCTGCTACTGCTGCTGCTACTGTTACTGCTGCTACCACTGTTATTACTGCTGCTACCACTGTTATTACTGCTGCTGATAATGCTGTTACTACTGTTATTACTGCTGCTGCTGTTACTGCTGTTACCACTGTTACTACTGCTGCTACTGCTGCTGCTACTGTTACTGCTGTTACTATTGTTATTACTGCTGCTGGTGTTACTGCTGTTACTACTGTTATTACTGCTGCTACTGCTGTTACTGCTGTTACTGCTGTTACTGCTGTTATTACTGCTGTTACTGCTGTTACTACTGTTATTACTACTGCTGCTGCTGTTACTGCTGTTACTACTGCTGCTGCTACTGCTGCTGCTGTTACTGATGTTACTACTGCTGCTACTGCTGCTGCAGCAGCAGCTGCTGTTACTGGTGTTACTACTACTGCTGTTAGTCCTGCTGTTACTGATGTTATTGCTGATGGTACTGCTGCAGCTGCTGCTGCTATTACTGCAATTACTACTGTTGCTACTGCTGCTGCTGTTACTGTTGTTGCTTCTGTTACTGCTGCAGCTGCTGCTGCTGTTACTGGTGTTACTACTACTGCTGCTGCTGTTACTCCTGCTGTTACTGCTCCTGCCAATGCTGCTGTTATTGCTGCTGTTACTACTGCTGTTACTACTGCTGTTACTGCTGCTGTTACTGCTGCCATTACTGCTGCTGCTACTGATCCTGCTACCACTCTTGCTTCTGCTGCTGTTACTGTTGCTGCTACTAGTGATGATGTTACTGCTGCTGCTATTGCTGCTGTTACTGCTGCTGTTACTGTTGCTGCTACTAGTGATGATGTTACTGCTGCTGCTATTGCTGCTGTTACTGCTGCTGTTACGGCTGCTGCTACTAGTGATACTGTTACGGCTGCTGCTGCTAGTGATATTGTTACTGCTGCTGGTAACGCTGCTGTTACTGCTTTTCTTACAGTTGCTGTTACTGACGCTGCTACTGCTACTAGTGACGCTGTTATTGCTGCTGCTGTTACTGCTGCTGCTGTTACTGTTGCTGCTACTAGTGACGCTGTTACTTCAGCTGATGTTACTGCTGCTGCTACTGCTGCTGCTACTGCTGCTGCTACTGCTGCTGCTACTGTAGTTAGTGCTGCTGCTACTGCTGCAGTTACTACTGTTACTGCTGCTACTACTACTATGCTGATGTTACTTCTGCTGCTGTTACTCTTGCTGCTCTATCGTTACTGCTTCTACTGCTGTTGTTGATACTGCTGCTACTGCTGTTACTGCTGTTCCCCTGCTGTTGATACTGATCCTCTGCTGTTACTGCTGATACTGCTGTTACTGGTACTACCCTGCTCTTAATGTTGTTGCTACTGCTGTTGCTGCTGCTACCCTGCTGTTACTGCTGTTACATCTGCTGCCCTGCTGATACTGCTGCACCCCTGCTGTTACTGCTGCTGTTTATTTTATAAATATTAACTATTAGGGTGACACCTCTTGTGATGAGTGGGAACCCACACACTAGGAGGGAACAGTTCTCTCCCACTTCCCTCAGTATATACACGTAATATATAATATATGCATGTAATTATATACCATATATTTACATGAAGGCTATCACTATGTCCCATTGTATCAGTCTAATAAACGGTTTGAAAATATCCCAAAAAACTTATATATAGAGGGAAGAAAATACTCAAACAGCTCTTGGGAGAAGTTTCTAGATGTTTTAAGTTCCTGTACAATTTGAATTCCTTATATATATATATATATATATATATATATATATATATATATATATATATATATATATATATATATATATATATATATATATATATATATATATATATATATGTATATATATATATATATATATATATATATATATATATATATATATATATATATATATATATATATATATATATATATATATATATATATATATATATATATATATGTATATATATATTAACACATCGGCCGATTCCCACCAAGGCAGGGTGGCCCGATGAAGAATAACATTCACCATCATTCACTCCATCACTGTCTTACCAGAGGCGCGGTTACACTACAGTTATAAACTGCAACATTAATACGCCTTCTTCAGAGTGCAGACACTGTACTTCCCATCTTCAGGACTCGAAGTCCGGTCTGCCGGTTTCCCTGAACCCCTTCATAAATGTTACCTTGCTCACACTCCAACAGGATGTTAAGTTTTAAAAACCATTTGTCTCTATTCGCTCCTATCTAACACGCTCATGCATGCTTGCTGGAAGTCCAAGCCCCTCGCACGCAAAACGCCCTTTGCCTCTTCTGTCCAACCTTTCCTAGGCCGATCTTTACCCCTCCTTCTCTCCACTACAGATTTATACACACTCTCGAAGCCATTTTCTTTTGTTCCATCCTCTCTACATGTCCGAACCACCTTAACAACCCTTCGTTCTAATTTCCAAACTCTCTGCATTATATTCACACCACACATTGCTCTCAGACATGACATCTCCACTACTTCAAGCCTTCTCCTTCTTCCATCATTCATCACCCATGTTTCACACCCATATAAGACCGTTGGTATAACTATACTCTCACACATTCCCCTCTTTGCTTCCATGGACAAAGTTCTTTGTCTCCTCAGATTCCTCAGTGCACCACTCACCTTTTTCCCCTCATCATTTCTATGATTCACCTCATCTTTCATAGACCCATCTGCTGACACGTCCACTCCTAAATATCTGAATACATTCACCTCCTCCATACTTTCTCCCTCCAATCTGATATCCAATCTTTCATCACCTATTTTTTTATCCTCGTCATCTTACTCTTTCCTATATTCACTTTTAATTTCCTTCTTTTACATACCTTACCAAACTCATCCACCAACCTCTGCAACTTCTCTTTAGAATCTACCAAAAGCACAGTGTCATCAGCAAAGAGCAACTGTGACAACTCCCATTTTGTGTTAAATTCTTTATCTTTTAACCCCAAACCTCTTGCCAACACCCGAGCATTCACTTCTCTTACAACCCCATCTATAAATATATTGAACAACCACAGTGACATCACACATCCTTGTCTAAGGCCTACTTTTACTGGAAAATAATCTCACTGTTTCCTACATACTCTAACATGAGCCTCACTATCCTCGTGAAAACTCTTCACTGCTTTCAATAACCTACCTCCTATTCCATACATTTGCAACATCTGCCACATTGCCCCCCTATCCACCCTGTCATACGCCTTTTCCAAATCCATAAATGCCACAAAAACCTCTTTACCTTTATCTAAATACTGTTCACCTATATGTTTCACTGTAAACACTTGGTCCACACACCCCCTACCCTTCCTACAGCCTCCTTGTTCATCTGCTATCCTGCTCTCTGTCTTACTCTTAATTCTTTCAATAATAACTCTACCATACACTTTACCAGTCCCTAGGTATCTTACTCTCTTCCATACATTTATTAAATAAAAGCACCAACTACTATATCCCCACCTGCTTTTAACATTTCTATCTCTATCGCATCAATCCCGGCTGCCTTACCCCTTTTCAGTCTACCCACTGCCTCACGAACTTCTCCCACATTCACAACTGGCTCTTCCTCACTCCTACAAGATGCTATTCCTCCTTGCCCTATGCACGAAATCACAGCTTCCCTATCTTCATCAACATTTAACAATCCCTCAAAATATTCAATCTATCTTACACCAACTGCCTCCTCAGTTTATAAACCTTCACCTCTCTTACTTGTTGCTTCCATTTTCTTTGTATCCCATCTACCTTTTACTGTTACTGTAGCTACAACTAAAAAGTGATCTGATATATCTGTGGCCCCTTTATAAACTTGTACATCCTGAAGTCTACTCAACAGTCTTTTATCTACCAATACATAGTTCAACAAACTACTGTCATTATGTCCTACATCATATCTTGTAAACTTATTTATCCTCTTTTTCTAATATATATATTACCTATAACCAAACCTGTTCCTATACAAAGTTCAATGAAAGGCCCTCCATTATCATTTACACCTGGCACCCCAAACTTACCTACCACACTCTCCCTAAATGTTTCTCCATTTAGGTCCCCTCCCACAATTACTCTCTCACTTGGTTCAAAAGTTCCTACACACTCGCTTAACATCTCCCAAAATCTCTTTCTCTCTCCTCTACACTCCTCTCTTCTACAGGTGCATACACATTTATTATGACCCACTTTTCCTATCCAACCCATATTTTAATCCACATAATCCTTGAATTTATACATTTATATTACCTCTTCTCCTTCTATAACGATCCTTCAACATTATTGCTACCCCTTCCTTAGCTCTAACTCTCTCAGATACTCCTGACTTAATTCCATTTATTTTTTCCCACTGAAACTCACCTACGCCCTTCAGCTTTGTTTCGCTTAGAGCTAGGACATCTAACTTCTTCTTTCGTCGGTCGATGCATGCAGGGGATGAGATGAAATAGCCAATGCCACCTGCCTGAAGGCTGGCTGCCTTAGATCAAAACATCTAGCGTTGGCTTGATGCCAAGGTATTGTCCAGTGTGGCTGGGTGGTTAGAGCACTGCGTATCTTGTCCCAAGGTTCGTAGGTCCGAGTCTCCTTCGACCAGAGATCAGTGTTTGTGTATGTTTCGCCTGCTCTTGCGAATTCCTTGCATTGTTAAAATCTCTAGTTGGTCGATGCATGCAAGGGATGAGATGAAAAGCTGTAAGCCTTCTCCCTGAAAGCTGGCTTCCTTGACTCAACGTCTAGCATTGAGCTAGGCGCCAAGGTATTGTCCAGTGTGGTGAGAATGGTAAAGCACTGCGTACCTTGCTCCAAGGTTCGTAGGTTCGAGTCTCCTTCGGCAAGAGATCAGTATTTGTGTATATTTCGCCTGATCTTGCGAATTCCTTGTATATATATATATATATATATATATATATATATATATATATATATATATATATATATATATATATATATATAAAATGAGAGTTAAGGAGAAGAGTGAGATACAAGAAGGTGGTTGTAGGTTAGTGTATCTTATGTTAAGGTGACTTTGGCTGTTGATCGTCACTGAGATTCCTCGAGGCATCAATAATATACATGTTAGCCCTCTCCCTCGGCCTAATCGACTGATGGGCGTGGTATCTGATAAGGCGTGGGCGTGGGATCAGATATAGGTGTGTGGGTAAGTGGGGACGGAGATGGGTTCTCATTGTGGTTGGTAGTGCCCACGGGGGGGAGGGGGAGTGCCCATGACGTTGTGAGGGGGAAGAGGAGGAAGAAGGTGAATGACAGGCTGGCACCTACCATCTCCAACACATCTCACCCGCCTCCACCACTTAAACGCACACACACACACACACACACACACACACACACACACACACACACACACACACACACACACACACATACACACACACACACACGCACACACACACACACACGCACACACACACACGCACGCACACACACACACACACGCACGCACACACACACACACACGCACGCACACACACACACACACACAGACACACACACACATACACAGGAGGGTTAGGGTTACGGGAGACATGATAACGACATACAAAATACTACGTGGAATAGACAAGATGGACAGAGACAGGATGTTCCAGAGATGGGACACAGACACAAGAGGTCACAATTGGAAGTTGAAGACTCAGATGAGTCAAAGGGATGTTAGGAAGTATTTCTTCAGTCATAGAGTTGTCAGGAAGTGGAATTGCATAGCAAGTGGAGGCAGGAACCATACATAGCTTTAAGACAAGGTATAACACTTCATGTAATAATTGTATAATTTCGAAGAAACTTTCAAGAAACACAACTCATCGGAATTTGCAAAAATATATAAAAAATGCATCAAAAATACACCAAAAAATATGTAAAAAATAAATAAAAAATACATAATGCACAAAATTAAATATACGAAAATATTTAAAAAATGCATCAAAACTACATCAAAAATACATCAAGGATGTATATATATACATATATATATATATATATATATATATATATATATATATATATATATATATATATATATATATATATATATATATATATATATATAAAGAAGTGTCGTCTTAAATCTGGAAGAATAATCTGGGTGAGGCGACGACAAGCAGGCAAATGATTGGTCGAAATCCTGTAAACAAGGCGGCCATTATGGGAGATAACCGTCTCTGTAGCACCTATTTATAAGGGTTATTTTCCTCACCCTTCCTTTATCGTCTCTTCAGGAGGATTCGAATCGTTACTGCCGTAGTTGGTGGCCAATTGTGTTGAGGAATGGGAGGTGGGAGCGAGGGGGATGGAGGGAAGGGGTTAGAGGGGATTGGGATGGGGGACTGGAAGGGTTAATGGGAAGGAAGGAATGGGGGGGGGCGGTTTTAAAACGTCTTGTGTAGTGGAGAGCTTAATGGAATGGTGATGTTGTCAGTATTGTCAAGTCTTAATGATTTTGTGTTTGTAGTACTGTTACCTTACAACATCCGAGTCATCTTCTGACTTTTTCCGGATCATATTCTGACAGTTATAGGGTCAAGATCCCAACATTTACTGGGTCATGTTATAATAATATACAGGGATCATGTTGTGACAACTTCCGGGTCATGTCTGACATCTTCGTTCCTTCCACATGTCAACAACTGGAAGACTGCGTTTAAAACTCCTCTGGCAGTGTCTTCCTTAAAACCCATAGACAGCAGTGTAAGCAGCCTTCACTGAAGCTAAACTTACATATATATATATATATATATATATATATATATATATATATATATATATATATATATATATATATATATATATATATATATATATATATATATATATATATATATATATATATATATATATATATATATATATGTATATATATATAAAGTGCAAGCAGATTTTCATATATGTGAGGAAGGTCCCCGGGATAAAACTGAGATTTTTTTCCACAAGAAAGTCAAACATTGTAGCAGCTGCCCTCAAGATGTGGATACACGAGATTCTTTCACTCTAAAATTTAGATGAAATATCTAACATGAGAGAGAGAGAGAGAGAGAGACTGTTTGGTTGAATGTTGATCTGATTGTATGTTGGTGTGTGTGGGTGTGTACTCACCTATTTGTGGTTGCAAAGGTCGAATCATATCTCTTGGCCCTGCCTCTTGTCGCTACTAGGCCATCTTTCTCCCTGCTCCATGAGCTTTATCATACCTCTTCTTAAAACTATGTATGGTTCCTGCCTCCACTACGTCACTTTCTAGGCTATTCCACTTCCTGACAACGCTATGACTAAGGAAATGTTTCCTACCATCCCTTTGATTCATCGGAGTCTTCAGATTCCAGTTGTGACCTCTTGTTTCTGTGTCCCATCACTGGAACATTCTGTCTTTGTTCACCTTGTCAATTCTTCGCAGTATTTTATATGTCATTATCATGTCTCTCCTAACCCTCCTGTCCTCCAGTGTCGTCAGGCCGATTTCCCTTAACCTTTCTTCGTAGGACATTTCCCTTAGCTCTGGGACTAGTTTACTGGCACACCTTTCCACTTTCTCTAATTTCTTGACGTGCTTGACCAGGTGAGGGTTCCAAACTGGTGCTGCATACTCTAGTATGGGCCTGATGTATATCGTATACAGAGTCATGAACGATTCCTTACTGAGGTATCGGAACACTATTCTTATGTTGCCAGGCGCCCGTATGCTGCAGCAGATATCTAGTTGATGTGCGCCTCAGGAGATGTGCTCGCTATTATACTCACCCCAAGATCTTTTTCCTTGAGTGAGGTTTGCAGTCTTTGGCCACATAGCCTATACTCTGTCTGCGGTCTTCTTTGCCCTTTTGCCCTTCCCCGATCTTCATGACTTTGCATTTGGCGTGGTTAAATTCAAGGAGCCATATGCTGGACCAGGCTTGTAGCTTGTCCGGGTCTCTTTGTAGTCCTGCCTGATCGTCATCCGATTTATTTAATTCTCCTCATTAACTTCACATCATCTGCAAACAGGCACAATTCTGAGTCTATCCCTTCCTCCATGCCATTCACATACACCAAATACAGCACAGGTCATAGGACTGACCCCTGTGGATCCCTGCTCGTCACAGGCACCCTCTCTGACACTTCGCCATGTACCATGACTCGTTGTTGCCTCCCTGTCAGATATTCTCTGATCCATTGTAGTGCCTTTCCGTGTGTGCCTGATCCTCTAGCTTTTGCATTAACCTCTTGTGAGGAGCTGTGTCGAAGGCCTTGCAGTCCAAAAAATGCAATCTCTCCGCCCCTCTGTCTTGTGTCCTACTTCTATTACATTGTCATAAAACTCCAGTAGGCTTGTGACACAGGATTTTCCTTCTCTGAACCATGCTGGTTGTCGTTTATAAGCTATTTTCTTTCTAGGTACACCACCATTCTCCTCCTGATAATCTTCTCCATGACTTTGCATAATATGCACGTCAGTGACACAGGTCTATAGTTTAATGCCTCATGTCTGTCTCCTTTCTTAAAAATTGTTACTACATTTTCCATCTTCCATACCTCAGGAAGTTGCCCAGTTTCAATGAATGCATTTAAGATTTTTGTTAGTGGCACACACAGCATCCCTGCTCCCTCTCTTAGGACCCACAGAGAGATGTTGCCTGGTCCCACCGCCTTTGAGGTATCAAGTTCACATAACAGCTTCTTCACCTCCTCCACACTTGTGAGTGTTTCATTCAGCACTTGTTGCTGTATCCCTTGTTGGTGTTCCTCCCTATTCTGACTTCCTGGAGTTCTTCCTGTCTCCACTGTAAATGCTCCTCACATACTTCTTGGTCGCTTCTTGTGAACTCCCCACCTTCCTTCTTCAGCCTGATTACCTGGTCCTTGACTGCTCTTTTCCTCCTGATGTGGCTATACAATAGCTTCAGGACAGATATGACTTTCGATGCCATGTCATTTTCGTATTGTCGCTGAGCCTCCCTTCTTTTCTGTACATATTTGTTTCTGGATCTTTGGCTTATCTTTTGCCTCCCTACACCTCTCGGTGAACCAAGGACTTGTTCTGGTTTTCCCATTACTTCTGTTGCCCTTGGGGAACAAACCTCTCCTCTGCCTCCTTGCATTTTGTTGCCACATAATCCATTATTTTCTTTTACTGAATGTCCTGCAGGAAGTTTCTCATGCCTGTGTAGTCCCGCTCTTTTGTAGTTTGGCATCACCCATCCTATTCCTGCTCTCCTCTCCACTTATAGCTCAACTATGCATTCAAAGCACAGAACCACATGATCACTAGCTCCAAGGGACGTTTTGTACATGATATCCTCGATGCTCAAACTACTCAAGGTGAATACTAGGTCCAATCTTGCTGGTTCATCCTGATCTCTCTCTCTCTCTGGTAGTGTCCCTAACATGTTGATGCATGAACTTTTCCAGTACCACATCCATCATCTTGGCTCTCGATGTTTTGGGACCTCCATGGGGCTCCAGGTTTTCCCAGTCAATCTCCTTGTGGTTGAAATCACCTATAACCAAGAGCTTTGCTCTACCCATGTGAGCTCTTCTGGCCACCTCAGCTATTGTGTCTACGATTGCTCTGTATTCTTCTCTTGGCCTCCTGCAGTTCTGTGGCAGGTTGTACAGCACTTTAATTACCACCTAAGGGCTCCAGACTGGATTTTTCGTATTATGTAATCCCTTTCGTCTATTCCATCCATTCCTTCCATTTCGTCAAATCCCCACCAGTTTTTAATGAGCAGTGTAACTTCTCCTCCCCCTCTTCTCCCTCAATCTTTTCTCAAGATCTGAAATCCGGGTGGAAAAATTGCATCTGTTATTATCCTTGTGAGTTACATAAGATAATAAGAAAATAAGAAAGGAGGATCACTGCAGCAGGCCTGTTGGCCCATACTAGGCAGGTCCTTTACAATCCATCCCACTAACAAAACATTTGCCCAACCCAATTTTCAATGCTCCCCAGTAAATAAGGTCTGATAACTCTATCCACTCATTTGCAACCTCTCCCACTCATATATTTATCCAACCTAAATTTGAAGCTACCTTAAGTCCTAGCCTCAATAACCCAACTAGGTAGACTGTTCCACTCATCAACTACGCGATTTCCAAACCAATACTTTCCTATGTCCATTCTAAATCTAAACTTGTCTAATTTAAATCCATTACTGCAGGTTCTCTCTTGGAGAGATTTCCTCAAGACCTTATTAATATCCCCTTTATCAATACCTATCTTGGTATAAACCTTGGTAATAAATACCGACAAGTTGGTTTAGAAAGACACGTAAGCAAACACTAGGACATATTTATTAGAAAACGTTTCGGTCCTGGGACCTTGATTACTTCTAACACTTTCTACCTCTGTATGTTAGAAGTGATCAAGGTCCCAGGACCGAAACGTTTTCTAATAAATATGTCAGTGTTTGCTTACGTGTCTTTCTAAACCAATACCTATCTTCCACTTATACACTTCGATCAGGTCTCCCCTCATTCTTCGTCTAACAAGTGAATGTAACTTAAGAGTCTTCAATCTTTCTTCATAAGGAAGATTTCTAATGCTATGTATTAATTTAGTCATCCTACGCTGAATGTTTTCTAACGAATTTATGTCCATTCTGTAATATGGAGACCAGAATTGAGCTGCATAATCTAGGTGAGGCCTTACTAATGATGTATAAAGCTGCAGTATGACCTCTGGACTTCTGTTGCTTACACTTCTTGATATAAATCCCAATAATCTATTTGCCCTATTACGTACGCTTAGGCACTGTTGTCTTGGTTTAAGGTTACTGCTCACCATAACCCCCAAATCCTTTTCACAATCTGTATGGCTAAGTTCTACGTTATTTAACTTATAAGTAATAGGGTTATGGACACTCCCGAGCCTCAGAACCTTGCATTTATCTACATTGAACTGCATCTGCCACTTTGCTGACCAGGTATTGAGTTTGTCTAAATCCTCCTGAAGTTCCCTGATATCCACGTTAGAATTAATTATCCTACCTATCTTTGTGTCATCGGCGAATTTGCTCATTTCACTAGTAATTCCCTCATCAAGATCATTCTGAGTGCTGTTATGCTGGGGATGTCTCCTTGATTCTTTCATGTCACTCCTCACATTTACTTGTTATTCTGTCTACATTTGTATACCAAACTTTCAACTTCTTTTCTGAAACTGTGATTTGGAGGGAATATTGGGGTTGGTGAAGCAGGAGACCTGATGAGGAACTATTGGGGGGCGGGGGTTGCTGTGAAGATGGAGTTTGTAATGAGGTGGGTGGTGGTATTGGGTACAGCATGTGGGTTTTGGGTTAGAATGTTTGGTTGCATTGAATAAAGGGGATATTAAAAAGGTCTTGAGGATATCTCTCCAAGAGAGAACCCACAGTAATGGATTTAAATTAGACAAGTTTAGATTTAGAACGGACATAGGAAAGTATTGGTTTGGAAATAGGGTAGTTGATGAGTGGAACAGTCTACCTAGTTAGGTTATTGAGGCTAGGACTTTGGGTAGTTTCAAATTTAGGTTGAATAAAAACCTGAGTGAGAGGGGTTGGATTTGAGTGGGACTTGCATGTGAGTGGATAGTTATATCAGAGCTTATTTCTTGGGTAGCATTGAAAATTGGGTTGGGCAAATGGATTGTAAAGGACCTTCCTAGTATGGGCCAACAGGCCTGCTGCAGTGTTCCTCCTTTCTTATGTTCTTATGTTCTTATTGGGGTTGTCCGGGTTGGGGAGCTTCTGGAGGTGGTTGTGAGGGAGGTTGTATTTGATCTTCCTCCTAAGTCTGGGTTTCCTGTCCATCTCCATCTTTGCCTCTCTTTCCTCCTTTCATCTTTGTACCCTCTCTTTCAGTTTCTGCCTTTCTTCTCGTGTTCTGTCACGGTTGAGATACACCCTCCGGTATGCCGACATGTCCCTTAGTTGTGCTTTCTCCTGTGGATGCTACAAGGGATCTTCACCCAGTGAACTGCAGCTACCTTTTCCCTGCCCTTAGATCAAAACTGATCGTCTGTAATTCTCCTGATGATCTGTCTCCATTTCCCCACGATGATGACCTGATGTAGAGTGGTCTACCATCACGCTCCATCTCACAGGATGGTCTACTCTCACACTCCATCACACAGGATGATCTACTATCACACACCATCCCGCAGATTGGTCGACTGTCACACTCCATCACAGAGGATGGGCTGCTGTCACACTCCATCACAGAGGATGGGCTGCTGTCACACTACATCACACAGGGTGATCTACTGTCATACTACATCACACAGGATGGTTTGCTGTCATACTACGTCACACAGGATGGACTACTGTCACACCAAATTACACAGGAGGGTCTGCTGTCACACACCGTCACACAGGATGATCTACTGTCAGTCTCCATTACATAGAATGCTTTTCAGGTAGGTCGGACTGTGAAATTACACAAGCTTTCGACACTGTCTACACAAGGCTGGGGTTATTTGTCCTTAGTTGGCGAAACGTCTACAAATAAAGATATTCAGATGTTGAATATGTGTCTAATTCTACATCACCTAGATATTGCATACCATTCATGTACAATTCTCTTCCCGTCCACTTCTCTGACCATGCTATAGTATGTGTACTTTTGAGAGGGACTGATGCTCCTAAGCTGCAGGAGCGAACCGTACAGGAGTTATAACGAACTGAAGAAGAGCCACATCGCAAGCTTAGTGCAGCATGAGCTTACGAAAGAAATAGGAAATTTTTGTGTGTGTGTGTGTGTGCACAAGCTGACATTTATTGGGCTTTCCTGACATTAAGTGTACCAGACTCTCAACATGCCATAACCTCGTGTCGGAAATACATTAACCAGATTAATCTAAGAGGCTCTGACAATTTCGTACCATCACTAGGTTAATCTAAGAGGCTCTGACAACTACATACCATCACTAGGTTAATCTAAGAGGCCCTGACAACTACATACCATCACTAGGTTAATCTAAGAAGCCCTGACAACTACATACCATCACTAGGTTAATCTAAGAGGCTCTGACAACTACATACCATCACTAGGTTAATCTAAGAGGCTCTGACAACTACATACCATCACTAGGTTAATCTAAGAGGCCCTGACAACTACATACCATCACTAGGTTAATCTAAGAAGCCCTGACAACTACATACCATCACTAGGTTAATCTAAGAAGCCCTGAAAACTACATACCATCACTAGGTTAATCTAAGAAGCCCTGACAACTACATACCATCACTAGGTTAATCTAAGAGGCTCTGACAACTACATACCATCACTAGGTTAATATAAGAGGCTCTGACAACTACATACCATCACTAGGTTAACATAAGAGGCTCTGACAACGACATACCATCACTAGGTTAATCTAAGAGGCTCTGACAACTACATACCATCACTAGGTTAATCTAAGAGGCTCTGACAACTACATACCATCACTAGGTTAATCTAAGAGGCTCTGACAACTACATACCATCACTAGGTTAATCTAAGAGGCTCTGACAACTACATACCATCACTAGGTTAATCTAAGAGGCTCTGACAACTACATACCATCACTAGGTTAATCTAAGAGGCTCTGACAACTACATACCATCACTAGGTTAATCTAAGAAGCCCTGACAACTACATACCATCACTAGGTTAATCTAAGAAGCCCTGACAACTACATACCATCACTAGGTTAATCTAAGAAGCCCTGACAACTACATACCATCACTAGGTTAATATAAGAGGCTCTGACAACTACATACCATCACTAGGTTAATATAAGAGGCTCTGACAACTACATACCATCACTAGGTTAATATAAGAGGCTCTGACAACTACATACCATCACTAGGTTAATATAAGAGGCTCTGACAACTACATACCATCACTAGGTTAATCTAAGAAGCCCTGACAACTACATACCATCACTAGGTTAATATAAGAGGCTCTGACAACTACATACCATCACTAGGTTAATATAAGAGGCTCTGACAACTACATACCACCACTAGGTTAATATAAGAGGCTCTGACAACTACATACCATCACTAGGTTAATCTAAGAAGCCCTGACAACTACATACCATCACTAGGTTAATCTAAGAGGCTCTGACAACTACGTACCATCTCTAGGCTAATATAAGAGGCTCTGACAACTACATACCATCACTAGGTTAATCTAAGAGGCTCTGACAACTACATACCATCACTAGGTTAACATAAGAGGCTCTGACAACTACATACCATCACTAGGTTAATCTAAGAGGCTCTGACAACTACATACCATCACTAGGTTAATCTAAGAGGCTCTGACAACTACATACCATCACTAGGTTAATCTAAGAAGCCCTGACAACTACATACCATCACTAGGTTAATCTAAGAGGCTCTGACAATTGCATACCACCACCACCGCCTCCCCTGACAGCCTAGGTCATATACCCTTCAAAAGAATTTGATTCCAAATTTCTGGACGTGTGTCAACTGATAGTGTGATGTTTCAAGCGGTAGCGCCTCCCGCTCACAATCGTTGGACGCGGGTTCGAGCCCCGAATAAGCGATATATATGGGTATCTCCTAAAAGTTGCTGCACTTGCTCGACTAGAGGTAAATAGGTGCCTGGGAGTTGAGAATGAAGGATACCGTAGAGAGTGGTGGGTTTTGAAACGAGCTGAGGAGGTAGGATGAGAGAAAGAGAAAGAGAGAGAGAGAGAGAGTAAAGGTAGGTGAGGATATGGGGGATTGATCGTATGCTGAGAGGGAGGGGAGGGGAATTGTGGGGGGTGAAAGGGAGTTTGGAAGGGAAGGGGGAGTGGTAATGAGGGGGTTTAGAAAATGGGGAAGGGGGGATAGGGAGGGGGGGGATAGAGGAGTGAATTTGGCACCGTCCCAAAGCATGCATTAGGCACAGCCAGTGTTGCCAAAAGACAACTGCAGTAAACCTCTCCTCCTCCTCCTCCCATCTCCCAGAGAACACACACACAGTCACCACCTCTCTCCCATTCCCCATACCCCTAAAACACTCTTTTACCCTTCACTCCTTGCCCTCATAAACCCAAAGGGTAGGTAGGAACACCTGCTCACAGGAGGTGAGAGGTAGAAGGGAGACAGGTAGGTAGAGTGAGGTGGAGGTGAGGTAGGGAGGTGGCAACACTGCAGCCTGGCCAAGGGTACGCCATCCTTGTCTCATCTCAACACACATTTATACATGTATATATAAATAAATATATATATTATGTGTATACAGTATGTATACAGAAGAAACCACACACACACACACACACACACACACATATATATATATATATATATATATATATATATATATATATATATATATATATATATATATATATATATACAATATTTCAGTATATAGCTACTATCACCACCACAGCCATAACTACCATTATCAATATCACTATAATAACCACCACTACCACCACCACCACCACCCCTGCAACCTCCCAACCAACAACAACAATCACCACCACTACCACTAATACGAACACAGGTAAAGAATGGCCTGTGAGACCTCGTCGTAATAGGAACTGGAGCAAACAAAACTCAGCAGTTGACTTTAATGTATATTTTGCCTTCACCCACTATATACAGATATGAACACTATGTACAATATGTACAGATAGAATAATAAGTGTACACCACGGTGACAGATGGCAAGGCAGAAGCCAGAGAGAGTGCACCATACTCAACCAGCAGGTAGGCAAGTCTGCCAATGCTTACCGCAAGTGAACTACGTTGCTTCAGCTTTGGAGGCCTTGCCTGTGATTGGTCAATGAACCAAGGTACTGATTAAATGATGGGTACCCTATTGATCATTAAACCCTTAGCACCCGGTTAGTTGGTTGGGAGGCAGCCTATATGGGAGTGTGACATACGCCAAATTGTAACATACTCTTTGCATACCACACCCCCACCTGAAAAGGGCTCTAATAGCCAGGACTAGGCCTCCACCTACTTGGGTAGCATACTGCCATGGCACTGAACAATAATGGAACTGCCTTTCCTCTCAACCATCCAGCCCTTTAGATAGGGCTCAACTTTTCTCGAGACTCAGTCAAACTATCCTAGATCGAGACAGCAGACAGTAGGGCTAACATTGGTTTAAGACATCTGCGGAAGGTAGCAGAATGTCCCCTCACTAAAAAAAAAAAAACCCACCATCATTAAAAAACATTTTATTAAGGGGGAAAAAAGAGCTAATCTACACATAAGGTCCCTAACACATCCTAACCTAAATTAAACACGGGAAAGGGAATCAGCCAGCTTATTTTCCTTGCCAGTAATATGGATGAGTTTAATATTGTAAGGTTGCAGCCTGAGACTTCATCTCATCAGATGTGTGTTGTGGTTTTTCATGGTGTTGAGGTAGACCAGAGAATTGTGATCACTGTAGACTGTGACCACTTGGGACGACTGACCCACGTAGACCTCTTAAATGTTCCAGTGCAAGTATCGGAGATAGAGCTTCTTTCTCGATGGTGGTGTAAGCCCTTTGGCGAGGTTGATACTTGACAGAGAAATAAGCAACAGGCTGCAACCACTCTTTCCCAGATTTTTATAGGAGTACTGCCCATACTCCTGACTCGCATGTATCAACCTGTAATACAAAAGGTTTTTAAAAATTTGGAGACATGAGAATGGGTGCAGTATAAAGTAGCCATTTGGCTTTGTTAAGTGATTCTTGACACTGGGGTCCATTGAAATTTTTTTTCTGGCTGGTGAGTGAGGTAAGGGGAGCTACAACATCTGCAAAGTTTTTACAGAATCGTCTGTACAAACCTACTTCATGGCCCCTACAAGTAAGAGTAGACTGGCCAAAGGATGACTTAAACTTCTCAAAGAGAGCTTTAAATTGGGAAACATGTTGGTCCCAATTATCGGAAACTACTACTACATCGTCCAGATAAGCTGCAGTGCCTTCAAGTCCTTTAATAGCCTGATGGATCAGCTTCTGGAACGTTGCTGGCGAGTTCCGCATTCCGAATGGGGTCACTGTACATTGATAGTGATCTCCTGGCATTATGAAGACAGAGATTTCCTTTGCCTTATCTGTCAAAGGTACCTGATAGTAACCTTTAAAGAGGTCTAGTTTGGAAACAAAAGTAGCCTTACCCATAAAGTCCACTATGTCATCCAAACTTGGCAGAGGGTAAGCATCTGGAATAGTGACCTCATTCACCTTATGGTAGTCTGTATGCATTCAAAAACCTCCATCAGATTTCTTAACAAGGATGCACGGTGAAACCCAAGGACTAGATGACTCCTCTGCTAACCCATGCCCTAACAGAAATGCTATCTCCTGCTTAAGTAGCCTCTGTTTTTCAAGATTAACTCTGTTGGGGGAGAGTTTAATAGGCTTAGTGTTTCCAACATCTACGTCATGATATCACAGGGTACATTTTTTCGAGACATCTGAAAATATGTCAGGGTAAGTTTGTAAGAGGGCAGTTAGACTTATTATTTGATTTTTAGACAGACCCCTTGAGGAGGACAGAATTAGGAAGCCTAATTTGAATTTCTGGAATAGTGTACAAGTAATCAGGGTCGTCTACAGAGGCAGAGGACAGAGTCATTTCTGGAAGTTCATGCGGGCTATTAAATATTTTAATCTGATTTATGAGGCAAATTTTAATTTTCATGGATTTATCAAGGGAAGCTACCACATAATTTACATCAGAAACTTTTACTTATGATTTGCATGGGTCCAATAAATGAAGACAACGTGCAGGTACAGGTTCCTGCACCAGCACGTTGTCTTCTGGACTGAAGGAGCGAAACTTGGCATTTCTGTCATACCTCTGTTTCGTGGTATTTTGAGCAGATTTTAAGTTAGCCTTAACCAACTGATGGGCCACCTGCAACCTTAAAGAAGGGTTGTAGAGTGCTATAAAGGTGTCTTGTCCCATCCATCCTTCCTTGAGCACTCGCAGAGGACCTCGTACATTGTGCCCACAGATTAGCTCAAATGGACTGTACCCTGTTGATTCCTGCACAGTTTCTCTAATTGCAAACAGCAACAGAGGAAGAGATTCATCCCATCTGTAGAAAAAGGCATATTTTTAACGTCTGATGAATTTTTTTTTTGGGACTGAGGATGATAAACAGAGGATAATTTATGAATTATACCTAGCCTAGTTAAAGCTTTCCTTAAAGCTTTGGCTGTAAAGTTAGCACCCTGGTTACTCTGGATAGACTTAGGAATGCTAAAGTAAGATATAAATTTAGTTATGGCTTTAAGAATGGCTTTAATGTTTATACTGTGCACTGGGACTGCTTCCAGATACCTAGCAGCTTTGTCCGTGATAGTAAATAAGTACCGGTTCCCTGACTTGGATTTTGGTAATGGTCCTGCACAATCAATGATTAGCTCCACAAACGGTTCTCCATCTACAGATATGGGATGAAGTAGCGCAGGTTTAATGGGGTGTCCAGGTTTACCTACTTGTTGACATTCCCTACAAGAGTGGATGTTATTCTTCACATTTTGCTTTATTTTTGGCCAGTAAAACTCTGTCAATATTCTATACAGAGTTTTTGTAATTTCTAAATGACCTCCTAAAGAGGAACTGGGGGTTATGTTCAAAATTTGTGACCTAAATTTCTTAGGAACTACCAGTCTGATTTTGGGCTTCCCCCTACCTCCTTACCAGTCTCTGTGCAGAGCAGTAGGTTGTGTTTAATTTTATATTTGACTGAGTGATCTGAGTGGGATTCACCCATGGCTGCCTGAAAAGTGAAGTTTAAGAAAGGATCTCTTCTCTGTTTTTTTGGAAAGGACAGTCCTTTAGGCATGGAAACAGAGATATCTGGCAATCCTGCAACTCTGGAGTAGGAAGTCTTGGCTGACACTTGTCACTAAACTTACGAGGCTCTGGCCAGTTTTCCTCATAAAACAAATTGTCTAACCCTAGAGTTGAGTCTGTCCAAGGATGGGTCAGCATTCTCGACAGACATCCCTTAGGCTTTTGCCTGAGTTATGACCAACATCAGAGAAGAATTAGTCACAATAGGTTCTGGACATTTTGTCAAATTAAGAATGTTATTACCCAGCAATAACATGGCATCTTTCATAGGGAATCCCTCAGGAATACCTGCAGTCAAATATCCTATAATATAACATTTATTCTGCACATGTATCTTATGTAAAGGGACAGAAAATACAGCTCCTCCAAATGCTTCTAAGATAATAGAGGAATGCAATGATGTCTTTTCAGAGAGGGGGAGGACTCCCTCTCTTATAAGTGAACAATAAGCCCCAGAATCCCTAAAAGTTGTTACTTCAGTTTTTTTCATTCTCCTGAAGGGGGATGTCGCATGTACTGCAGTATGAGGCCATACTGCAGTACATGCAGTACATACATCTTAAAAGGGAGGACGTTGATTTTTCCTAAGGGTTGGGACTTAACTGGACTTGAAGTGGCCTGGTTTATGACAACGGTAACAGGTTACATCATATTTTAACTTGGCTGTCTGTTGATTTTGTGGCTGGTGCCACTTTGGGTACTGGAGTCGTTGTTCACCATAAGTCTGACGTCGTCGCTCACCAGGTTGACCGCGAGTTTGATGTCGTTGCTCGCCAGACGACTTAGTTGGTTGGCATCGTTGTTCACTTTCATCCTGCCACTTTGTCCTGCAGTAAGGGACAGGTCCATGACGATCTCTATTCATGTCAGGCTGTTGAAAAGAAAGATTAAAATGCTCAGACAAGGAGCAGTTAGCCTTAAAAGTGTCATCCAGCCTGGCTGCTTCCAATGCAGTGGCCAATGAATGATCTTCAAGAAAGACTCTAAACTCTGGTTCAACAGATTCCAGCAGGTTATCGTCCAGAAGTAACTGCACTGGATCCCTGAAGTTGGCGACACCACTCGCCTTGTACCATTTGCTGAAGTTTTTTGACTGCTGCCTTACGAAGTTTACATGAGACTGACCCAGCTGACACTTGAACAATTTGAATTTCCTCCTGTACTTGGCAGGAATACACTGATATGCCTCATGAACCGTTGTTTTAATAACTCGATAATCAGAAAATTCTTTATTATTTAAAACAGCTGTGAACTCTTACACTTTGCTATACAATGTTGTATGCACCAGTGCTGCCCAGGCCACCTCAGTGCTCGAGCTTGGTTTTCAAATGCCTTGAAAAACTGTTCAGGCTCAGACTCAACAAAGCGAGGTACTAACGGCACTGCTTTTTGGACACTAGAGTAGTCACCCGCAGCCTGCTTAAATTGTCTCCTCTATTTCTATCAAAGTCTTTAGCAAATGCTCGCTGCTCTCTGGTTGTTTCGAGATTGAGTTTAGCTAACTCTAGCGCCAACGAAGCTGACACGACCTCAGACAAACTTGGTGCACCACCTGCTTCACGAGACTGCTGGTCTGATTGCTCTGGTGTTGTCCCTCCCACATTATCAAAAAAACCTAAGCGGAGATGGGCGATTAATAGCTCCTGTAGCGGGAGTACCTCAGTTTGGTGCCCCATAGTTGCTTCAACCCTTAATTTGGTACGAATAATGTCACAAAGCTGTGCAACAGAAGGAGTTTGTTGGTATTCTATGCCAATGGCATGAGCAATTCGCCAGCAACGATGTAGAAATAGTTTGGGCAGATTCAGGAGAGTAAACTCAGACACCAACCGCCTCACCTGTGCTGGTGGCATGACCCAGGACGCTATTTGTAATGCACGCAACAAGCAGCAATAGCACAGTATGACTTGCAGAATACACACACAGTAGCAAAACTGGCAGGCAATACAAAAGGCGATAGTGATGCAATCTCACCGATACCAAGACCAGCTCTAGCTCCAGCTCCAGTTGCAGGACAGAGCTCCCATATTATGAACCCAGGTAAAGAATGGCCTGTGAGACCTGGTTGCAATGGGAATTGGAGCAAACAAAACTCAGCAGTAGACTATAATGTACATTTTGCCTTCACCCACTATATACAGATATGAACACTATGTACAATATGTACAAATAGAATAATAAGTGTACACCACGGTGACAGATGGCAAAGCAGAAGCCAGAGAGAGTGCACCATACTCAACCAGCAGGTAGGCAAGCCTGCCAATGCTTACCGCAAGTGAACTGCGTTGCTTCAGCTTTGGCGGGCTTGCCTGTGATTTGTCAATGAACCAAGGTATTGATTTAACGACGGGTATCCTATTGATCATTAAATCCATAGCACCCGGTTCGTTGGCTGGGAGGCAGCCTATATGGGAGTGTGACATACGCCAAATAAATTTTAACATACTCTTTGCATACCACAACCACCACCACCACTACCACCACTACCACCACTACCACCACTACCACCACTATCATCACTACCACCACTACCACCTCTATCATCACCACCACTACAAGCTCCCAACCATCAACAACAATCACCACCACCACCACCACAACCATAACTACCATCACCACCACCACTACAACCTCCCCAGTCAACAACACCGCCACCAAAATCATAACCACCACCACCACTACACCCCCTACAACCTCCCCAACCAGCCACAGCCACCACCACCACAACTCCCAACCAACAACAGCAACTACCACTACAACCTCCCCAGTCAACAATCACCTCCACCATAATCACCAACATCAGCACAACTATAACCACTACGACCACTATGACCCGCTAACCAACAACAACAACTACCACCACTACAACCTCTCAACCAACCACCACCACCACACTGGGTCACATTATACCGTCTGAGAGTATCCCCAAAACGCTAATGGAGTTATGCCATAAACTTAAATTAAAGGTGAGTGTCCAGAGAGAAAGAGAGAGAGAGAGAGAGAGAGAGAGAGAGAGAGAGAGAGAGAGAGAGAGAGAGAGAGAGAGAGAGAGAGAAAGAAAGGGGGAAAGATAGAGTACATGGGAAACAGATAGCAAAGGCCTTGTTAATCCCTACTTAGGTTATCTGCTGAGAAGAACTGTCTACTTCTGTCTATTATTAAGGACTATCGTGTATTATCTAAGCGTGTGAGGCAAGAATAGTAACGTAGAAGGCTCTCTCCTCACCCTTCACTCCTTCCAGCCACTGCTGTAATGAAAATAGGGAAGAAATATTCCGTACCTTTCTGGAAAAATTGTCATGGAATTTAGATGAGAGATGAGAGTGGATGGTAGACACAGTCTACAACTACTTCTACTAAATTAACACTGTTACTGTCTTAACTACTGGTGTTAGTCCAGTGTCACTCACAGAGCTGTGTGGACCATTGGTACTACTGGTGGTTACCACCGGTACTGCTATGACTATCACTACTATTACTGCTGCTACTGCTGCAGCTGCTGCTACTGCTACTGCTGCAGCTCCTGCTGCTGCTACTGTTGCAGCTGCTGCTGCTGCTATTACTACTACTACTACTACCACTGCTGCTGCTGCTGCTGCTGCTTCTACTGCTACTACTACTGCTGCTACTACTACTGCTGCTATTACTACTACTACTGCTACTACAACTACTATTATTATTACCACTACTACTATTATTATTACTATTACTACTACCACTGCTACGACAACAACAACAACAACTACTACTATCACTACTATTATTAACTTGTTGACTCGTAATTAAACGATCGTTCTGATGCAGTTACTAAACGAATATCAGAAATCCCGTCATTTCATTTTGCCACAACGTAGCAACTCGCTCTATCACATACAAAGAGTTTGTTCAGTACTGTGATTGGAACAGTGGTCCTGTCATGTACCACTGAGCCTCGAGGCTTAACACAGGAGTCATAAATATCTGTATTGTCTTCACACTTACAGTTTGTTCCATTCTGCTGCATACGTTTGTGTTGCATCTTCTGTCTCGAAGTTTCATTGCACTGTTGCGAGTTATGGAGTCATTCAGCAGTTGAAAATAGTTCTTCATGGTTGAGTGTGTCAAAGTCTGTCAGTATCTTAGAGGTGTGACTGAGATCTTCTCGTAGTCTCTGTTAAGAGAGAAAAGTTGAATATTGGGAGTCTTTCTTTACAATGTTTGTTTCTGAGATGGTACCATGGTAGCTCTTCTTTATGCTATCTCCAGTGATGGTACCATGGAAGCTCTTCTTTATGCTATTTCCAGTGATGGTACCATGGTAACTCTATAATATCTCCAGTGATGGTACCATGGAAGCTCTACTTTTTACTATATCCAGTGATGGTACCATGGTAGCTCTTCTTTATGCTATTTCCAGTGATGGTACCATGGTAGCTTTTCTTTATACTATTTCCAGTGATGGCACCATGGTAACTCTACTTTATACTATCTCCAGTGATGGTACCATGGTAGCTCTTCCTTATACTATCTCCAGTGATGGTACCATGGTAGCTCTTCTTTATACTATCTCCAGTGATGGTACCATGGTAGCTCTTCTTTATACTATCTCCAGTGATGGTACCATGATAGCTCTTCTCTGTACCTTCTCCAGCCATGGTACCATGGTAGCTATTTTCTATTCCCTCTCCAGTGATGGTATCAGCTTGGTATCTCTTCTTCGATTAACGACTGTCCTTTCCTCCTGAATTATTCGACTCGCTTCCCTATTCTCCAGGCGTTGCATGACCCCTACATATTTAGCTCTTCCAAGCCCAATGCATACAAAGCAAAAAGGTCTATGTTACTGGTGTGTGTATATATGTGTGCATGTATATGTGTTTGTGTATATGGCCTTGAAGGGTTACGAAGCCCTTCTCTCACTCTCTCTCTCTCTCCCACATTCATGCATTCTTTATAAGCCTCTCCTGCAACCCTAATTCATAAGGAGGCTTATACAGCCTTTAGAGGTCACCCATTAGTCAATTATCAGATAGTGGGAGAGCATGAATTGTAATGGGGTTAGACCAGCGTGTGCGTGTGTGTGTGTGTGTGTGCGTGTGTGTGTGTGTGTGTGTGTGTGTGTGTGTGTGTGTGTGTGTGTGTGTGTGTGTGTGTGTGTGTGTGTGTGTGTGTGTGTGTGTGTGTGTGTTTGTGTGTGTGTGTGCGAGAGTGCGTGTATATATATTTCCTGGTTGAGTGTGAGAGAGTGAGAAGCAGACAGCACCACTGGCCGCCTTTTAACCAATGTCAACAGATCGCTATCAAAAACAAAATAGAAAAAAAAAATCAGAGAAGGGAGAGGAGAAGACGAAAAAAAAAAAATTCAACATTTCGCCTCAGTAGTACATTAGACAAGGCTTTTAGACGGCTCCCTCGAGCGTGTAAACGCCAGTCTTACCTGTGCCCGGCGTGTGTTATGTTGCACATGTGTGTGTGTAGCACATGTATGTGTGTGAACGTTGTTACAGTATATGTGTGTGTGGGCCAGCAGGTGACGTGCAGAGCAGGTGGGCCACAGTGCATGGGTCAGTAGGTGAACTATGTACATATATATATATATATATATATATATATATATATATATATATATATATATATATATATATATATATATATATATATATATAGTGTGTGTGTGTAAACAAAGTAGCTACAGGGGGAGTTTAGTGATAATCTAGGCCTTTCGTGTTGCATTCAACACACTGTCAGGAGCTTCCAGTATTGCAGAAAACATACAATGCTGTACCAGAGCCAGGTGGAATAACCTGGTCTTTAGATCTAAAACAAGTACCCTCTCCAGAGACGGTACCATGGTAGCTCTTCATTGTACCCTCTCTAATGATGGTACCACGGTAGCATTTCATTGTACCCTCTCTAATGATGGTACCATGGTAGCTCTTCATTGTACCCTCTCTAATGATAGTACCATGGTAGCTCTTCACTGTACCCTCTCCAGTGATGGTACCAGCTTGGTACCACATCTTACCCAGAATTGTGACTCAGTCATCCTCGGCGGCCTCAAACAGACGTAGTTTCCTGACCATCATTCAAAGGACCATAGAGAGGCAGTGTGATGTAAGGAACATAGAGAGGCAGTGTGATATAAGGAACAGAGAGAGGCAGTGTGATATAAGGAACAGAGAGAGGCAGTGTGACGAAAGGAACATAGAAAGGCAGTGTGATAAGGAACATAGAGAGGCAGTGTGATATAAGGAACAGAGAGAGGCAGTGTGATATAAGGAACAGAGAGAGGCAGTGTGATGTAAGGAACATAGAAAGGCAGTGTGATATAAGGAATATAAAGAGGCAGTGTGATATAAGGAACATAGAGAGGCAGTGTGATATAAAGAACATAGAGAGGCAGTGTGATATAAGGAACATAGAGAGGCAGTGTGATATAAGGAACATAGAGAGGCAGTGTGATATAAGGAACATAGAGAGGCATTGTGATATAAGGAACATAGAGAGGCATTGTGATATAAGGAACATAGAGAGGCAGTGTGATATAAGGAACATAGAGAGGCAGTGTGATATAAGGAACATAGAGAGGTAATGTGATATAAGGAACATAGAGAGGCATTGTGATATAAGGAACATAGAGAGGCAGTGTGATATAAGGAACATAGAGAGGTAATGTGATATAAGGACCATAGAGAGGCATTGTGATATAAGGAACATAGAGAGGCATTGTGATATAAGGAACATAGAGAGGCATTGTGATATAAGGAACATAGAGAGGCATTGTGATATAAGGAACATAGAGAGGCATTGTGATATAAGGAACATAGAGAGGCAGTGTGATATAAGGAACATAGAGAGGTAATGTGATATAAGGAACATAGAGAGGCAGTGTGATATAAGGAACATAGAGAGGCAGTGTGATATAAGGAACATAGAGAGGCATTGTGATATAAGGAACATAGAGAGGCAGTGTGATATAAGGAACATAGAGAGGCAGTGTGATATAAGGAACATAGAGAGGCAGTGTGATATAAGGAACATAGAGAGGCAGTGTGATATAAGGAACATAGAGAGGCAGTGTGATATAAGGAACATAGAGAGGCATTGTGATATAAGGAACATAGAGAGGCAGTATGATATAAGGAACATAGAGAGGCAGTGTGATATAAGGAACATAGAGAGGCAGTATGATATAAGGAACATAGAGAGGCAGTGTGATATAAGGAACATAGAGAGGCAGTGTGATATAAGGAACATAGAGAGGCAGTGTGATATAAGGAACATAGAGAGGCAGTGTGATATAAGGAACATAGAGAGGCAGTGTGATATAAGGAACATAGAGAGGCAGTGTGATATAAGGAACATAGAGAGGCAGTGTGATATAAGGAACATAGAGAGGCAGTGTGACATAAGGAACATAGAGAGGCATTGCGATATAAGGAACATAGAGAGGCAGTGTGATATAAGGAACATAGAGAGGCAGTGTGATATAAGGAACATAGAGAGGCAGTGTGATATAAGGAACATAGAGAGGCAGTGTGATATAAGGAACATAGAGAGGCAGTATGATATAAGGAACATAGGAAGGCATTGTGATAAAAGGAATATAGAGAGGCAGTGTTATTTAAGGAACATAGAGAGGCATTGTGATATAAGGAACATAGAGAGGTAATGAGATACAAGGAACATAGAGAGGCATTGTGATATAAGAAACATAGAGAGGCATTGTGGTATACGGAACATAGAGAGGCAGTGTGGTATAAGGAACACAGAGAGGCAGTGTGATATAAGGAACATAGAGAGGCAGTGTGATATAAGGAACATAGAGAGGCAGTGTGATATAAGGAACATAGAGAGGCAGTGTGATATAAGGAACATAGAGAGGCATTGTGGTATAAGGAACATAGAGAGGCAGTGTGATATAAAGAACATAGAGAGGCAGTGTGATATAAGGAACATAGAGAGGCAGTGTGATATAAGGAACATAGAGAGGCAGTGTGATATAAGGAACATAGAGAGGCAGTGTGATATAAGGAACATAGAGAGGCAGTGTGACATAAGGAACATAGAGAGGCATTGCGATATAAGGTACACAGAGAGGCAGTGTGATATAAGGAACATAGAGAGGCAGTGTGATATAAGGAACATAGAGAGGCAGTGTGATATAAGGAACATAGGGAGGCATTGTGATAAAAGGAATATAGAGAGGCAGTGTTATTTAAGGAACATAGAGAGGCATTGTGATATAAGGAACATAGAGAGGTAATGAGATACAAGGAACATAGAGAGGCATTGTGATATAAGAAACATAGAGAGGCATTGCGGTATACGGAACATAGAGAGGCAGTGTGGTATAAGGAACATAGAGAGGCAGTGTGACATAAGGAACATAGAGAGGCAGTGTGATATAAGGAACATAGAGAGGCAGTGTGATATGAGGAACATAGAGAGGCAGTGTGATATAAGGAACATAGAGAGGCATTGTGGTATAAGGAACATAGAGAGACAGTGTGGTATAAGGAACATAGAGAGGCAGTGTGTTATAAGGAACATAGAGAGGCAGTGTGATATAAGAAACATAGAGAGGCAGTGTGATATAAGGAACACAGAGAGGCAGTGTGATGTAAGGAACATAGACAGGCATTGTGGTATAAGGAACATAGAGAGGCAGTGTGGTATAAGGAACATAGAGTGGTAGTGTTATATAAGGAACATAGAGAGGCAGTGTGATATATAGAACATAGAGAGGCAGTGTGATATAAGGAACATAGAGAGGCAGTGTGGTATAAGGAACATACAGAGGCATTGTGGTATTAGGAACAAAGAGAGGCAGTGTGAAATAAGGAATATAGAGAGACAGTATGATTTAAATAACATAGAGAGGCAGTGTGATATAAGGAACATAGAGAGGCAGTGTGATGTAAGGAACATAGAGAGGCAGTGTGATATAAGGAACATAGAGAGGCAGTGTGGTATAAGGAACATAGAGAGGCATTGTGATATAAGGAACATAGAGAGGCAGTGTGATACAAGGAACATAGAGAGGCAGAGTGGTATAAGGAACATAGAGAGGCAGTGTGATATAAGGAACATAGAGACGCAGTGTGATATAAGGAACATAGAGAGGCAGTGTGGTATAAGGAACATAGAGAGGCATTGTGGTATAAGGAACATAGAGAGGCAGTGTGATATAAGGAACATAGAGAGGCAGTATGATATAAGGAACATAGAGAGGCAGTGTGATATAAGGAACATAGAGAGGCAGTGTGGTATAAGAAACATATAGAGCTAGTGTGGTATAAGGAACATAGAGAGGCAGTGTGTTATAAGGAACATAGAGAGGCAGTGTGATATAAGGAACATAGAGAGGCAGTGTGGTATAAGGAACATAGAGAGGCAGTGTGGTATAAGGAACATAGAGAGGCAGTGCGGTATAAGGAACATAGAGAGGCAGTGTGATATAAAGAACATAGAGAGGTAGTGTGATATAAGGAACATTGAGAGGCAGTGTGGTATAAGGAACATAGAGAGGCAGTGTAATATAAGGAACATAGAGAGGCAGTGTGATATAAGGAATATAAAGATGCAGTGTGATATAAGGAACATAGAGAGGCAGTGTGATATAAGGAACATAGAGAGGCAGTGTGATATAAGGAATATAAAGATGCAGTGTGATATAAGGAACATAGAGAGGCAGTGTGATATAAGGAACATAGAGAGGCAGTGTGATATAAGGAACATAGAGAGGCAGTGTGATATAAGGAACATAGAGAGGCAGTGTGATATAAGGAACATAGAGAGGCAGTGTGATATAAGGAACATAGAGAGGCAGTGTGATATAAGGAACATAGAGAGGCAATGTGATATAAGGAACATAGAGAGGCAGTGTGATATAAGGAACATAGAGAGGCAGTGTGATATAAGGAACATAGAGAGGCAGTGCGATATAAGGAACAAAGAGAGGCAGTGTGATATAAGGAACATAGAGAGGCAGTGTGATATAAGGAATATAAAGATGCAGTGAGATATAAGGAACATAGAGAGGCAGTGTGATATAAGGAACATAGAGAGGCAGTGTGATATAAGGAACATAGAGAGGCAGTGTGATATAAGGAACATAGAGAGGCAGTGTGATATAAGGAACATAGAGAGGCAGTGTGATATAAGGAACATAGAGAGGCAGTGTGATATAAGGAACATAGAGAGGCAGTGTGATATAAGGAACCTAGAGAGGCAGTGTGATATAAGGAACATAGAGAGGCAGTGTGATATAAGGAACATAGAGAGGCAGTGTGATACAAGGAACAAAGAGAGGCAGTGTGATATAAGGAACATAGAGAGGCAGTGTGATATAAATAATATAAAGATGCAATGTGATATAAGGAACATAGAGAGGCAGTGTGATATAAGGAACATAGAGAGGCAGTGTGATATAAGGAACATAGAGAGGCAGTGTGATATAAGGAACATAGAGAGGCATTGTGATATAAGGAACATAGCGAGGCAGTGTGATATAAGGAACATAGAGAGGCATTGTGAAATAAAGAACATAGAGAGGCAGTGTGATATAAGGAACATAGAGAGGCAGTGTGATATAAGCAACATAGAGAGGCATTGTGATATAAGGAACATAGAGAGGCAGTGTGATATAAGGAACATAGAGAGGCCTTGTGATATAAGGAACATAGAGAGGCAGTGTGATATAAGCAACATAGAGAGGCATTGTGATATAAGGAACATAGAGAGGCAGTGTGATATAAGGAACATAGAGAGGCATTGTGAAATAAAGAAAATAGAGAGGCAGTGTGATATAAGGAATATAGAGAGGCAGTGTGATATAAGGAATATAGAGAGGCATTGTGATATAAGGAACATAGAGAGGCAGTGTGATATAAGGAACATAGAGAGACATTGTGATATAAGGAACATAGAGAGGCATTGTGATATAAGAAGCATAGAGAGGCATTGTGATATAAGGAACATAGAGAGGCAGTGTGGTATAAGGAACATAGAGAGGCAGTGTGATATAAGGAACATAGAGAGGCAGCGTGGTATAAGGGACATAGAGAGGCAGTGTGTTATAAAGAACATAGAGAGGCACTGTGGTATAAGGAACCTAGAGAGGCAGTGTGATATAAGAAACATAGAGAGGCAGTGTGATATAAGGAACATAGAGAGGCATTGTGATAAAAGGAACATAGAGAGGCATTGTGATATAAGGAACATAGAGAGACATTGTGATATAAGGAACATGGAAAGGCATTGTGATATAAGGAACAAAGAGAGGCATTGTGATATAAGGAACATAGAGAGGCATTGTGATATAAGGAACATAGAGAGACATTGTGATATAAGGAACATAGAGAGGCATTGTGATATAAGAAACATAGAGAGGCATTGTGATATAAGGAACATAGAGAGGCAGTGTGGTATAAGGAACATAGAGAGGCAGTGTGATATAAGGAACATAGAGAGGCAGCGTGGTATAAGGAACATAGAGAGGCAGTGTGTTATAAAGAACATAGAGAGGCACTGTGGTATAAGGAACCTAGAGAGGCAGTGTGATATAAGGAACACAGAGAGGCAGTGTGGTATAAGGAACATAGAGAGGCAGTGTGATATAAGGAATATAAAGATGCAGTGTGATATAAGGAACATAGAGAGACAGCGTGATATAAAGAACATAGAGAGGCAGTGTGATATAAGGAACATAGAGAGGCAGTGTGATATAAGGAACATAGAGAGGCAGTGTGATATAAGGAACATAGAGAGGCAGTGTGATATAAGGAACATAGAGAGGCAGTGTGATATAAGGAACATAGAGAGGCAGTGTGATATAAGGAACATAGAGAGGCAGTGTGATATAAGGAACATAGAGAGGCAGTGTGATATAAGGAACATAGAGAGGCAGTGTGATATAAGGAACATAGAGAGGCAGTGTGATATAAGGAACATAGAGAGGCAGTGTGATATAAGGAACATAGAGAGGCAGTGTGATATATGGAACATAGAGAGGCAGTGTGATATAAGGAACATAGAGAGGCAGTGTGATATAAGGAACATAGAGAGGCAGTGTGATATATGGAACATAGAGAGGCAGTGTGATATAAGGAACATAGAGAGGCAGTGTGATATAAGGAACATAGAGAGGCATTGTGGTATAAGGAACATAGAGAGGCAGTGTGGTATAAGGAACATAGAGAGGCAGTGTGATATATGGAACATAGAGAGGCAGTGTGATATAAGGAACATAGAGAGGCAGTGTGATATATGGAACATAGAGAGGCAGTGTGATATATGGAACATAGAGAGGCAGTGTGATATAAGGAACATAGAGAGGCAGTGTGATATAAGGAACATAGAGAGGCAGTGTGATATAAGGAACATAGAGAGGCAGTGTGGTATAAGGAACATCTTCAGCATTAGCCAATCATGAGGACGATTTATTATCTGGAATATATTTGTAAAAATTATTGAAACTATAAGAGTAACTATTACCTGACAGTGTGTAACTATTACCTGACAGTGTGTAACTATTACCTGACAGTGTGTAACTATTACCTGACTGTGTGTAACTATTACCTGACAGTGTGTAACTATTACCTGACAGTGTGTAACTATTACCTGACAGTGTGTAACTATTACCTGACAGTGTAACTATTACCTGACAGTGTGTAACTATTACCTGACAGTGTGTAACTATTACCTGACAGTGTGTAACTATTACCTGACAGTGTGTAACTATTACCTGACAGTGTGTAACTATTACCTGACAGTGTGCAACTGTTACCTGACAGTGTGTAACTATTACCTGACAGTGTGAACTATTACCTGACAGTGTGTAACTATTACCTGACAGTGTGTAATTATTACCTGATAGTGTGTAATTATTACCTGACAGTGTGTAACTATTATCTGACAGTGTGTAACTATTACCTGACAGTATGTAACTATTACCAGACAGTGTGTAACTATTACCTGACAGTGTGTAACTATTACCTGACAGTGTGTAACTATTACCAGACAGTGTGTAACTATTACCTGACAGTGTGTAACTATTACCTGACAGTGTGTAACTATTACCAGACAGTGTGTAACTATTACGTGACAGTGTGTAACTATTACCAGACAGAGTATAACTATTACCTGACAGTGTGTAACTATTACCTGACAGTGTGTAACTATTACCAGACAGTGTGTAACTATTACCAGACAGTGTGTAACTATTATCTGACAGGGTGTAACTATTACCTGACAGTGTGTAACTATTACCTGACAGTGTGTAACTATTACCTGACAGTGTGTAACTATTACCAGACAGTGTATAACTATTACCTGACAGTGTGTAACTATTACCTTCCAGTGTGTAACTATTACCAGACAGTGTGTAACTGTTACCAGACAGTGAGTAACTATTACCTGACAGTGTGTAACTATTACCACACAGTGCGTAACTCTTACCTGACAGTGTAACTATTACCTGACAGTGTGTAACTATTACCTGACAGTGTGTAACTATTACCAGACAGTGTGTAACTATTACCTGACAGTGTGTAGCTATTACCAGACAGTGCGTAACTATTACCAGACAGTATGAAACTATTACCTGACAGTGTGTAACTATTACCAGACAGTGTGTAACAATTACCTGACAGTGTGTAACTATTACCTGACAGTGTGTAACTATTACCAGACAGTGTGTAACTATTACCTGACAATGTGTAACTATTACCAGACAGTGTGTAACTATTACCTGACAGTGTGTAACTATTACCAGACAGTGTGTAACTATTACCTGACAGTGTGCAACTATTACAAGACAGTGTGTAACTATTACCTGACAGTGTGTAACTATTACCAGACAGTGTGTAACTATTACCAGACAGTGTGTAACTATTACCTGACAGTGTGTTACTATTACCAGACAGTGTGTAACTATTACCTGACAGTGTGTAACTATTACCAGACAGTGTGTAACTATTACCAGACAGTGTGTAACTATTACCTGACAGTGTGTTACTATTACCAGACAGTGTGTAACTATTACCTGACAGTGTGTAACTATTACCACACAGGGTGTAACTATTACCTGACAGTGTGTAACTATTACCTGACAGTGTGTAACTATTACCAGAGAGTGTGTAACTATTACCTGACAGTGTGTAACTATTACCAGACATTGTGTAATTATTACCTGACAGTGTGTAACTATTACCAGACAGTGTGTAATTATTACCTGACAGTGTGTAACTATTACCAGACAGTGTGTAACTATTACCTGACTGTGAAACTATTACCAGACAGTGTGTAACTATTACCTGACAGTGTGTAACTATTACCAGACAGTGCGTAACTATTACCAGACAGTGTGCAACTATTACCTGAGAGTGAGCAACTATTACCAGACAGTGTGTAACTATTACCTGACAGTGTGTAACTATTACCTGAGAGAGTGTAACTATTACCTGACAGTGTGTAACTATTACCTGACAGTGTGTAACTATTAAATGATGGTGTGTAACTATTACCTGATAGTGTGTAACCATTACCTGATAATGAGTAACCATTACCAAACAGTGTGTAACTATTACCTGACTGTGTGTAACTATTACCTGAAAGTGTGTAACTATTACCTGACAGTGTGTAACTATTACCTGACAGTGTGTAACTATTACCTGACAGTGTGTAACTATTACCTGACAGTGTGTAACTATTACCTGACAGTGTGTAACTATTACCAGACAGTGTGTAACTATTACCTGACAGTGTGTAACTAATACCTGACAGTGTGTAACTATTACGTGACAGTGTGTAACTATTACCAGACATTGTGTAACTATTACCAGACAGTGTGTAACCATTACCATACAGTGTGTAATTATTACCTGACAGTGTGTAACTATTACCTGACAGTGTGTAACTACTACGTGACAGTGTTTAACTATTACCTGACAGTGTGTAACGATTACCTGACAGTGTGTAACTATTACCTGACAGTGTGTAACTATTACCTGACAGTGTGTAACTATTACCTGACAGTGTGTAACTATTACCTGATAGTGTGTAACCATTACCTGATAGTGTGTAACTATTACCTGACAGTGTGTAACTATTACCTGACAGTGTGTAACTATTACCTGACAGTGTGTAACTATTACCTGACAGTATGTAACTATTACCTGACAGTGTGTAACTATTACCTGACAGTGTGTAACTATTACCTGATAGTGTGTAACTATTACCTGACAGTGTGTAACTATTACCTGACAGTGTGTAACTATTACCTGACAGTGTGTAACTATTACCTGATAGTGTGTAACTATTACCTGACAGTGTGTAACTATTATCTGACAGTGTGTAACTATTACCAGACTGTGTGTAACTATTACTTGACAGTGTGTAACTAATACCTGACAGTGTGTAACTATTACCTGACAGTGTGTAACTATTACCAGACAGTGTGTAACTATTACCTGACAGTGTGTAACTATTACCAGACAGTGTGTAACTATTACCTGACAGTGTGTAACTATTACCAGACCGTGTGTAACTATTACCAGACAGTGTGTAACTATTACCTGACAGTGTGTAACTATTACCAGACAGTGTGTAACTATTACCTGACAGTGTGCAACTATTACCTGACAGTGTGTAACTATTACCAGACCGTGTGTAACTATTACCAGACAGTGTGTAACTATTACCTGACAGTGTGTAACTATTACCAGACCGTGTGTAACTATTACCAGACAGTGTGTAAATATTACCAGACAGTGTGTAACTATTACCAGACTGTGTGTAACTATTACCTGACAGTGTGTAACTAATACCTGACAGTGTGTAACTATTACCTGACAGTGTGTAACAATTACCAGACAGTGTGTAACTAATACCTGACAGTGTGTAACTATTACCTGACAGTGTGTAACTATTACCAGACAGTGTGTAACTTTTACCTGACAGTATGTAACTATTACCAGACAGTGTGTAACTATTACCTGACAGTGTGTAACTATTACCAGACAGTGTGTAACTATTACCAGACAGTGTGTAACTATTACCTGACAGTGTGTAACTATTACCAGACAGTGTGCAACTATTACCAGACAGTGTGTAACTATTACCTGACAGTGTGTAACTATTACCAGACAGTGTGTAACTATTACCAGACAATGTGTAACTATTACCTGACAGTGTGTAACTATTACCAGACAGTGTGTAACTATTACCTGACAGTGTGTAACTATTACCAGACAGTGTGTAACTATTACCTGACAGTGTGTAACTATTACCTGACAGTGTGTAACTATTACCAGACAGTGTGTAACTATTACCAGACAGTGTGTAACTATTACCTGACAGTGTGTAACTATTACCAGACAGTGTGTAACTATTACCTGACAGTGTGTAACTATTAACTGACAGTGTGTAACTATTACCTGACAGTGTGTAACTATTACCAGACAGTGTGTAACTATTACCTGTGTGTAAATATTACCAGACAGTGTGTAACTATTACCTGACAGTGTGTAACTATTACCAGACAGTGTGTAACTATTACCTGACAGTGTGTAACTATTACCAGACAGTGTGTAACTATTACCTGACAGTGTGTAACTATTACCTGACAGTGTGTAACTATTACCTGACAGTGTGTAACTATTACCAGACAGTGTGTAACTATTACCTGACAGTGTGTAACTATTACCTGAAAGTGTGTAACTATTACCTGACAGTGTGTAACTATTACCTGACAGTGTGTAACTATTACCTGACAGTGTGTAACTATTACCTGACAGTGTGTAACTATTACCAGACAGTGTGTAACTATTACCTGACAGTGTGTAACTATTACCAGACAGTGTGTAACTATTACCTGATTACCTGACAGTGTGTAACTATTACCAGACAGTGTGTAACTATTACCTGACAGTGTGTAACTATTACCTGACAGTGTGTAACTATTACCTGACAGTGTGTAACTATTACCTGACAGTGTGTAACTATTACCTGACAGTGTGTAACTATTACCTGACAGTGTGTAACTATTACCTGACAGTATGTAACTATTACCTGACAGTGTGTAACTATTACCTGACAGTGTGTAACTATTACCTGACAGACAGTGTGTAACTATTACCTGACAGTGTGCAACTATTACCTGACAGTGTGTAACTATTACCTGACAGTGTGTAACTATTACCTGACAGTGTGTAACTATTACCTGACAGTGTGTAACTATTACCTGACAGTGTGTAACTATTACCTGACAGTGTGTAACTATTACCTGACAGTGTGTAACTATTACCTGACAGTGTGTAACTATTACCTGACAGTGTGTAACTATTACCTGACAGTGTGTAACTATTACCAGACAGTGTGTAACTATTACCTGACAGTGTGTAACTATTACCTGACAGTGTGTAACTATTACCTGACAGTGTGTAACTATTACCAGACAGTGTGTAACTATTACCTGACAGTGTGTAACTATTACCTGACAGTGTGTAACTATTACCAGACAGTGTGTAACTATTACCTGACAGTGTGTAACTATTACCTGACAGTGTGTAACTATTACCTGACAGTGTGTAACTATTACCTGACAGTGTGTAACTATTACCTGACAGTGTGTAACTATTACCTGATAGTGTGTAACTATTACCTGACAGTGTGTAACTATTACCAGACTATTACCTGTGTGTAACTATTACCTGACAGTATTACCAGACAGTGTAACTATTACCAGACAGTGTGTAACTATTACCAGACTGTGTGTAACTATTACCTGACAGTGTGTAACTAATACCTGACAGTGTGTAACTATTACCTGACAGTGTGTAACAATTACCAGACAGTGTGTAACTATTACCTGACAGTGTGTAACTATTACCTGACAGTGTGTAACTATTACCTGACAGTGTGTAACTATTACCTGACAGTGTGTAACTATTACCTGACAGTGTGTAACTATTACCTGACAGTGTGTAACTATTACCTGACAGTGTGTAACTATTACCTGACAGTGTGTAACTATTACCTGACAGTGTGTAACTATTACCTGACAGTGTGTAACTATTACCTGACAGTGTGTAACTATTACCAGACAGTGTGTAACTATTACCTGACAGTGTGTAACTATTACCAGACAGTGTGTAACTATTACCAGACAGTGTGTAACTATTACCAGACAGTGTGTAACTATTAACAGACAGTGTGGAACTATTACCTGAGAACATTACCAGTGTGTAAATATTACCTGACAGTGTGTAACTATTACCTGACAGTGTGTAACTATTACCTGACAGTGTGTAACTATTACCAGACAGTGTGTAACTATTACCTGACAGTGTGTAACTATTACCAGACAGTGTGTAACTATTACCAGACAGACAGTGTGTAACTATTACCTGACAGTGTGTAACTATTACCAGACAGTGTGTAACTATTACCTGACAGTGTGTAACTATTACCAGACAGTGTGTAACTATTACCTGACAGTGTGTAACTATTACCAGACAGTGTGTAACTATTACCTGACAGTGTGTAACTATTACCAGACAGTGTGTAACTATTACCTGACAGTGTGTAACTATTACCAGACAGTGTGTAACTATTACCTGAACAGTGTGTAACAATTACCTGACAGTGTGTAACTATTACCAGACAGTGTGTAACTATTACCTGACAGTGTGTAACTATTACCTGACAGTGTGTAACTATTACCTGACAGTGTGTAACTATTACCTGACAGTGTGTAACTATTACCTGACAGTGTGTAACTATTACCAGACAGTGTGTAACTATTACCTGACAGTGTGTAACTATTACCTGACAGTGTGTAACTATTACCTGACAGTGTGTAACTATTACCTGACAGTGTGTAACTATTACCTGACAGTGTGTAACTATTACCAGACAGTGTGTAACTATTACCTGACAGTGTGTAACTATTACCTGACAGTGTGTAACTATTACCAGACAGTGTGTAACTATTACCTGACAGTGTGTAACTATTACCTGACAGAACAGTGTGTAACTATTACCAGACAGTGTGTGACAGTGTGTAACTATTACCTGACAGTGTGTAACTATTACCTGACAGTGTGTATCTATTATCTGACAGTGTGTAACTATTACTTGACAGTGTGTAACTAATACCTGACAGTGTGTAACTATTACCTGACAGTGTGTAACTATTACCAGGCAGTGTGTAACTATTACCTGACAGTATGTAACTATTACCAGACGGTGTGTAACTATTACCTGACAGTGTGTAACTATTTACAGTGTGTAACTATTACCTGACAGTGTGTAACTATTACTATTACCCAGACAGTTTGTAACTATTACCTGATAGTGTGTAACTATTACCTGACAGTGTGTAACTATTACCAGACAGTGTGTAACTATTACCAGACAGTGTGTAACTATTACCTGACAGTGTGTAACTATTACCAGACAGTGTGTAACTATTACCTGACAGTGTGTAACTATTACCTGACAGTGTGTAACTATTACCTGACAGTGTGTAACTATTACCTGACAGTGTGTAACTATTACCTGATAGTGTGTAACTATTACCTGACAGTGTGTACCTATTACCTGACTGTGTGTAACTATTACCTGACAGTGTGTAACTATTACCTGACTGTGTGTAACTATTACCAGACAGTGTGTAACTATTACCTGATATTTTGTAACTATTATCTGACAGTGTGTAACTATTACCAGACTGTGTGTAACTATTACTTGACAGTGTGTAACTAATACCTGACAGTGTGTAACTATTACCTGACAGTGTGTAACTATTACCAGACAGTGTGTAACTATTACCAGACAGTGTGTAACTATTACCTGACAGTGTGTAACTATTACCTGACAGTGTGTAACTATTACCTGACAGTGTGTAACTATTACCTGACAGTGTGTAACTATTACCTGACAGTGTGTAACTATTACCTGACAGTGTGTAACTATTACCTGACAGTGTGTAACTATTACCTGACAGTGTGTAACTATTACCTGACAGTATGTAACTATTACCTGACAGTGTGTAACTATTACCTGACAGTGTGTAACTATTACCTGATAGTGTGTAACTATTACCTGACAGTGTGTAACTATTACCTGACAGTGTGTAACTATTACCTGACAGTGTGTAACTATTACCTGACAGTGTGTAACTATTACCTGACTAGTGTGTAACTATTACCTGACAGTGTGTAACTATTACCTGACAGTGTGTAACTATTACCAGACTGTGTGTAACTATTACCTGACAGTGTGTAACTATTACCTATTACCTGACAGTGTGTAACTATTACCAGACAGTGTGTAACTATTACCAGACAGTGTGTAACTATTACCAGACAGTGTGTAACTATTACCTGACAGTGTGTAACTATTACCAGACAGTGTGTAACTATTACCTGACAGTGTGTAACTATTACCAGACAGTGTGTAACTATTACCTGACAGTGTGTAACTATTACCTGACAACTATTACCAGACAGTGTGTAACTATTACCTGACAGTGTGTAACTATTACCTGACAGTGTGTAACTATTACCAGACAGTGTGTAACTATTACCTGACAGTGTGTAACTATTACCAGACAGTGTGTAACTATTACCTGACAGTGTGTAACTATTACCTGACAGTGTGTAACTATTACCTGACAGTGTGTAACTATTACCTGACAGTGTGTAACTATTACCTGACAGTGTGTAACTATTACCTGACAGTGTGTAACTATTACCAGACAGTGTGTAACTATTACCTGACAGTGTGTAACTATTACCAGACAGTGTGTAACTATTACCTGACAGTGTGTAACTATTACCTGACAGTGTGTAACTATTACCAGACAGTGTGTAACTATTACCTGACAGTGTGTAACTATTACCTGACAGTGTGTAACTATTACCTGACAGTGTGTAACTATTACCAGACAGTGTGTAACTATTACCTGACAGTGTGTAACTATTACCAGACAGTGTGTAACTATTACCTGACAGTGTGTAACTATTACCAGACAGTGTGTAACTATTACCAGACAGTGTGTAACTATTACCTGACAGTGTGTAACTATTACCAGACAGTGTGTAACTATTACCTGACAGTGTGTAACTATTACCAGACAGTGTGTAACTATTACCTGACAGTGTGTAACTATTACCAGACAGTGTGTAACTATTACCTGTCAGTGTGTAACTATTACCTGACAGTGTGTAACTATTACCAGACAGTGTGTAACTATTACCTGACAGTGTGTAACTATTACCAGACAGTGTGTAACTATTACCTGACAGTGTGTAACTATTACCAGACAGTGTGTAACTATTACCTGACAGTGTGCAACTATTACCAGACAGTGTGTAACTATTACCTGACAGTGTGTAACTATTACCAGACAGCGTGTAACTATTACCTGACAGTGTGTAACTATTACCTGACAGTGTGTAACTATTACCTGACAGTGTGTAACTATTACCAGACAGTGTGTAACTATTACCTGACAGTGTGTAACTATTACCTGACAGTGTGTAACTATTACCAGACAGTGTGTAACTATTACCTGACAGTGTGTAACTATTACCAGACAGTGTGTAACTACTACCTGACAGTGTGTAACTATTAACTGACAGTGTGTAACTATTACCAGACAGTTTGTAACTATTACCAGACAGTGTGTAACTATTACCTGACAGTGTGTAACTATCACCTGACAGTGTGTAACTATTACCAGACAGTGTGTAACTATCACCTGACAGTGTGTAACTATTACCAGACAGTGTGTGACTATTACCTGACAGTGTGTAACTATTACCTGACAGTGTGTAACTATTACCAGACAGTGTGTAACTATTACCAGACAGTGTGTAACTATTACCTGACAGTGTGTAACTATTACCAGAAAGTGCGTAACTATTACCTGACTGTGTGTAACTATTACCTGATAGTGTGTAACTATTACCTGACAGTGTGTAACTATTACCTGATAGTGTGTAACTATTACCTGATAGTGTGTAACCATTACCTGACAGTGTGTAACTATTACCTGACAGTGTGTAACTATTACCAGACAGTGTGTAACTATTACCTGACAGTGTGTTACTATTACCAGACAGTGTGTAACTATTACCTGACAGTGTGTAACTATTACCAGACAGGGTGTAACTATTACCTGACAGTGTGTAACTATTACCTGACAGGGTGTAACTATTACCAGACAGTGTGTAACTATTACCTGACAGTGTGTAACTATTACGAGACAGTGTGTAATTATTACCTGACAGTGTGTAACTATTACCAGACAGTGTGTAATTATTACCTGACAGTGTGTAACTTTTACCAGACAGTGTGTAACTATTACCTGACTGTGTGTAACTATTACCAGACAGTGTGTAACTATTACCTGACAGTGTGTAACTATTACCAGACAGTGCGTAACTATTACCAGACAGTGTGCAACTATTACCTGAGAGTGAGCAACTATTACCAGACAGTGTGTAACTATTACCTGACAGTGTGTAACTATTACCTGACAGTGTGTAACTATTACCTGACAGTGTGTAACTATTACCTGACAGTGTGTAACTATTAAATGATGGTGTGTAACTATTACCTGATAGTGTGTAACCATTACCTGATAATGAGTAACCATTACCAAACAGTGTGTAACTATTACCTGACTGTGTGTAACTATTACCTGAAAGTGTGTAACTATTACCTGACAGTGTGTAACTATTACCTGACAGTGTGTAACTATTACCTGACAGTGTGTAACTATTACCTGACAGTGTGTAACTATTACCTGACAGTGTGTAACTATTACCAGACAGTGTGTAACTATTACCTGACAGTGTGTAACTAATACCTGACAGTGTGTAACTATTACCTGACAGTGTGTAACTATTACCAGACATTGTGTAACTATTACCAGACAGTGTGTAACCATTACCAGACAGTGTGTAATTATTTCCTGACAGTGTGTAACTATTACCTGACACTGTGTAACTACTACGTGACAGTGTTTAACTATTACCTGACAGTGTGTAAATATTACCTGACAGTGTGTAACTATTACCTGACAGTGTGTAACTATTACCTGACAGTGTGTAACTATTACCTGACAGTGTGTAACTATTACCTGATAGTGTGTAACCATTACCTGATAGTGTGTAACTATTACCTGACAGTGTGTAACTATTACCTGACAGTGTGTAACTATTACCTGACAGTGTGTAACTATTACCTGACGGTATGTAACTATTACCTGACAGTGTGTAACTATTACCTGACAGTGTGTAACTATTACCTGATAGTGTGTAACTATTACCTGACAGTGTGTAACTATTACCTGACAGTGTGTAACTATTACCTGACAGTGTGTAACTATTACCTGATAGTGTGTAACTATTACCTGACAGTGTGTAACTATTATCTGACAGTGTGTAACTATTACCAGACTGTGTGTAACTATTACTTGACAGTGTGTAACTAATACCTGACAGTGTGTAACTATTACCTGACAGTGTGTAACTATTACCAGACAGTGTGTAACTATTACCTGACAGTGTGTAACTATTACCAGACAGTGTGTAACTATTATCTGACAGTGTGTAACTATTACCAGACCGTGTGTAACTATTACCTGACAGTGTGTAACTATTACCTGACAGTGTGTAACTATTACCAGACTGTGTAACTATTACCTGACAGTGTGCAACTATTACCTGACAGTGTGTAACTATTACCAGACCGTGTGTAACTATTACCAGACAGTGTGTAACTATTACCTAACAGTGTGTAACTATTACCAGACCGTGTGTAACTATTACCAGACAGTGTGTAAATATTACCAGACAGTGTGTAACTATTATAAGACTGTGTGTAACTATTACCTGACAGTGTGTAACTAATACCTGACAGTGTGTAACTATTACCTGACAGTGTGTAACTATTACCAGACAGTGTGTAACTATTACCTGACAGTGTGTAACTATTACCAGACAGTGTGTAACTATTACCTGACAGTGTGTAACTATTACCTGACAGTGTGTAACTATTACCTGACAGTGTGTAACTATTACCTGATAGTGTGTAACTATTACCTGACAGTGTGTAACTATTACCTGACAGTGTGTAACTATTACCAGACAGTGTGCAACTATTACCAGACAGTGTGTAAATATTACCTGACAGTGTGTAACTATTACCAGACAGTGTGTAACTATTACCAGACAATGTGTAACTATTACCTGACAGTGTGTAACTATTACCAGACAGTGTGTAACTATTACCTGACAGTGTGTAACTATTACCAGACAGTGTGTAACTATTACCTGTCAGTGTGTAACTATTACCTGACAGTGTGTAACTATTACCAGACAGTGTGTAACTATTACCTGACAGTGTGTAACTATTACCAGACAGTGTGTAACTATTACCTGACAGTGTGTAACTATTACCAGACAATGTGTAACTATTACCTGACAGTGTGCAACTATTACCAGACAGTGTGTAACTATTACCTGACAGTGTGTAACTATTACCCGACAGCGTGTAACTATTACCTGACAGTGTGTAACTATTACCTGACAGTGTGTAACTATTACCTGACAGTGTGTAACTATTACCAGACAGTGTGTAGCTATTACCTGACAGTGTGTAACTATTACCTGACAGTGTGTAACTATTACCAGACAGTGTGTAACTATTACCTGACAGTGTGTAACTATTACCAGACAGTGTGTAACTACTACCTGACAGTGTGTAACTATTAACTGACAGTGTGTAACTATTACCAGACAGTTTGTAACTATTACCAGACAGTGTGTAACTATTACCTGACAGTGTGTAACTATCACCTGACAGTGTGTAACTATTACCAGACAGTGTGTGACTATTACCTGACAGTGTGTGACTATTACCTGACAGTGTGTAACTATTACCTGACAGTGTGTAACTATTACCAGACAGTGTGTAACTATTACCAGACAGTGTGTAACTATTACCTGACAGTGTGTAACTATTACCAGAAAGTGCGTAACTATTACCTGACTGTGTGTAACTATTACCTGATAGTGTGTAACTATTACCTGACAGTGTGTAACTATTACCTGATAGTGTGTAACTATTACTTGATAGTGTGTAACCATTACCTGACAGTGTGTAACTATTACCTGACAGTGTGTAACTATTACCTGACAGTGTTTAACCATTACCTGACAGTGTGCAACTATTACCTGACAGTGTGTAACTATTACCTGACAGTGTGTAACTATTACCTGACAGTGTGTAACTATTACCTGACAGTGTGTAACTATTACCTGACAGTGTGTAACTATTACCTGACAGTGTGTAACTATTACTTGACAGTGTGTAACTATTACCTGACAGTGTGTAACTATTACATGACAGTGTGTAACTATTACCAGACTGTGTGTAACTATTACCTGAGAGTGTGTAACTATTACCTGACAGTGTGTAACTATTACCTGACAGTGTGTAACTATTACCAGACAGTGTGTAACTATTACCTGACAGTGTGTAACTATTACTTAACAGTGTGTAACTATTACCAGACAGTGTGTAACTATTACCTGACAGTGTGTAACTATTACCAGACAGTGTGTAACAATTACCTGACAGTGTGTAACTATTACCTGACAGTGTGTAACTATTACCAGACAGTGTGTAACTATTACCAGACAGTGTGTAACTATTACCTGACAGTGTGTAACTATTACCTGACAGTGTGTAACTATTACCAGACAGCGTGTAACTACTACCTGACAATGTGTAACTATTACCAGACAGTGTGTAACTATTACCTGACAATGTGTAACTATTACCTGACAGTGTGTAACTATTACCAGACAGTGTGTAACTATTACCAGACAATGTGTAACTATTACCTGACAGTGTGCAACTATTACCAGACAGTGTGTAACTGTTACCTGACAGTGTGTAACTATTACCAGACAGTGTGTAACTATTACCTGACAGTGTGCAACTATTACCTGACAGTGTGTAACTATTACCAGACAGTGTGTAACTATTACCTGACAGTGTGTAGCTATTACCTGACAGTGTGTAACTATTACCAGACAGTGTGTAACTATTACCTGATAGTGTGTAACTATTACCTGACAGTGTGCAACTATTACCTGACAGTGTGTAACTATTACCTGACAGTGTGTAACTATTTCCTGACAGTGTGTAACAATTACCTGACAGTGTGTTACTATTACCTGACAGTGTGTAACTATTACCAGACAGTGTGTAACTATTACCAGACAGTGTGTAACTATTACCTGACAGTGTGTAACTATTACCTGAGAGTGTGTAACTATTACGAGACAGTGTTTAACTATTACCTGACAGTGTGTAACTATTACCAGACAGTGTGTAACTATTACCTGACAGTGTGTAACTATTACCTGACAGTGTGTATCTATTACCAGACAGTGTGTAACTGTTACCTGACAGTGTGTAACTATTACCTGACAGTGTGTAACTATTACCAGACAGTGTGTAACTATTACCTGACAGTGTGAAACTATTACCAGACAGTGTGTAACTATTACCTGACAGTGTGTAACTATTACTTGACAGTGTGTAACTATTACCAGACAGTTTGTAACCATTACCTGACAGTGTGAAACTATTACCAGATAGTGTGTAACTATTACTTGACAGTGTGTAACTATTACCTGATAGTGCGTAACTATTACCAGACAGTGTGTAACTATTACCAGACAGTGTGTAACTATTACCTGACAGTGTGTAACTATTACCAGAGAGTGTGTAACTATTACCAGAGAGTGCGTAAGTATTACCTGACAGTGTGTAACTATTACCTGATAGTGTGTATCTAATACCTGACAGTGTGTAACTATTACCAGACAATGTGTAACTATTTCCTGACAGTGTGTAACTATTACCTGACTGTGTAACTATTACAAGACAGTGTGTAACTATTACCTGACAGTGTGTAACTATTACCAGACAGTGTGTAACTATTACCTGACAGTGTGTATCTATTACCTGACAGTGTGTAACTATTACCAGACAGTGTGTAACTATTACTTGACAGTGTGTAACTATTACCAGACAGTGTGTAACTATTACCTGACAGTGTGTAACTATTACCAGAGAGTGCGTATTACCTGACAGTGTGTAACTATTACCAGACAGTGTGTAACTATTACCTGACAGTGTGTATCTATTACAAGACAGTGTGTAACTATTACCTGACAGTGTGTAACTATTACCTGACAGTGTGTAACTATTACCAGACAGTGCGTAACTATTACCTGACAGTGTGTAACTATTACAAGACAGTGTGTAACTATTACCTGACAGTGTGTAACTATTACCAGACAGTGTGTAACTATTACCTGACAGTGTGTATCTATTACCTGACAGTGTGTAACTATTACCAGACAGTGTGTAACTATTACCTGACAGTGTGTAACTATTACCAGACAGTGTGTAACTATTACCTGACAGTGTGCAACTATTACCAGACAGTGTGTAACTATTACCTGACAGTGTGTAACTATTACCAGACAGTGTGTAACTATTACCAGACAGTTTGTAACTATTACCTGACAGTGTGTAACTGTTACCAGACAGTGTGTAACTATTACCTGACAGTGTGTAACTATTACCAGACAGTGTGTAACTATTACCAGACAGTGTGCAACTATTACCTGACAGTGTGTAACTATTACCTGACAGTGTGTAACTATTACCTGACAGTGTGTAACTATTACCTGACAGTGTGTAGCTATTACAAGACAGTGTGTAACTATTACCTGACAGTGTGTGTAACTATTACCAGACAGTGCGTAACTATTACCTGAAAGTGTGTAACTATTACAAGACAGTGTGTAACTATTACCTGACAGTGTGTAACTATTACCAGACAGTGTGTAACTATTACCTGACAGTGTGTATCTATTACCTGACAGTGTGTAACTATTACCAGACAGTGTGTAACTATTACCTGACAGTGTGCAACTATTACCAGACAGTGTGTAACTATTACCTGACAGTGTGTAACTATTACCTGACAGTGTGTAACTATTACCAGACAGTGTGTAACTATTACCTGACAGTGTGTAACTATTACCTGACAGTGTGTAACTATTACCTGACAGTGTGTAACTATTACCAGACAGTGTGTAACTATTACCTGACAGTGTGTAACTATTACCAGACAATGTGTAACTATTACCCAACAGTGTGTAACTATTACCAGACAGTGCGTAACTATTACCAGACAGTGTGTAACTATTACCTGACAGTGTGCAACTATTACCAGACAGTGTGTAACTATTACCTGACAGTGTGTAACTATTACCAGACAGTGTGTAACTATTACCTGACAGTTTGTAAATATTACATGACAGTGTGTAACTATTACCTGACAGTGTGTAACTATTACCAGACAGTGTGTAACTATTACCTGACAGTGTGTATCTATTACCTGACAGTGTGTAACTATTACCAGACAGTGTGTAACTATTACCTGACAGTGTGCAACTATTACCAGACAGTGTGTAACTATTACCTGACAGTGTGTAACTATTACCTGACAGTGTGTAACTATTACCAGACAGTGTGTAACTATTACCTGACAGTGTGTAACTATTACCTGACAGTGTGTAACTATTACCTGACAGTGTGTAACTATTACCAGACAGTGTGTAACTATTACCTGACAGTGTGTAACTATTACCAGACAATGTGTAACTATTACCCAACAGTGTGTAACTATTACCAGACAGTGCGTAACTATTACCAGACAGTGTGTAACTATTACCTGACAGTGTGCAACTATTACCAGACAGTGTGTAACTATTACCTGACAGTGTGTAACTATTACCAGACAGTGTGTAACTATTACCTGACAGTTTGTAAATATTACATGACAGTGTGTAACTATTACCAGACAGTGCGTAACTATTACCAGACAGTGTGTAACTATTACCTGACAGTGTGCAACTATTACCAGACATTGTGGAACTATCACCTGAGAGAGTGTAACTATCACAAGACAGTGTGTAACTGTCACAAGACAGTGTGTAACTGTCACATGACAGTGTGTAACTATCACCTGACAGTGTGTAACTATCATTTGACAGTGTGTAACTATCATTTGACAGTATGTAACTATCACCTGACAGTGTGTAACTATCATTTGACAGGGTGTAACTATCATTTGACAGTATGTAACTATTACCTGACAGTCTGTAACTATCACCTGACAGTGTGTAACTATCACTTGACAGTGTGCAACTATCTCCTGACAGTCCGTAACTAACACCTCACAGTGTGTAATTTTCTCCTGACAGTGTGTAACTATCACCTGACAGTATGTAACTATCTCCTGACAGTGTGCAACTATCACCAGACAGTGTGTAGCTGTCATTTGACAGTGTGTAACTATCACCTGACAGTGTGTAACTATTACCTGACAGTGTGTAACTGTCACTTGACAGTGTGTAACTATCAACTGACCTTGTGTACCTATCACCTGACAGTGTGTACCTATCACCTGACAGTGTGTAACTATCACCTGACAGTGTGTAACTATCACCTGACAGTGTGTAACTATCACCTGACAGTGTGTAACTATCACCTGACAGTGTGTAACTATCACCTGACAGTGTGTAACTATCACCTGACAGTGTGTAACTGTCACTTGACAGTGTGTAACTATCACTTGACAGTGTGTAAATATCACCTGACAGTGTGTAACTATTACCAGACAGTGTGTAACTATCACCTGACAGTGTGTAACTGTCACCTGATGGTGCGTAACTATCACCTGACAGTGTGTAACTATCACCTGACAGTGTGTAACTATCACCTGAACGTGTGTAACTATCACCTGACAGTGTGTAACTATCACCTGACAGTGTGTAACTATCACCTGACAGTGTGTAACTATCACCTGAACGTGTGTAACTATCACCTGACAGTGTGTAACTATCACTTGACAGTGTGTAACTATCACCTGACAGTGTGTAACTGTCACTTGACAGTATGTAACTATCACCTGACAGTGTGTAACTATTACCAGACAGTGTGTAACTATCACCTGACAGTGTGTAACTGTCACCTGATGGTGTGTAACTATCACCTGACAGTATGTAACTATCGCCTGACAGTGTGTAACTATCACCTGACAGTTTGTAACTATCACCTGACAGTGTGTAACTATCACTTGACAGTGTGTAAGTCTCACTTGACAGTGTGCAACTATCACCTGACAGTGTGTAACTATCACATGACAGTGTGCAACTATCACCTGACAGTGTGTAACTATCACATGACAGTGTGCAACTATCACCTGACAGTGTGCAACTATCACCTGACAGTGTGTAACTTTCACCTGACAGTGTGCAACTATCACCTGACAGTGTGCAACTATCACCTGACAGTGTGTAACTATCACCTGACAGTGTGTAACTTTCACCTGACAGTGTGTAACTATCACATGACAGTGTGTAACTGTCACCTGACAGTGTGTAACTTTCACCTGACAGTGTGTAACTATCACCTGACAGTGTGTAACTTTCACCTGACAGTGTGTAACTATTACCTGACAGTGTGTAACTTTCACCTGACAGTATGTAACTATCACCTGACGGTGTGTAACTGTCACTTGACAGTGTGCAACTATTCACTTGACAGTGTGTAACTATCACATGACAGTGTGTAACTGTCACTTGACAGTGTGTAACTATCACTTGACAGTGTGTAACTATCACCTGACAGTATCTATCACATGACAGTATGTAGCTATCTCCTGACAGTGTGTAACTATCACCTGACAGTGTGTAACTATCACCTGACAGTACCTATCACATGACAGTGTGTAACTATCACCTGACAGTAGCTATCACTTGACAGTGTGTAACTGTTACCTGACAGTGTGTAACTATCCCCTAAAAGTATGTAACTATCACCTGACAGTGTGTAACTATCACCTGACAGTGTGTAACTATCACCTGACAGTGTGTAACTGTCACCTGATGGTGCGTAACTCTCATCTGACAGTGTGTAACTATTACCTGACACTGTGTAACTATCACCTATCAGTGTGTAACTATCACCTGACAGTATTTAACTGTCAACTGACAGTTTGCAACTATCACCTGACAGTATGCAACTATCACCTGACAGTGTGTAACTATCACCTAACAGTGTGTAACTATCACCTGACAGTGTGTAACTGTCTCCTGACAGTGTGTAACTGTCTCCTGACCGTGTGTAACTGTCACCTGACAGTGTGTAACTGTCACCTGATAGTGTTTAACTGCCACCTGACAGTGTTTAACTGTCACCTGACAGTGTGTAACTGTCACCTGACAGTGTGTAACTGTCACCTGACAGTGTTTAACTGTCATCTGGCAGTGTGTAACTGTCCCCTGACAGTGTGTAACTGTCACCTGACAGTGTTTAACTGTCACCTGACAGTGTTTAACTGTCACCTGACAGTGTGTAACTGTCACCTGACAGTGAGTGTCTCCAGACAGTGTGTAACTGTCATCTGACAGTGTTTAACTGTCATTTGACAGTGTGTAACTCTTACCTGACAGTGTCTAAGTGTCTTCTGACAGTTTGTAACTGTGTCACCTGACAGTGTGTAACTGTCACCTGACAGTGTGTAACTATCACCTGACAGTGTGCAACTATCACCTGACAGTGTGTAACTATCACCTGACAGTGTGTAACTATCACCTGACAGTGTGTAACTTTCACCTGACAGTGTGTAACTATCGCCTGACAGTGTGTAACTATCACCTGACAGTGTGTAAGTATCACCTGACAGTGTGTAACTTTCACTTGACAGTGTGTAACTATCACATGACAGTGTGTAACTGTCACCTGACGGTGTGTAACTTTCACCTGACAGTGTGTAACTATCACCTGACAGTGTGTAACTTTCACCTGACAGTGTGTAACTATCACCTGACAGTGTGTAATTGTCACTTGACAGTGTGTAACTATTCACTTGACAGTGTGTAACTATCACATGACACTGTGTAACTGTCACCTGACAGTGTGTAACTATCACATGACAGTGTGTAACTGCCACTTGACAGTGTGTTACTTTTCACTTGACAGTGTGTCACTATCACTTGACAGTGTGTAACTGTCACCTGACAGTGTGTAACTATCACATGACAGTGTGTAACTGTCACCTGACAGTGTGTAACTATCACTTGACAGTGTGTAACTGTCACTTGACAGTGTGTAACTATCACTTGACAGTGTGTAACTGTCACTTGACAGTGTGTAACTATCACTTGACAGTGTGTAACTGTCACTTGACAGTGTGTAACTATTCACTTGACAGTGTGTAACTATCACTTGACAGTGTGTAACTGTCACTTGACAGTGTGTAACTATCACTTGACAGTGTGTAATTGTCACTTGACAGTGTGTAACTATTCACTTGACAGTGTGTAACTATCACATGACACTGTGTAACTGTCACCTGACAGTGTGTAACTATCACATGACAGTGTGTAACTGCCACTTGACAGTGTGTTACTTTTCACTTGACAGTGTGTCACTATCACTTGACAGTGTGTAACTGTCACTTGACAGTGTGTAACTATCACTTGACAGTGTGTAACTGTCACTTGACAGTGTGTAACTATCACTTGACAGTATGTAACTATCACCTGACAATAACTATCACATGACAGTATGTAACTATCACCTGACAGTAACTATCACCTGACAGTATGTAACTATCACCTGACAGTATGTAACTATCACCTGACAGTGTGTAACTGTCACCTGACAGTGTGTAACTGTCACCTGACAGTGTGTAACTGTCACCTGACAGTGTGTAACTATCACCTGACAGTGTGTAACTGTCACCTGACAGTGTGTAACTGTCACATGACAGTGTGTAACTGTCACCTGACAGTGTGCAACTGTCACCTGACAGTGTGTAACTGTCACCTGACAGTGTGTAACTGTCACCTGACAGTGTGTAACTGTCACCTGACAGTGTGTAACTGTCACCTGACAGTGTGTAACTGTCACCTGACGGTGTGTAACTGTCACCTGACAGTGTGTAACTGTCACCTGACAGTGTGTAAGTGTCTCCTGACAGTGTGTAACTGTCACCTGACAGTGTGTAAGTGTCTCCTGACAGTGTGTAACTGTCACCTGACAGTGTGTAAGTGTCTCCTGACAGTGTGTAACTGTCACCTGACAGTGTGTAAGTGTCTCCTGACAGTGTGTAACTGTCACCTGACAGTGTGTAACTGTCACCTGACAGTGTGTAACTGTCACGTGACGGTGTGGGAGAACTCTTAATCAAACTTCATCTTATTATGAAAAAACGAGGAAGCTGAACCACAGAAGTAATATTTATATACCAGAATCTTTGTAGCATTTTATGAAGCGAGAAGCAAGAAATAATAATAATAATAATAATAATAATAATAATAATAATAATAATAATAATAATAATAATAATAATAATAATAGTATTAATAATAATAATAATAATAATAATAATAATAATAATAATAATAATAATAATAATAATAATAATAATAGTATTAATAATAATAATAATAATAATAATAATTATAATAATAATAATAATAATAATAATAATAATAATAATAATAATAATAGTATTAATAATAATAATAATAATAATAATAATAATAATAATAATAATAATAATAATAATAATAATAATAATAATAATAATAATAATAATAATAATAATAATAATAATTTTACTTCTACAAGTACGTAACCCCTCAAGGTAGGTTCCTTGACGCTGGTGAGGGGCTCTTGATCTAGCGAATGGGATCTGTGCTCCAGTTCCCTGAATTAAGCCTGAAAATCTTCCACCTCCCCCCTGGACAAGCGCTGTATAATCCTACTGGTTTATCGCTCCCCCATGATTATAATAATAATATAAGTACATGTACATGGTATACAGTCCTAGCTGACATCAATGACATACTGCTATATAGAAAGCCGCTTGTTTTGCTGAGAATTTCGGGCAAATTAGGTCAGTTTTGTCCCAGGATGCGACCCACACTAGTCAACTAACTCCCAGGTACCTATTTTATACTGATGGGTGAACATAGACAGCAGGTGTCTTGTGCAAACACTTCCTAGTGTTTTCCAGCCTTAACGGGGATATAACTTAGACACTCAACGGAACCTTCGTTCGCAATATATTACACAAATAACCCGCACATAAAAGAGAGAAGCTTACGACGACGTTTCGGTCCGACTTGGACCATTGACAAAGTCAGTGGTCCAAGTCGGACCGAAACGTCGTCGTAAGCTTCTCTCTTTTATGTGCGGGTTATTTTTGTATCGTTCCAGTCACGGTATTGTGCCTTTTTTTTGGTATTTATGGACTTCGCAATATATTGTTTCAACCATGATGAGTGTTTCTTGTTCTGTGTCAGAACATCTGTGTCTTGACCCCTGCAGAACGTTGCTTGCTGAGTACACATACATAAACACGCACGCACGCACACACAAACATACACACACACACACACACACTGCAGGAGAAAGTACAATTAAGGGACTTGCCGGCATACAGGAAGGTGTATCTCGACTGCGACAGAACACAAGAAGAAAGGCAGAAACTGAGAGAGATGGTACAAAGGCGAAAGGAGGAAAGAGAGGGGATGGAGAAGACAGACAGGAGATCCCAGACCCAGGAAGAAGATCAAATACAGCCTCCCTCACAACTTCCTATAGAAGCCTCCCAACCAGGTCAACCCCAGTGCAACCAAACACTCTAAATCAAAACACCCATGCCACATCCAATGCCCCCACCCACTACATTACAAAATCCACCCCCACAGCAACAACCCATAGTTCCTTACCAGGTCTCCCACTTCCCCAACCCCAATATACCTCCCAGACCACAGTCTTAGAAAAGAAGTTGAAGGTGTGGTATACAAATGCAGATGGAATAACAAACAAGTATGAGGAGTGGCACGAAAGAATCAAGGAGACATCCCCAGACATAATAGCACTCACAGAAACAAAACTCACCAGAATAATAACAGATTCAATCTTTCCATCCGGATATCAAATCCTCAGGAAAGACAGAGGGAGGGGAGGGGGAGGAGGAGTTGCACTGCTCATTAAAAACTAGTGGGGTTTTGAGAACATGGAAGGAATGGATGGCACGGGCGAAAGGGACTACTTAGTAGGAACAATCCAGTCTGAGGGACATAAGGTGATAATTGCAGTAATGTACAACCCACCAAAGAACTGCAGGAGGCCAAGAGAAGAATACGATGAGAGCAACAGAGCAATGATCGACACACTAGCCGAGGTGGCCAGGAGAGCACACATGGGGGGGGAGCAAAGTTACTAGTTATGGGTGATTTCAATCACAAGGAGATTGACTGGGAAAACCTGGAGCCCCATGGGGGTCCCAAAACATGGAGAGCCAAGATGATGGATGTGGTACTGGAAAACCTCATGCATCAACATGTTAGAGACACTACCAGAGAGAGAGGAGAGGATGAACCAGCAAGGCTGGACCTTGTATTCACCTTGAGTAGTTCGGACATCGAGGGTATCATGTATGAAAGGCCCCTGGGAGCTAGTGATCATGTGACTCTGAGGTGTCCCTGTTTGCAGATGACGTGTAGTTGATGAGAAGAATTCACTCGATCGAAGACCAGGCAGAACTACAAAGGGTTCTGGACAGGCTGCAGACCTGGTCCAGCAATTGGCTCCTGGAGTTCAATCCCACCAAGTGCAAAGTCATGAAGATTGGGGAAGGGCAAAGAAGACCGCAGACGGAGTACAGTCTAGGGGGCCAGAGACTACAAACCTCACTCAAGGAAAAAGATCTTGGGGTGAGTATAAGACCAGGCACATCTGAAGCGCACATCAACCAAATAACTGCTGCAGCATATGGGCGCCTAGCAAACCTCAAAACAGCATTCCGACATCTTAATAAGGAATCATTCAGGACCCTGTACACCGTGTACGTTAGGCCCATATTGGAGTATGCGGCACCAGTTTGGAACCCACACCTAGCCAAGCACGTAAAGAAACTAGAGAAAGTGCAAAGGTTTGCAACAAGACTAGTCACAGAGCTAAGAGGTATGTCCTACGAGGAGAGGTTAAGGGAAATCAACCTGACGACACTGGAGGACAGGAGAGATAGGGGGGACATGATAACGACATACAAAATACTGAGAGGAATTGACAAGGTGGACAAAGACAGGATGTTCCAGAGATAGGACTCAGTAACAAGGGGACACAGTTGGAAGTTGAAGACGCAGATGAATCACAGGGATGTTAGGAAGTATTTCTTCAGCCACAGAGTAGTCAGTAAGTGGAATAGTTTGGGAAGCGATGTAGTGGAGGCAGAATCCATACATAGCTTTAAGCAGAGGTATGATAAAGCTCACGGCTCAGGGAGAGTGACCAAGTAGCGATCAGTGAAGAGGCGGGGCCAGGAGCTCGGACTCGACCCTTGCAACCTCAACTAGGTGAGTACAACTAGGTGAGTACACACACACACACACACACACACACACACACACACACACACACACACACACATACTCACACACACACACACACACACACACACACACCCAAGTGGGCCCGTGGGGTGCAGACGTGGGTAACAAGGCTCCGAGAACCTTAGCGTTGAATGGCGTGCAATAACAGTTAGCAGTAATCAGTGGTAGTGGAACGTCAGTGAACAATACTACGAGTGATAATTAAAGTTATTAGTTAAAGAAAGTGAGAGGAAAGCTGAAATCATAATATTTCAAAGCGCAAACCGTTGGGGGTCTTAGGCGCTGCTGCCACATTGGCAGCGGTAGACCTGAAGAAGTGACGTCACGTCAAGTTGTGCACCATTATACATATAAAGTGAAGTGTATATAATGTGAAGTGTATACTATCATCAGTGAAGAATGACATAGCGTGAGGAAGCGGGATGTATGAGAATATATGGTTAAAAACATCACAGGTGAAGGATCTCCAAAATAGGGATTTAAGGCCTACGTACGACGACTCCGTCATCAGCAGCTGGCAACCTGTCACCACACCATTGAGCGCAAGTTTATTCGCCTATTTGTGGTTTGCATGTTGACGGCCCTGGCTGGCCTTGCATACTGTTTGATACTGGTCACTCACTTCTGCAAGCTATTACCAGAATTAGAATAGAAATAGCACAGACATATTGAATATAGTGTTGACGAGTGTGAGAAGGTAGGTGGGACAAGCTTTTAAGGGCAACATTGTAAGACGGTGCGAGGGTCGGTCAAGTCCCAGGAGGGTTGTGTCAGGTCACAACAAGTTGCGGCCCATATTTAAGAAAGGAAACAGAAACGAGGCACTAAACTACAGATCTGTGTCTCTGACATGTATTGTGTGCAAAGTCATGGAGAAGATTATCAGGAGGAGAGTGGTCGAACACCTGGAAAGGAACAAGATTATAAATGAAAACCAGCATGGGTTCATGGAAGGCAAATCTTGTATCACAAACCTCCTGGAGTTTTATGACAAGGTAACAAAAGTAAGACACGAGAGAGAGGGGTGGGTAGATTGCATTTTCCTAGACTGCAGGAAGGCCTTTGACACAGTTCCCCACAAGAGTTTAGTGCAGAAGCTGGAGGATCAGGTGTTGCAACCCCTGAATGGGTTACAATGATTATTATGTATATATATAATGTATATTACCTTTTCATTTAATTTTATATTGCTTATATTTGCGATAATAGCTAAATCGTAAATGTATGACTTTATATTATTATTTGACTGTTATATTCTTATTTGACTTATGTTGTTAGGATGTACATAATATGTGCTCAGTTCAAGTCTTGATTGTCAAACTACTGTAATTATCGCTTGTCGCTCGTTATACTGCCGGCTTCTGAGCTGTGCTGTCCACGGGGCTATCACGTGATCGAGGGGGGTGTCCTCACCTCTCGTGAAGTATTCAGTCTGCTCGAGACTCGCTTGGTGGTTGGACAGATTGTCTGTCTCATTATTCTTGTTAGTTCTGTAGAACTCTGTTCACAGAACATTGTATAGACTTAGTGATTTTCGACGTTGTACTGAGATTGTGTGTCACATAGACACTCTGAGTATCTCAGGTCCTTAGCTATAGCTTCTGACCTAATTTTGTACTGGTTTCTGTGTACTGTCACAGTCAGGGTTTTCCTATGCTGAACTTAGATTCAGTAGTATGGGAGTTTTGTAACTTTTGTGGAGGATCTGCTGATGGTCCCTACTTAGGGTCGTTATATTATCTCCTTGATCCTGATTGTGTCGCAGTCGCTTGTTATATGGCTATTGGGCTTAGCATTCTTTTCATTGTTCAAGCAGACTGTTCTGGTTGCCAGTCGGTCAAGAAGTTAGTTTATGTGAGGACTTTGTCAGTCACTTGTTTAAGTCTAGTCGAGTCGTGAGACATAGTGAACTACTTAGAGCACTTACACGCATACACAAACTTATTTGTACATATTTGTAATATCTTATTAAATGTTAATGTACCAGACGGTACTTAAGAATTATAAATGTGTTATGTGCTTTCAGCACAATAATATTGAACTCGAGAGATTGATTTTATTTTGATTGCTGTGATTAATTTAATTTGATAATATACCTCTAGACAACTTAATGATTAATAAATTTATTAAATTTTAATTTCTCTAGTTAGTAGCCTACCAGTTGTAATCCTGAAGCACTATTGAATAATACTGAATTCTTATGGATAATTGGACAAGGATACTGACTATTTGTTACGAAAACCCAGTAACAGGCTGGATGCTAGAAGGGCAGTCCTTTCTAGTATTCACTGGAGATCTCTAAGCTTTTAGAATCGCGTTTTTTGTAACATCAGGCGCACGTAAAAGGGAGGGCACTACAATGGATAAGAGAATACCTGACAGGGAGGCAGCAACGAGTCATGGTACGTGAAGAGGTATCACAGTGGGTGCCTGTTACGAGCGGGGTCCCACAGGGGTCAGTTCTAGGACCAGTGCTATTTTTGATATATGTGAACGACATGATGGAAGGAATAGACTCTGAAGTGTCCCTGTTCGCAGATGACGTGAAGTTGATGAGAAGAATTAAATCGGACGAGGATGAGGCAGGACTGCAAAGAGACCTGGACAGGCTGGACATGTGGTCCAGCAAGTGGCTTCTCGAATTCAATCCAGCCAAATACAAAGTCATGAAGATTGGGGAGGGGCAAAGAAGACCGCAGACAGAGTATAGGCTAGGTGGACAAAGACTACAGACCTCACTCAGGGAGAAAGACCTTGGGGTGACCATAACACCGAGCACATCACCGGAGGCACACATCAACCAAATAACCGCTGCAGCATACGGGCGCCTGGCAAACCTGAGAATAGCGTTCCGATACCTTAATAAGGAATCGTTCAAGACACAGTACACTGTGTATGTTAGGCCCATACTGGAGTATGCAGCACCAGTCTGGAACCCACACCTGGTCAAGCACGTCAAGAAGTTAGAGAAAGTACAAAGGTTTGCAACAAGGCTAGTCCCAGAGCTCAAGAGAATGTCGTACGAGGAAAGGTTAAGGGAAATCGGACTGACGACACTGGAGGACAGAAGGGTTAGGGGAGACATGATAACGACATACAAGATACTGCGGGGAATAGACAAGGTGGACAGAGATAGGATGTTCCAGAGAGGGGACACAGGGACAAGGGGTCACAACTGGAAGCTGAAGACTCAGACGAGTCACAGGGACGTTAGGAAGTATTTCTTCAGTCATAGAGTTGTCAGCAAGTGGAATAGCCTAGCAAGTGAAGTAGTGGAGGCAGGAACCATACATAGTTTTAAGAAGAGGTATGACAAAGCTCAGGAAGCAGAGAGAGAGAGGACCTAGTAGCGATCAGTGAAGAGGCGGGGCCAGGAGCTGAGTCTCGACTCCTGCAACCATAATTAGGTGAGTACAATTAGGTGAGTACACACACACACACACACACACACACACACACACACACACATACACACACACACACACACAGACACACATACACACACACACACACACACACATACACACACACACACACACACACACACACACACACACACACACACACACACGCACACACACACATACACATACACACACACACACACACACACACACACACACACACACACACATACACATACACGCTCACACACATACACACACACACACACACACACACACACACAGGTCAGAGGTCAGTCAGAGCAGGACAGAACAGCAAGGGCAAGCACACACACAACTACTCTCAGAACCATACAACCTATCACACCATCCCAACACACACTACAATCCATACCCACAGCCTCCACCCAACACCGAGCTATAGAATCCCACAGTATGCCACCAGGTCTCCCACCCTCACAGGCCCCCCAAACCACAGTGTTGGAAAGGAAACTGAAGGTATGGTACACAAACGCTGATGGAATAACAAATAAGTGGGAGGAGTGGCATGAAAGAGTCAAAGAAGCATCACCGGACATCATAGCTCTCACAGAAACCAAGCTTACAGGTATGATAACAGATGCCATCTTTCCAACGGGATACCAAATCCTGAGGAAAGACAGAGGGAACAGGGGGGGTGGAGGAGTGGCGTTGCTGATCAAAAATCGCTGGAATTTTGATGAGCTGGAGAGAGGAGATAGCGGAGAAGAAAGTGATTACATAGTGGGAACACTTCACTCTGGAGGTCCCAAGGTAGTAATAGCAGTGATGTATAACCCACCACAGAACAGCAGGAGGCCAAGGCAAGAGTACGACGAGAGCAATAGAGCGATGGTTGACACACTGGCTAGAGTGGCCAGAAGAGCTCATGCATGCAGGGCAAAGCTCCTGATCATGGGTGACTTTAAC